>NC_024326.1:13650917-13652511 GCF_000523025.1 Cynoglossus semilaevis
GGGGGGAGGGGGAGGGGCAACAGCCCTGATAAATGAGTGCTGCTGTATCAGCATGTGTGTGTGTGTGTGTGTGTGTGCATCAAAGCCTGTTTTTAGCCCTTTGATTAATGCCAATCCCAGCCTTTGATCCCACTGATGTTCCCTGTGTTTGAACATTCCCTTTTTTGAAGCTGTGAAGCTGACACGTCCCGATTTCTCTGCTGCGCCACCTGCTGGAGTGATACCTCCACGCAGTATTGACAGAAAGATCATAGGTCGCTGTGTCACGTCCCGGACCGCAGACGTTGATTTCCTCCAGGCGAGTTAAATGATTAAACGGACCAATCAGCAGTGACGTCGGTGTTCACACCGGTGAAGGGAGTTCAATCTCCGACAACAGAAAAATCATTTCCCCCTCATTTAGATCAGAGCGCGTTCTGCTGCTTTCATTCCATTCATGTGAAGATGGAACGTTCCGGAGACGGATGTTCCTGCTCTCTCTTATTATTGCTTTATAATTCCATGTTTTCCCACTCGGCTCTGAAATCCCTTCATCAGCCTCCGAGTGCAGCAGAGAGCAGCTGGAGTCTCCACCTCCACCCAAGACAAAAACAAAAACAAAAACTGCTGCAGGACAAAGTGACAAAGAGCTAATTTTAGTTCAAACAAAAAGTTCACTTTCGTCCGATAAATTTAAACTTTAATACTTAAACCTAAATAATCAAAAAACATTCTGAGTTGACTTGGAAATAATTATTAATTGAAGCTAATATTGCTAACTCTTTTAGTCCTCCTCCTCATCTTCATCCTCCTCGCCCTCTCTCCCTGCCCTGTCCTCGTCCCAGCCTCTGTCCTGCACTGATCCAGCTCTGGTTCTGACTGTACCACGCGAGGGGACAACAATGGTCCTCACTCCGTGTGCGTCTCCGTTTGTCTGCCGTAACAATAGTCTTGTTGTGTTGGACCCAGAGTCAGAACAACGGCTCCGTTCACATTTGTTCCACTGTTGAAGGAACCGTTTGATTGGAGGAGACAAAGACTGAGACAGGGACAGACTGGGTCTGGAGACAGACAGGTAGCAGCAGCAGCAGGCGGCAGCAGCAGCAGCAGCAGACTCAGTCTCTGTTGGTGTGTTGTTGTTTTTTTTTATTATTATTTTATTTTATTTCCTCCCCTCAATAACTCACTTTTCTCCCTCTTGGCGAAGGCAAACAATAAGAAATAACCGCTGGCAAATGGCTGAGGCAGGCGGAGCATTACAAATGAAATGTAATGTTGTTACACTTTGGAAATAATGAATTATGAGGATAAGCGGGGATCTGTAAAATCGCTGTAGCGATTTGGAGGAGGTTTCATTTTTCAACCGTATTGAATTATGGGGAATTGGCCTCATTGGAGTGCAAAATACAAAATGGGGAAACGGAGGAGGATGATTCACCGTCACACTGTGTGTGTGTGTGTGTGTGTGTGTGTGTGTGTGTGTGTGTAGGGCTGGGACATGCCAGCATATCTGACTGGTGTTTATTTGTGCATAAGACTGACGGCTGCAGGTACATCTGCATGTGATGAGGGTGAGTGTGTGTGTGTGGGCGTGCCCTCCCCCTCTCTCCTTTTC
>NC_024326.1:13652663-13658835 GCF_000523025.1 Cynoglossus semilaevis
AGAGGGAGGGAGGGGGGAGGGAGGGAGAGCAGAAGGGGGGAGATCAGGTCATGGGGATGTTCAGAGAGCAAGAAAAGGAATGAGGAGGAGAAGAGGAGAAAGGAGGCGCGGAGGAGAGGAACGGTTGAAGCTGAAGTGATCAGTCCGTCTGTGGAGGGAAGAATACGCATCAAGCTGCCAATCATCCGCCGGAAAATTGCTCTGAGATTTGAGTCCCCAGACGGTGTGTGTGTGTGTGTGTGTGTGTGTCCAGAGAGAGTATCCAAAGCCCCTGTTGTGTGTGTGCTATTAACCCGCTCCCCTCTCCCCCCCCATCCTTTCATCTGACCATCTCACCCTCCTTTTCTCCTTCTTCTCCTTCTTCTTCTCCTCCTCATCGTTTTTCCACCCTCAGCCCTAAACAACACATCTGTTCTGTGGCTGTCACCAAAACCTATACTCAAGTTGTTTGAAACACTGTTGTCGTCGGCCGCACCGGCTATTAGAGGAGGCCGAGGGATGGAGAGGAGAGGAGAGGGGAGGAGAGGGGAGGAAGTGAGGGGGAGGATGGGAAAGATGGGAGAGAAGAGAAAAGAAGAGGGAAGGTTAATGTGTGAGCAGAAACCATTTCAGGCTCTTTAATTTTCTATTGATCTGAGCTGAAGACCTGTTCCACCTCAAGTGTGTGTGGGGAGTGGGGGGGGGGGGACAGGGGGGAGGGGTCCTGGTCTAGCTGTATTTGTGGGGACTTTAAAAAAAAAAGAAAACTACTTGTCTTTCTATTTTTTTTAATTTGATAAATGTAAAAACATTCTGAAATAAATGCAGAAGGAAACTAACAACGTTATACAGAACGAGGGTTGTGGGTCAAAAAGAAAACTACAAAAATAAATGTTGAATTATGTGGAAATGTAGCTTAACTACGATGGAGCAGAAAACGAGAAGTTCCATTTTTTTTTAGCTTGGTTTAACTTTTTTTAAATGGACAAGAAATGTATCCAAACTTAAAGACATGACAAATGTTCAGGGAAAAAAAACTTTTATGAAATTTTATGAAATGTAAAATCTTTTTTATTCTACTTCTCATTTTTAAGCAGAACAAATTTGGTTAGCAGCAGGTGTAGTCACCAATTATTACCGTTTTCTAAACATTTTCTTTACATTTTTCCATTTAATCATTTTTCTTCCCTGTGTCATTTTTCACGTGACATTTTTAAAACAAAAGTGAAACGAGTGAAAACACTTTTTATGACCAGGAGACACATGTACCGCGATGAAAATGTCAAATGAAACGTGTGAAGTAAATGATGAGTTTCCTCAAATGTCACGAAGCAGATATATGTAGAGAAACACCGCCCTCTGTTGGTCGCTGCCATATCACCCGGAGAAGCACAGCAACTGGTATCTTTTATGTTTGTAGTGCTGGTGTTTTTGTCTTTTTCGGTGAACAAAGTTTCCTTACAAAAAAGTTAAGCAATAAAATATTTAGCTGCTTTTTTATTATTATTAATCAACTAGTGTGTGTTTTATTACTTTTATTTATACATGTTTCTAGTATTTTTCTGACTCCAGAATTTTTTAAAAAAAGTAGCAAAATTCTCTCGTAGTATTTTTCCAAATTACAAACGCCTATTGATCAAAATCTGCGTGTAAACCATACCAGTTTTTCCCAGTGACTTCATGGAATCTCTGGTCCACTTGACTCCAGGGACACTCTTGTTTTTGGACCTCAGTGTGACCCACAGATCCCAGTCCTGGTCCCAGTCCTGGTCCCAGTCCTGGTCCCAGACCACAACACGGCACCGCGAGCCTTCAGGCTTCACCAGGAACCTGAGAAAAGTTTTCATTATCTGGGCTGCACTCATTCTTCCCAAAGGGACGCGCGGTCAGTTTTCATCCCAGACGTCCAAGAAAAACAAACCAACCTCCCCTCAGTGAAGTCACACGTTTTATCCCCACTGCGAATAATTACACAGTATTTGGGGCCAAACTGACAAAACTGTAGTGAACGTCGGAGTTTTACTGTCATCAAAGTTTCCGTCTGAGTTGTGCCAACAGAGATTACAGACACGCGGGAAGTTTGCTTTGTGTCCGTTTGATTGCTGTTGCGGCGTTGCTCCGGACGGACGGGTGATGTGGCAGACAGCGAGACAGACGGTGAGATAGATGGGAGGCCAGACTGCTCCCCTTGTATGAAGGATTATCCCCTATCCTCTGTTTGTGACAAGAGCTGATAAGGGCCTGAGAGGAGAGGCTGAGAGGGCCGACACACACACACACACACACACACACGTAATCCACAGTGAGAGAGATATCAATCCATCATTCAGAGCTGGGGATTCAGCAGCAGGAAATAGCTTCTTCTCAATTGCTGACAAGCCACGTGCGCGCACACACACACACACACACACACACACACACACACACACACTCCTGAGGTATTGTAGCTGAATGGCGCTGTTTGAATTACACTTCAATTTGCTCCATTTATCAGATTTACATGTGGTTATTGTTGTGGCTGCAGATGTGCGTCTGTGTTTATGGCTGAGGAGTCGGTGTCACTGACAGCAGCCATAAATCTGACTGATGCAGATCACCCTGACGTCAGCACAGAATGGGATTAAAATAATCATCATTTCTCCGTCTTAATGCCGGGACTGACAAACAGCAGACGTTTGGTTTAAACTCTGCTCTGGATTGACATACTTTGGGGTGAAAATACAATAATTCCTTACCTTAATTGAGTTAATCGTTTGATCTTGTGACTAACCTGTAGCTGCTGCTACAGTTTGGTGTCGGTTTTTTTTTCCTTCTTTTTCTTTGTGACTGTTTTTTTTCTACAGTTGTTGTTGAAGTTCAGTTTTCTTCCTGGACACCTGGGGCTATTACTGACCACACTCAACCGTTCCTGGGTTGACCTTTGACTTTAGGTTCAACTTCTTAGTTTTGGCGTCAAGCGCCCCGACGGGACAGACGACGTCACCGCCCGGTTGCCAGGTCTGTCTGCAGCCTGGTGTCCAGTGTGTCAGACGTGTCAGAGAAGCAGAGAGAGCTGTGAGTGCTGCTATTGATTACAGTTAGCGACAACAGGTCAGAGGGATTAACATGTGTAAGAGGAACCTTATTGTAAAGTGTGTGTGGGAGGGGGCCGGGAGAGGGAGGGAGGGGCTGCAGTGGGAAGTGGTTAAGGAGGTGCCTGAGGGTCTACAAGGAGCCTAAAGATGATCTGACACACACTGAGCAGCTGGAGCTGAAACACTGACAGGAAAAGAAAAAAAAACTGTGGTGGACAGTTTGAGACTTTTTTTGTTGGTATTTAAAGACAAATTGTCTAGCTTTTAGCCATGATTGTTGTTGTTTTTTGTAGTTGTTAGGAGGTAAAATATGGAGGTGAACCTGTGGCTCCTGGGCCACGTGCAGCTCTTTAGAATCTTTGAAACGGCCGCCTGTGATTGACCTGATTTAACATTGACTGGAGTGACCAGATTAACCAACAAAAGAAAATTATCAATATCTTTCTATTCTCTTTTTCTTTGATGGTTCGTAGTATTACTGCAGTACTTCAAAGTATATATACACTGCAGCTCTTTGTGACTTTGTCAGCCAGTGTGAGACAAACTTCACTGTTTACAGATTGGATTCTGTAAATGGAAATTTTGCCTTTAATGCCATAATGGATCTGGGTCTGTTAGGATTTCACCGCTAATTCCCATGATGCCTCACACCGCAGAGCAGGTGAGAGCTGCGTTTGAGGTACGCAGCAGGTAATCCGGCTCTGAGGAGGACGGCGTGACATTGATCTAAGATTTTAATCTGCCGCTCCCCGTCGCCAGGCACGTTCTGCAATAACAAATATGTATCACCGCGAGACACGGGGCGAGCATATGAGTTCTGTTAATAAAACCTCGTTAGCCGAGCCTTCACCCGACAAATGCGGGAGAGGCAGGGGACGTAATCGCATCACACGTCTTTCCTTTGTTATTTCCTGCGTTTGAGTCGGGGCAGAAAAAGAAAAAAGGAGGCGCAGGATGTCGACGTGGTTCCATCGCTGTGCCGTAATATTATCAGTGACACGCCGTGAGTCTGAGCGCGCGGGCCTCCGTCCATCCTTCACTCCACCCTTCCGTCCCTCTGCTCCTGCCTCCTCGGCTGTTAGGATTCAATTAACAGCCATGGCCGCCTCATTAAAGCTAATTAGTTAAAACATCAGCCAATCGAGCCTTAATTGGCTTTGGTAATTAATTCAGCCGCTAAACCATATGAAAGCAGCAGGGGAGGGAGGGTGATGAGAGGGAGGGAGGGAGGGAGGAGAGGGATCAAGAGGAACAAGGAAAGAGGAGATGAGAGGAGGAGGTAGGAGAGAAGAAAGTGAATGTAAATGTATTTTTAACTTCCTTATTATGGGACATGTATTTAGTGTAGTTTAGAGGAGAGACCTGCGGCGGGAATTGAACCTGCGGTCGTTTGGATTCAGATGTTTTTTGTCTCTGTGTTAATGTGTGTTTAATGCTCCATTCATTTACTTTTCTATTACTGTCTCTCTCTCTCTCTCTCTCTCTCTCTCTCTCTCCGTCTGACGCGGTGATTGATTAAATAAACAGCTGTCAGTCGTCGGCATTAACCTCCAGAGCTTCACACCAACGCCTCTCAGAGACACACTTATGCAGCAGGAGTCCCAGGAGTAAAAACCACACACACACACACACACACACACACACACACACACAGACACACACAGTGAGGGCTCATCAGATGACCGTTCATCAGCACAGGTTCAGATGATGATTTATGGTCTTTTCATTCCATCTTATTCCATTCTTCATTATTTTACTTCCTCTTTAATTTGTAAAAACATAAAATCACTTCTTCTACATCCACAGCCAGTGACAGTCGCCAAACGTCGGCTCTGTGTAGAAATGAATGCGTCGTCTGATTTACATTTCACCTCCGAGTGTGAAAAACATTTTTTTTTTTTTCAGTTCCATTTACGTCCACACGTCTGCCCACAAACACACACACACACACACACTTTCCCTGCATCCATCTATCCGGCCATCTCTTCATCCCTCCCCTGCACAGCACCGACATTTCATTTGCTTTTCTAAAAGTGACAACCCCAGGGAGCGAGAGGAGCAGGGGGGGGGAGGAGGGATAGTGAAAGAGCCTGGTGATGAGTTTTGAGCAGGGTGTGGAGGAGTGCTATTTAAAAGTGCCATGCATCACTGTCAGGGAGTGACACACACACACACACACACACACACACGCAGGGACAGACAGAGGCAGGAAACACACACATAAACGTAGCGGAGCGACGCAGCAGCCTCGGTGGCAAACTGTAGTTGACCTCCGATCCATTTCATCAAATATCCTCTGAATGAGACACACACACACACACACACACACACACACACTCGTGGTGTGATCAGCCTGGTGTCTGCTCCGCTCAAATCACCGCTCACTTAAGTTCAGAAAAGCCTGAGCTCCCCTGCGGGGGGCGCCCCGCTCCTCCCAGTTGTGTTAATACTGCCCCTGGTTTGGGGCTTTAGGGCTGATATTTGCCATTATGGAGACGATGGCTGCACCGGCGGACCCCCCCTCCCCCCTCACCTCTCTGTGGTCTGGGGGGGATGAGAGGGGGAGACAGGGGAGGGTAGAAATGAAGGCTGACACCTCAGTGGGATTTATTTGATTGTGGATGTGAGGAGGTGTCGACCTGGAGGAAAGAGAGAATTAGGAGGAGAAGGAGGCTGAGGTGGGAGAGGAGGAGGGGAGACGATGCTCAAGGCCTTGGGCTACGGGAGGAGGAGGAAAAGGAAGGAGATGCAGAAGGAAGGGGAAATGAATGCTCCTCTCCCTTCTCCTTCTCCTTCTCCTTCTTCCATCCCGTGAATCAAATCAAATTCTCCTTATCGCACATTATTTGAAGAGGTTATCGGGCGCCGTAATGTGGTTACAGGCCGGGTCGCAGCTGAGAGATTTCCTTGTTTACCGATGTTGGCGGGTGTTAAAGCTAAGCAGCCTGGGCGAGCTGAGACAGGAGGGGGAGACGAGGGGGAGACGAAGGGGAGGAGTGGGCATAAACACTTGATGCATGTCAGAAAACTCATTTAGTTGAACAACAAGGAGGGAGGATGGAAAACACACAGAGAGACAGAGACAGAGACAGAGGGAGAGACTGGGTCAAGGGCGGGAA
>NC_024326.1:13659839-13680103 GCF_000523025.1 Cynoglossus semilaevis
AGAGACAGAGACAGAGGGAAAGACTGGGTCAAGGACGGGAAACCAGCGTCCACATGGAGACACTGTGAAGGAAGGAATGAAGGAAACAAGAAAGGAAGGAAGGATGAGTGGAAGTGGAAATATGGACAAGGAGGGTTTTCAAGTGAATAGGACAGAGGCAAGGAATACAGGAAAGAAGAAAAAAATACAAATAGAAGGAAGGAAGGAAGGAAGGAAGGACGTATGGATTATGAAGTGAATAAGTAGGGAGAACACAGAGAGCTGAGGGGTCACTGACTGGGTCATGTGACCGATGAAGACGAGGATGATGAAGGGATGAACGGACGATGAAGTCAGGTGTGAAAAGAAGAGGAGGTGAAATGAGTAGAGCAAAGGGAGGAAAGGAAGAAAAAGGGAAAAGTCCGAGAAGGAGATGAGACGATCCATCTGGGCACATTAGGAGGGATCAGGTGGACACTCCATCATGGCTGTCAGAGGGTGACGCACCTTCGCCTCCCTCGCCTCCCTCTCCTCCCTCTCCTCTCCTCCAGCCTCACATCCATTCATCCAGCCCTCGTTGGCTGTTCACTGAGGAACGTCAGCGCTAAAAACTCCTGTCCTCGCGTGCTCCTTCTCCTCCTTCTCCTCCTTCTCCCTCCACCTGTTCCGACTCCCCCGTCGTCCCTCTACAGCCTGAGATTAAACACGTCCTTGTTGTGCCGCAGGGTGTGCTGGAGGTCCGCAGCGTGTGTGTGTGTGTGTGTGTGTGTTGGCCCAGCATTAATCATCTTTAAGGCGCTGACAAGGCCCCGTGTGTGACATCACATCCACGTTGCTTTCCCCTCTTTCACACCATTTTTCTACCTCCCCCTCCTCCCCCTCCTCCTCACCCTCCCTTGGATTTATCTGTTCATCCTCCTCACCCCTTCACTCACTCCCCTCTGGGAGCGCTGTACCGTGAGCAGGAAAATAGAGACGAGGAAAGAGAGGACACAGAGGAGAATAAAGAGCTAAAAGAGATAAAGGTTAGCCTGTCCTGTAGGGGGCGCAATTCACACATTTTAAATCAAGTTAAATTTTGTTTTAAGTTTAATGGCTGTTCATCATTAAATTCTGCTGCACAAAAAGTACGTATTTAGAAAACAAGTACCAAAGTGACCCCCCCCCCAGCCTTATTTCTTCCCACAGTGTTCTATTATTGCCACCTACTGGTTCTATTTTACACTAGAAATATCAATTTCCCACAAAAAAAATGTTTTACCTTAAAGTAAATATTCAACAGTTGACGTTTTGGGGGAAAACGATTTTGTTTTGACTCGTTTTTGTCTCCATTTGGGTTTTTTTTTTTTATCTGTTTTTCTTATTTTTTCTTTCCTTGTAAATCTGTGTGCAGTTTACAAAATTCCCTCATTTAAATCTCTTCTGTTATTTCTTGTTGTTTTTCCTTTTGTTCGTTTGCATTCACATTCGTTCCATTCACGCTGCAGAGAAAAGTCACATTTACAGGGAAATTACAGCACGGTGACGGGAAAAAGAACAAGCTTTTACTTTGACTCCATTGTGATTTACAGGAGCAGAAAGAACAGCATGAAAGCAGAGGCATATTTGTGTACATGACTCTGTGTGTGTGTGTGTGATTCCTCCAGGTGTGTGTGTGTGTGTGTGTTTGCCTGGAGAATTGAAAAGCCCCATCAGCAGCAGACAGGGATTGGATCTTTCTTTGTTTGCTGTGGCCGATAGTGACGGCTTCAGCATGACTCAAATTATCTTGTCAAACCAGGTAAGGAGGAGAAAGGAGGGTGAGGAGGGTGAAGGGGGGAGGAAGGGGAGAGTGAGAAATGGATATTTACCAAAGGGAACATGGTGAGGTGGTGGAGCCAGAGGAAAGGTGACAGAACTGAGGGAAGGAGACGAGGATACGAGGAGGAGGTACACACAGAAGAAAGGAGAGAGGGAACGAAGGGTGGAGGGAAGGAAGAAAGGAAGGGCAGGTTTTTAGGAGTTAGGAAGTGGTTATGGATGAAGACAAATATCAGGTGATAACAAAATGAAGAATAGAAGAGTTCAGAGCTCAGAAGTAAAAAAAAAAAAAAAGAAGAAGAAAATAGAGGGAAAAGAAAAAGAAGTTATGAGAAATTAAAAAAAGGAATTGATTTGTTCCTGTAAACTTTCAGACCTGATTCAGGACAGACACCCTCCCTAGCCCCCTCTCCTGTTGCTATGGTGACCTGCAGTCCAAACAGGATATCCCGTCTAGGGCGGAGCCTATTGTCCCCAGCCTAAAAAAAGCCCATTTGATTGGCCCAATACAGGAAGCTGAGGAAGTGTCCTCCAACAGTCGGCAGTGGCCCACACTGAATGGACTGTATTTATATCCAGCCTAGACACAATGGTCCGACTCACACACACACACAGTGTTTGGATTAGTGCACGCTGTACAATCCAACGTCCCAGTAACACAATAACACACGGGTTCAGGTGGGCCCCGCCCCGGGGGCTGCTGCCCCAGGACAATGAAGTGACTGTGGTGTTGGCAGACTGTCCCAGCATTAGCTCATCCTCTGGACCACAATGGACTGTCTGTGGACGTGTGTGTTACTGTACTTTAATACCTGTTTAATACACATTGCTGCAGTATTCATGTGTACATCCAGTATTTGCAGCCTTTAACGCCATAACCTTTATAATCCAACCACATATCTAATGGTGAAAGGTCACTGTTGCTTGTTTCCCTCTTTAGATCTGTCAACTCTGACCTCCACCTGTCACCTTGATGTATTTGCACCTTATTGTGAGTCTCTCAACTCAGAAGTAGTTGGGTACAAGTCTTGATTTGATTCACACAAAAAGGTAACGATCAGAAATGTTCTTCTTCCTTTTTTTATAAACGTTTCCATTTCTCTCTTGTGTCTGCAGGTAAAAAGAAGAGTCTGTACGACAGCCAGACTCCCATCTGTCCCATCTGCCAGGTCCTGCTGCGGCCCGGAGAGCTGCAGGAACACATGGAGACGGAGATAGAGAGGCTAACGGCTATATGTCTCACCATTTCGGTCACGTCCTGTGTCTCCTGTGTCTCCTCCTACATCGGTGTCTGTTCTCATCAGGTCTGAGACCACAGCTGACTGGTCTCAGTCCGGTCCAGTCCAGACGGTCCAGGCCGCGTCTGATCACGTCACAGGGTGATCACAGGGCTAAATGTCTTTGAGATACGTCTTCATCACTCACCTCCACTCCCTGTGACATAATCTGGACTTTAATGCTGCTGAAAAGACAAACTTTTAGGTCTCGTAAAGAATAAAATCTGTCATGGGGGGGTGAGGGCGGGGCTTTAATTCAGCTCCTCCGTCACATTCACTGCTTCATATTTTTGTCACGGCACAGATTTCGGTGTCGTAAATCTGCATAGAAGGCAGAGGCACGCCATCAGCGCCACGGTAAGTGTTTCCTACTGGGATTCGGATTCAAACCTGTGACCCCCCCCCAGCAGTTCACCCCCCCGTTCTTCCCGGTGGCAGTTGTGCGATCTGTTTTACGGCGAATAAATCAACTGCAAGGCCTTTTAACGATGGGACACAGCCATTAGGACCCATATTTCACCTGGACCACACGTCTGGCTGTGCGTGTACGTGTGTGTGTGTTTGTGTACATACAAAGTGTAAGGGTGTGCTGGTGTTTGACCTTAGCTGCCCACTTTTATGATGGTCCCCATTAACCTGCAGGAGCAGGGCAACAGATAGCGTCACCCCAGGTGGAAATCACACTTCATTTAACCCCGTTTACACCTGCCCCCCCACAGACACACCCACACCCCCCCCCAGTCTGCCTGTTCTACTGCTGTCAGCACTCTATTACCCGTCCCTACGCTATTGTTTTCACATTTCTCCATCTCCTCCCTGTTTTGTCCTTCATCAGCTGTGATCACATGACCGTCGTCCTCACCTCCGTTTTAGCTGCTCAGCAAATTAGCATCCAAATAAATTCAGGACGACCAGCTTATACTGGTTCTTATAAATTAATTTAGCATGTTTTTTTGCATGTTTGTTTTTTAAAGAAAAACACAAGTTGTTCTTAATCCAAATTATGGCAAAAAATCTAGACTAATTTTTTTTTAAAGTTTGGTGAAAAAAAAACAGCAGAAGTTGCTACGAGTTCATGAAAACATGTCCTACACACAAATGTTAAATAATAATTACTTTAAATATTGTAATTGGGTTTTTTCTGTGGTTATTTGGGAAATAGCGTCACCCCCAGACGAGACAAAGCCACTGCATGGTTTAAACCTGATATTTACCACACTTTGTAAAGGTAGAGAAAAAAAATCAAATTGAATTGTAATAAAATGAACAAATGTGTTTTTTTGTGTGTGAACCAATACAAGAAAAGACAAGAGTGTGTTTTATCCCACCCACACACACATTCACAAAGCCCCCCCCTGCACCCCCCCGTTCCCTGACACCCTGCGTGGTTTCAGCCGTCATTGAAAGTGACAGTAGGAATTTTGTCCAATTTGTGCTAAATCTTCCTTTAATGACGAGCAGCGGTGGCTGAAGGAAAGAGCGGTGGAACCAAGGTGCGCTTGTTTTAATCTCCTGCTGTGAAGAAGGTGTGTGAGTGTGTGTTTGTTTTCTATTTCCTCTGTCTTCTCCATCTCTCTTACACTAACGTTACGTGTGTGTGTGTGTGTGTTTTCCCCTATAGATGCATACGTCGTGTGTGTGTGTTTGATTACCGCTGCGGCCCGTCCTCTCTGGTGACTGTGGGTTTCACCACATGTTCATTGGCCACAGTTTCTCCTGTGTGGACATGGAAATATCTCTCTTACACACACACACACACACAGTTGTGAGTGTGTGAGTTGAGCAAATGGAAATCCATCATGCCCTGCACATGTCAGGTGGCTCAGGGGGGCAAAGTAATCTACATACCCCGTCACCTCTCCTCTTATTTCCCTGCACTTCTTCCTCGTCTACCTCCTCCTCCTCTTCGTTGTCCTCCTTCTCCTCCATAATCAATTTGCCTCCACTCCAGGATCCCCCCCCTCCTCCCCCCCCACCTCTGCAGCACAGAGCTTCTTCTTCTTCTTCTTCTTCTTCTTCTTCTTCTTCTTCTTCTTCTTCTTCTCCTTCTTCTTCTTCTTCTTCTTCTCTCCTCCGTCTCTTGGGTGTCGGGCGAACTCTCGTCTCGACCGATGTCGATCAAACCACGTCTGTGTGGATGAATGCAGGAAGTAGAATGAATGAACGTGATACAACAGCGGAGCCGGTCATGGTGTTGGTTTTCTCCAGAGAACCACGTCAGTGGGTGGAGCTCACACTCGTCTCTTTACCTCCTCACATTCCTCTAACCGCTCCGTCTTTCATTATTTCGTATCTTACTTTTGCCCCGATGTGTTTATTTCCCTCAGCCTGTTGCCCCTCATCCCCACGTTCTTCTTCTTTGATTTGAAATACCGTCGCAACTTGGGTTTCCAGGCCCAGAACGGCATCAAAAATTCACAGAAACGGTCAAAACAGACGTGTTACAGCTATGATCTCACACACCATCGCTCCCTCTCCCCCTCCCTCTCCTCCTCCACCTCCACCTTCCTCTTTCTCTTGTTTTCTGTCATCTTTCATCTCTCTCTCACCCTTCCCTCTTCCTCTCTTCATGTTGCCTCCTCTGCTTCCTTCACTTCGTCTCTGCCTCACCTCACATTTAATCTGCCTCCTCCTCCTTCTCCCCCCTCACTTTCCTCTCATCTCTCCATCGCTCCCCTCTGTCATTGTGGCAATTTTCTGCCATTCGTGGCATTCTAGCGACGGCTGTCCTCTCTGTCTCCCTCTGTCTCCCTCCCTCTCCCTCACCCTTTACTTCTTGTTGCTGTTTGACAGTGTCAACAGCAGGTGGAGGAGGCTGTTGTTGTTGACGCCTCTGCACAGGTCTCACATAATGAATAAAAGGGGGGAGAGAAAGAGGGAGACTGAGGGATGACAGGGACAGTGATAGAGAATATGTAGGTGTGTGTGTGTGTGTGTGTTACAGCAGATTGACTGTGTCACCTGTGTTTATTCCCTTTGTTGTTGGAGGTGAGGCCTAGTGTTTGGCTTTTATACACACACACACACTCAAACATTTAGGACTCTTTTCCTTCAGTCAAACGATCCAAATGTGAGGTTATTTATTTTGCCTAATTGTGTCCAGAGTTGAGAGCGGGAGGTGGAGCTCCCCCTATCTGACATTAGGTGAAGAACGTCCTGAACGGCTCTCCAAACTCCAGTTTACACCATCCAATAAAAGAGGAAATCCCTCGTCTGCAAACGCCTGCTGTCAGATTAGAGGTCACGCTGAATCAGTTTCAGGCAACGTCCGTTCCACGGTCGGCAACAGTCAGTCAGTGTGTGTGTGTGTGAGTGTGTGTGTGTGTGTGTGTGTGTGTGTCCAGGCAGGTCTGGAGAGCTAACTGGTTCTCAAAGCAAACATGACAACCCTGTCTGGCTTTGTCAACGTCAGTTCTGTGGCAAACGACTTCAAGTGTGTCACAGTGATGTAGAGCTGTGGGTGGGGGGGGGGCGAGGGGGGGCAGTCAGGGGTAGAAGAGGCCATGTAGTCTAGAAAAGGGAGTGAGAGGGTGAGAGGGAGGGAGGACAGAGCCACCCTCCATGTTGTAATTTACTATGAAAATACTTCAAACTGTTGTAATGAAGCATTCAGCTTTGAATAAAACACCGTCTCTTTGTCTCTGTCTTACAGTAAGAACCCTTTACCCAAGGATGGAGCTGCCACTCCAGGGACTCCTAAGGTAAAACAATGATAATCATTTTGTCATATAGTGTAATGTTATATATCATTTCACATGTCATATATATTTACATCACAACATACATCCACAGCGTCTGATTGGCACAGCAGCGACAACCTGAAAACTAATTGAATTCAGCATTTAAACGTGTGTATATGTTTCTCCTTCTTTTCAAACTGACGCTCCGACGCCTCGTTCTTCTCTGCTGCACCACATCTAAAAACACACACACACAGCGGAGTACCCGTCTCCTGTGATTCCAGAGGCATGGGTTCTGGAGTCACTGTACTGTGATTGTTCCAATTAGAGACACAAAGAGAGAAACACAGACGCAGGAAGAGGATTTTCAACAGACTGTAAAAAGTCACATCCGAGCTGCGTCCCCTATAGATTCTTGTCTCCTCGTCTGAACACGTCGCTCTCTGCCAGAGATAAAGCCCCCGAATACCAGGATTCTTCATCTTTAACCTCTCCCCAACACAGTAGTCATTACAGGGAACCTCAGAGGACTTAGTTACAGCTGCAGATGCTTTTTTTTAAAATAGTATTTTTTTATTTCCATATCTGCTCTTATGGTTGGTTTGACACAAATGCCTTCATTTATTTATTTTTTTTACTGTTTTTCCTGCAGGGTTTTTTTGTTTTCTTTTTTTTTCTCCCTCCTGCAGCACAGGACTTTTTATTGTGAGCAGAATTGTCAGTGGCGTTTTTGCTTGCCTTTCACCCTGTGTTCTCCCAGATTAGATTGTGCTGTGTGCTGTCAGGACTATAAAACCTTTGGGTGGATGTTTGTAGAACGTGTGTTTATGACTCTGGCCAGTTCAGTATTTATGGTAAAGGTCTGTGTGAATTATACTGACTCATCATGAGTGTTTTTATCTGCGCTACAAAAACCAAAATATAGTAAAATAAAATATTTTTTAAATGAGCAAAAGTACATGATGGGTGTCGTATAAACACCAAGAAATTGAGACAAAATATTTTGAGAAAATTCATAATTCAAACCCAAACCTTAGATGTTCTGCTCCTCACAATCACACAGTTACAGCTCAGAGTAATTTAAAGTTTCATCGGGAGCTTTTTTTTTTTCAGTCATGACTCCTGGTTGACTCCTCCTCCCCGTTTCACTTAAACCCTTTCCAAAGCCAGACAGCTTAGCCGTGAATTGTGTCCCGAACATGGACGCCACACGGGGAGCTCTAGAATAATTTGGGGGAATCCTTGTCCATTTCCACACTCACCCCTCTGGGATCCTGACCCAGGCTTACAGCAGTGCTCTCAGCTCTGTGTGTGGTCTTGTACTTGAGCGAGGCAGACTGAGCGGGGTGGAGAGGTGAGCGCCGGCCGTCCGGTTTGACCGTGACTGTGCATCTCACCGCTGGTGTTTAGTATTCAGACGCAGGGTAAGGAGAATGGCGAGGGCCAGTCTGAAGCACGGGGGTCCACTGTTGTTGTCTTCAGTCCCAGTTTGCACCACACGGCCCTGTTAGAGCGGAGATTAACCTCCCTGCACCTCCTCGTGGGGTGTGAGCTCCTGTTGTGAGGCTCAGGTGACGAATGAAGGTCGGAGGAGAAACATGTGACATTTGTTGCACGGCACAGTCACGAAGAAAACATTAACTTTTTTTACTCCTGCAGAGTATAATTGGTGGAATTTAAATTAATTATTCGATGAATTAAGTTGGCTAACATTTAGCTAAATGAACCTAAAAGAGGTTTTTAAGGCGGGTTTAATTGTTTGACAACTAACTAACTATCCAACTGGAGCAGAAATTCTTGGTCCAAACTCACACAACAAACTTTATTTGACTGTCGGTGTGATATTAAAGATAGTTTTACGGGTCAGGTTTAAATCCACTGACTCAACCTGAATGAAGATTTAAATGCCACATTTGGAGCCCGGTCTTTAATTGGTTGGTTTAAAAGAGACCAAAATTTCAATGAGCGACCTTCACTTACAACACGGAGCGCCGTTAAATGTCATATTCAAATGATAAAAACTAAAGCATATTCCCAGACGCCGGCAGGTAAATGATTCCTGACCTTTTTAAACCTGGGCGGAGGAAAGGAGAGGAGACGACCGCACACACGTTCACACAAACCTACACGCACAGACAGAGAGAGAGGCATAAAAGAACCATGCATAATGTCCAATTTACCGAGGCAGCGCTGGAGGTTGGTCATTTCTCACATATTATTATTAGATTACTGCTGTCGAGCACTTAAGCCTCTGCTCTGCCCCGCTCCACTTGATTAATAGGAGACGACGGTAAATACAAATATTTCACAGCTGCCCTGTGAGACCGCCGCGGACGCAACGTGAGCTCTGATACACAGCATGTGGAGCAAACGTTTGAATTAAATAGATGTGTATTTTTATTTTTATTTTCTTGCCCATGTAACACATAATGTGACACGAGGTGCTTCGTTAGTGACTTCAAGTGACAATTTAATCGGATAATTAACCATTTTTTTAATAGTCTGTATCTCTGTTTCCTGCAGTCGATGCTGTTGTCGGTGCACATCAAGCGTGAGGGAGAGTCTCCCGTGGTCTCGCCTCTGTCCTCAGAAGACGCCCACCACTCGGACAGATACCAGGTCACATTCATTGACACACACACACATCAAAGCATGGATAATGTGTGTGCATTTATTCAGATGACTCTTAACTCTACTAATAAGAATATATTAATGTGTGTGCATTTATTCAGATGACTGCAATCTCTTAACTCTACTAATAAGAACATATATATATATATATATACACAGCTAATTATTACGGGATGTATAATGATTATTCAAATACATGTGTGATGCATGAAACCGGTCTTTTCGTGCTTTTAGGTCTGTGTTACTTAAACCCACCAGTCTTCCATTCACTTGCCTAACGATGACACATGTACAACACTATAAAAAGGGATGATGGTGTGGTTTTGGGTTTTTACTCTCTCAGCAGTTCAGTTGAACCAACAGGCCAATCTCCTTAAATCTTCACCATCATTAGAGCCCTTCTCCCATCTGCTTTTATCTCTTATATTCATCCAAGTTTGTTCGGCTAATTCCTCTGGCTGTGATCTATCTCTGGGTTAAGTGGGTTTTCCCCCTTGCGCCATAAAATAAGAACTATTAAGTCCATGCAGACGTTACATCCATACGTTCGGGATGACACAGCTCATAAAGACCTCAAAGCCATAAAGTAGATTTTCTCATTAGGTGAAACTGCTGAAATCACCTTATATTATACAAATGATTAAGTCAATGGTGACTCTTTTCAACACCCTGAGAAGAAATGAAGGGTAATGGAAGACTTTGCCACCTTCTCTTCACCTGTCAGTGGTTCACTCTACCTTGTTTAACGAAACCTGACCGATGGGCAACGTCTCAGCAAGTGGCTCATAACGATACGGCAGTCGTGGTGATTCATGACAAGAGGGCCCACGACAAAAGTGTGCCGTCAAGGAGAGAATGAAGGGGTGGAAGGATAGATGAACGTGTATGTGTTAGGGATGGTAGGAGGAGGAGGAGGAGAGGAGAAAGACCAGAAGATTCTTTAGTCAGGACATAAACAGAAGCTACAGAAACACAGGCCTTCAGCAAATCTACATATATCTATGTATCTCTCTCTCACACAGTCCTTTGTGGTTTGCACAGATTCTTTATTTGGCTTTTATGTTTTGATATCTTTAATATTATCAGATAAACAGACGTGGGTGTTGTTTTTTACTAGTTTATCTACGTTTGTCTCGGTTTAGTTTATATTTCACTGTGAGATTTGTGCCGTTACAACACTGTTTGTAACCCAATCAGTGTAAGTGGAGAGAAGCTAAGCTGGCTAGTAAGACCCACTGCTTCCCTCCAGCGGTCGGTAAGCGTAGCGACACATGACGTTTTCCCACTTCCGTTTTAATGCGTCACGTGACCAAAACAAACCAACATGGCCGCGGTTGCAAGTAGTTTTTGCCGAGCCGGGCAATACTTTCAATCCTTTCCCATCCGTATGAATTAACCGTTACGGGCTTAAGTTTGCGTTAATGTTGGGCGTCAGTAAACACACCGGTGTCTTTGGCAGCAACGCGTTTTAGTGGCTTTGACAGGAAACTGCGGCAGAAAGCTGACAGTGATGGAAGAGGTGGCAAAGACGAGAGAAGTAGGTCTTTCCCCCACTTAGAGCCACTGTTCCCCTGAAAACAACACAACCTCACAGCATCCATAACAATCTCATTCATTAAAATAATGTTTGTCACTTTAAACTGTCGGAAGTGATTTATTGGTAGTTAACGTGTATTTCTCTTTCCTTCTTGTTCCCTTTCTTCTCTGACAGACGTTTTTGCGAGTTCGTGCAAACAGGCAAACGAGATTGAATGGTATGTACACAAAACACCATCAGACTTAAATACATATTTGGCGCTATTTTACTACATTTATTTAGTTACTTTTATGGTTTCTGCACTTAATTATTGACTACACACCATAGCGATTTACAATATGTGCTTTATATTTGATTTTACTGATTGTAGATTGTTTTGTTACTTGTTATAAACACCTCCGTGGGTGGTATTATAAAATAGATCTATAGGTAAAACAAACTGTTCAAACAAACTAGTCCTAAAAATATTTTTTACACTTAATATGAATGTTATTTACACTACAATTAGTGTCTTTATTGTAAATTACAAAAATTATGAGGGTTTTTTTTATTATCTGATTACATACGAATTCTGTTGAACAAAATATCCATCCATTTTCATCCGCTTATCTGTTACCGGGTCATGGGGGCAGCAGTTGCCACCCACATCACATTGCACCGTACCAACCCCCCTAAACCTTCCTGCGGGTGGTGAGTCCACTGGAAGGTACCAACCGCCCTAACTGAGATTCAAACTTGCCCAGGAGGTGAACCCTGGGGTTCCACACTAATGACATTGCCTCTGGGCCAAAGCGCCACTGAACAAAATATGCTAGAGGTTTATCTACTCAGAAAAGGAATTGAGTTTGACATAACTTGACAGTCACTTCAGTCAAGACTCTCAAGAATCTGTCCTTTTTGTAGGAGTTGGTCATTCAAGGGTGGGATTAAATAAAAATTACTTTAAAGCCTTTTTGTAGGAGTTGGTCATTCAAGGCTGGGATTAAATAAAAATTACTTAATAAAATCCTTTAGAATCTTGAGATTGCTCACATCTGCAGTGGAAGCAAACATGATAAGAACCTGCCTTTGAAAATGGATGTGGATTTTATTGTCACATTCTGTCTTAGGATCTGTGAAAAGCCTCGAACTCTTATCTGTCTTTGTCCACTCACGTTGGACCATGAATTGTTCTCAAATGGAGTTGAACAGCTGAGTGCTGGCCCAGAGATCTGGGCTGGACCTTATTAGCTGCCCTTTCCCTTCTGTGTTTAACAACGCTCTCCTCGATTAGCGTCAGGGGAGAGATGGCGATAAGTAGGAGGGCACCTTTTCCCACTCTGTCCATCTTTCTGCCCTGCAGTAATTGTATTAACTTATGTCCTCATCTCCCTCTTGGCTTCTCCTGCTTTTTCAGGGAGCTAAAAAATGATGTCCACTATTGCACCATTAGCAGTTAAGGAAAAACGACAGAGGCTTGGGGCACAATGAAGGCCGTCCTGCACCGTTAGATTTCTAATTTAATGTGTGGGTGTGTGTGTGTGGAGTGATAAGGCTGTGATATGTGATGGGCAGGAATAAAATTAAAGACGGCGTCATAAACTGTGAATCTGTCATGTCCAGCTCCTGACATTTCTTCTTCTGGCCATTTCATTTTTCTCTCATATTCTTATCGATGTGAATAGAATTAATAAGAGACTGCAGAACTGTTTGGTCATTTCATTCCCAAGGGTTTCCTGTTTTGAAGAATTCAAGTGTAACTTGTTTCTTTTCTTTCTGTGTTTTTCTAGCACGCATAGGGAAAATGAAGAGGAGGAAGCCTGAGGAGGGGGGGCAGGTATGTCCACTATGCAGCGCCCCATTGGCTGGGAGTGAGGAGGAGATGAGTAGACATGTGGAACAGTGCCTGATCCAGGTAGTACCATCTGGGCCCCCGAAAAAAAAACCTCGCCTACCACCAGTCGGACATCCTGTCAACTCGTCTTTCCCCTGTAGATGCTGACCAGTCACCTGTTCTGTTTCTGTTAGATGATCACACTCTTCTGTAGTGACTGAGAACCTTTCTTCAGGTGGCAGCACTGCACACCTATCGTCTTGTAGTTCGTGTGGTGGAGAAGAATTCACTCTTTGCCTGCAGTAGCTGTAGTTCAGACACAGTATTTTCTCTTTTCCAACTGTCTCAGCTTTTCTGTATTTCTGTAGAAACTTAGGAGATCCTTTCTTTCCTCGATTTCTGCCTCACAAAGTTCTACCAACTAATCATCACTTTTTTTCTCTCAACTATTGGAACACTGATCATTCTTTAACCTGCAGAGACCCTTTAGGTACCACTTAAAGTACTCAATACCTTTCTACAAGAGCTGTGGTTATACCTAGTAATAAAATTTCCTTTGTTGCTCATCTTACTTTTTAAACAGAACATTTAAGTTTAACAGGCGAGCCCTCTAATGAAAAGGGAGGTTTAATTTATTTATTTATTTATTTATTTGCAAAAAGTAAAGCTTTTCAAATTTATTGCAAAAAGTAAAGCTTTTCATGTGTGTCAGGTTTTCTACCAACTCCTCTGATTCAGTTTAAAGCGTCTGATTTGGATGACGTTGGTAAACCTTCAACCAACCCTCAGTACAGTTTCTGACCACAGCTCGTTGTGGATTTGTTGCGGTACAGTCCACAGTGTGATACAGTGACCTGTCACCATGTCATTACTTAGATCAGTTAAAGGCAAACACAACAATTATTTAGTTTTCTATAACACTATGTTTAAATTAATGTGGATGTTTGTGTGTTTGTGCGTCAGCGTGAGGGTGCACTTGCTGACGATGACTCTGCAGACATGGATGGAGAGAATGGGCGGGGCTTTGAAGAATATGAATGGGCAGGACAGAAGAGGATCAGAGCTACAGCTTTGCTGGAAGGAGGCTTCAGAGGTATTTACATTTTGAACTATTTTCCATCATCTCTGGCAGCAGTAGTTTTGCTGTTGTGCTTTTGGATGTTCAGATATTTTTATTTGTAGAAAAGTGACCAAAATGTCAGCAGCAGTTTGGACTGAGCAGACTGTGTCCTCCTTTCTCCCTACTGTGGCGACTCCTTCCTTCTCCTCTCTTTCTGTCTCCCTCCCTGGCTCTGTGCTCATCCATCATTCCCTCTGTTCCTGTCCACTGTGAGCAGTGTTAGCTCAGTCTTCCACTGTTGACCAGGGAGCTATAATGGTGCCGCGGGTCTGGAGGTAACGCAGGATGGCCCGGGGTCAGCCCAGCCCATCTGAGCTCGGCTCAGCCGTACTCAACCCTCTTAGCCAGAGGAAGGAAAACACATTTAGCTGGGCAATTGACCTGCTGGTCACTGTGCCGTGTGTGTGAGCGAGTGTGTTTCCAGGAATGCAATTATAGAACTAGATGGGAGCGCTGGTCACTGGGGAGCACAGTGGCTGTTCTGTGCTTCCACCGTGTTTTCCACCTAGCCTCTACGTCGCACTCTTTGGCACTAAAACCAAAACCTGTGATTACAGTCTGAGCTCTATCTACATATCTGACTGTTGTTGTTGTCTGTTGGTATTTACTTTGCAAATCCATTTGGGGGCTGCACTATTGTGCCTCCCCTCCCCCCAACCAAAAAAAGTTGAGAAAAGATCTGGAAAACCTGTGCAGTTGACCTTTTGTTTTACAGAAATACGGCTGTAGATCAGATTAGGTTCAAGTAATGTGAACCTCAGCTGCATCTGTTTCTCAAGTGTACAGACAATTACAGTTGGGTCATCAAGAATGTGCACCAATGGGAGTACAGAGCTGTTTTCATCCCCAGCAGGCTCTGTCAAACTCTGTGTGGCGTCTGTTTGCTTTCATCTAGCCCTGTTCTATTTCTCCTCCTCCTTTTCCCTGTTCAATCTATTGTTAAACACTCGTGCTGAGCCTAACCTGACACCCCCCTCCTCCCTCTCGGCGGGCAAGAGAGGGGAGACAAGACAGATCAATGTTGAAATCTCAACTAAATCGTTCCAAAGAGGAGTTTGCGCTGGTGGGATCTCCACTCGTCCATCCATCTCCACAACGCGGCGCTCCATCCGTCCTTCTTTTTCACATCATTAAACAAGCAGATACAGGACCCTTCTGCTGCACTCTAATAGGGTACCTTCTGATGTGGCACAGATAACTGAGGAGGCCTGGGGAGTGTGACTTGAAACACACGTACACATGCTACAGAGGGGTTTGAAGGTGGATTTTGTCTTGAAAGCTCCTCGACGGTTCTAACACACGCCAATGAATCCAGCAGGCTCTCTGCAGGCTAGACGGATATAGAGATGTTGCAGGGGGTCTGCTCAGCTGGCAATGAAGAGAGGGCTGATCCCTCTGTGAAGTGCCTCCCCCCACCCCCTCCCTTTGAGGCAACAAGGAAGAAAGGTAGAGAGAAAAAGGCGGGGAGGAAGGAGGGGAGGAAGAAGAAGAAGGAGGGAAGGAAAAATCGAACAGATCAGTTTATGATTTAACTCTCTGTGGGGGAAGACTGGGTTTGGAGCTTAGCCAGGTTAAAAGAACCCAAGTAACAAAGACGGAGACCTTTTCCCTCAGTCTACAGACTGTCTGAAGAATAAGTCATTTAAATGTCTGTAGCTTGGAAATAAAAAAAAAGCTTTTGTGACCATCAAGAAGTGATGTATAAATACGGACAAATAAAATTTTTACTTCTGAAAAATGTTGGCGCAAAACTGTTGAAATGTTTGTGTGTCCTGTTAGTGGCAGGTGTTGAAGGCTGACATATAGATGCTGAGGTTTGATATAAGGCCATCCTCGGAGACAGCAGAGAAGAAACGAGGGATTACTTCAGGTTCAGTTGGTCCAGAGGGAATGAAGACGTGGACAAATCTCTTCTTTGTAAATGCACTTCAAAGTTGTTTGTCTCATGTCTTTGTGTCTGCTTCTCCCTCTCCATCTCCCCCTGACTCTTCCTCTGACCTGTAAATGGCAGAAAGATAGTGCGATGACCTTTGACACCCTTCCTCTTTGCTGCATAGGTGGATCTGATAATTGCTATGGTAACTGGATGTCACTGAGGGTCACTGATGGGCCGACCTGGGCTCCCAGACTCTTTGATCCTACATCTCTGTTCATATCTTTACTAACAATGTTGTTGTAGTGATATTTTATTTAAATTGACATTAAAAGAGTCTAGATAGCATGATAAGTGTTGAGGATGTTCAGCAGAGGGCGCTGCTGGACATACACTGTGTGGCCGTTGTTCCCATCAAGTTAAAAGGTCCTTTTTATTCCATCACTAAAAACCACATGCTGGTCATAAAGTCAGCATTGGTTTCAGGTTTTACCACAACATCTTTCAGTCACTGCAGGACTTTGTCTCCTTTTTCTCGTTGTCCTGCTCATTGTTTTCATCGTTTCCAGAATAAGAACGAAAAGATGAACAGAGTTGAGGAGGACGAGAAGCAGCAGATGATATTTCAAAACCCAGTAGAACCTCAGGAAAGCGAGCCCTACTGGCTGATTTGGTTTTGACAAAGACGGCGTAGTGCACTGAGACTTCAACTGTTCTGGGAAGTCGAGTGTGGAGAAGCACAGACTTTAGGACAGAGGGTTAAATAAGATGGCTGTCAACTCTGTCTAGGTTGGATCAGCTCTCTCTCCCCCTCTCTCTCCCTCTCTCTCACGCACTATAAATGTGTAGAAATTGGGATAGGTGTAAATAAGATGGCTGTCAGGCCTGTCACTGGTAGACACACTCACAGTCACATCTTAAGTGAAACACAGGTGTGTCCACACTCTCACAGACACACACACACACTACCTGCCCTCAAGTGCTTAAATAGTCAGCCTGTAAGTGACATACACACAGACCAACCTTTCTTTCCACAGCAGATAGACATGGTCTAAGTGACAGGTAGACTGACTCCCCCCCCCCCATCTGTGCACGTGAACACACACACACCTGCACACTGGGTTGAGGGGGGGTTCAGTTAGATGGGGGGAGGGCTAAGTGACAGAGGGACAGACAGTTTCAAACAAACACTGAAGAGTTGCCTCCGTGTGACAGACACACACTCACACCAGGCTGACACTGTGGGTAAATGGAGCTGAAGGCAGTGGTGATGGTTGGTCTGAGCGTTCATCACTGTGGTCGCTCTCTCCTCTTCCTCTCTCTCCTCTTCCTCCTCTCTCTGACTTCTTAGTCTTTATCTTTATTCAGACATCTTTCATCTTTCTTTGGTAGATTTCAGTTTCTTAATTTAGATACCGGTGTAGCTTTGGTAGATGTTTCTAAAATATTACCCCCACCGCTTCAGGAAGACCGCTGGCTTTGCAAATTTCCGATATTTATTTCAGGAATCGCTTGGCCTTGTGTGGTCGCCTGGAATATCTAGTAATTAATGCAAATTTCCGATATTTATTTCAGGAATCACATGGAATTGCTTGGCCTTGTGTGGTCGCCTGGAACATCTAGTAATAAATAAAAAATGTATTTTTCAACAAATTATTATTCTAATTAATTTTTGATTAAAACCCTGATTTGACACAACAGCAGCCTGTCGACTACTGGAGTCTCTAACACTAAATACATCTTCTGCTTTCACAGGAACTGGTTTTGCCACATGTAATATAAAAGAGAGTGCAGCAGACAGCGATGCCGACCTGGACGTGGACGGCGATGACACGTTGGAGTACGGCAAAGCCCAGTACACTGAGGCCGACATCATTCCCTGCTCTGGAGCTGGAGAGGACCAAGGAGAGGCCAGAGAGAGGGAGGCGCTACGAGGAGCCGTGCTCAAGTACGAACTCACACGAACATATGCTAAATGATTCATATTAATTTAATAATTTAAGTGTTGCACACTTTTTTTTTGTAATTGAGCTATAAATGTTAGAATTTCTTTCTTTAAAAAAAAACCTCTCAATTCTTTTGTCCCCCTAGTGGTGGAATGCCCTCCAACAGAATAACACCGGAGTTCTCAAAATGGGCCAGTGATGGTAAGTAAAGAAGATGAAACATTTGACACAAAAATGTTTATTAATATTATAGAAATTAAAATTAAATTAGTTATTACATTTCTGTGGTATATTTGTTTTGGGTTTTTTTTTACTGGATACTTGAATGTGTTTCAACATCTGCTTGTTTCTCCATGAAAATCCATCAAATGTCCTTGGCTGTAAAAAAGTATTATTAGTACTGTGAATCTTTGGTTTTCAGATGAAATCCTTCCTTTGATTTTCATGTTGTTAACTTTCCTTTGGTTCTGGTCGTTCATAGAAATGCCTTCAACAAGCAACGGAGAAAGCAGCAAGACAGACCCCAGCACTCCTTCCTCCTCCTCCTCCTCTTCCTCCTGCGCCCCTCGCACCTGCAAAAACAGCGAGATTGAAAAGTAAGTAACCCTGAAAAAAACATTTTCACACACACACACACTAGTAGAGCTGGTTTTTAAAAGGTAAAGCTTTTACCCTGTCACTGGCAGCACAAACACCAAGAGACGTTGTGAAGAGTTTTCTCACTCGAAGGAGACCGCACTCATAAATGAAACATTTTTCTGTTGATTCTGTTTGTGAAGAATGAGTGTGAGATACGCAGCCTCTCCACATATTGATTTTCTCTGCAGTGTTCTTCAAGCACCGAGCCGTCTTTGTAATAATAATGTAGACACCCAAAGTAAACAAACACCAACATTACTTCAACATCGAACTTAAAAACTTGAAACACTTTTTTCCCTCTCAGTCGTTCAAACCTCCCTCAGTTAATCTGAGCCTGGAAGGTTAGAGCTCAATCAATACCCACAGTGGGTGTGTCTCCCATATTAAATATCAGCAAATGAGATAAGTGGAGATAATGTGGATGTGAATGATTTCCCATTAGTTGCCTAATTGCCCTGAAGAATGTAACAAATTGAGGATTTATTGATGAAATTACGACAAGGTTAGTTTTTTTTCCCCGCATCCAACAGACTTTCTAATTTTGATGAATACCAAAAGTTGTTACTGAAAGGTGAATATGATGAGATAAAATGGCCCCACTCTCACTGCTAACACAGTATAAACATTCAATTAGAGCCAGAGTAAAGTGTTGGTTCCTCAGGGTTGGTTGGATTTTTTTTTGATCTCTAAGCTTTGTCAGTGGACAGCCACGACTGAAATTATACATGAGTCGATTTATTTTTTTAGCTCTATACAGCGTTTAACTTTGGACAGTAACCTTAAATTGCTCTTCTTTCCAACTCAGCGTAGGCTCCTTTTTATTTCTTCAGGCCAAAAGGCAAACCTCAGAATGATTCAATGTTTCCCCCAATAATTCAATTGTATCCCGAGTGGAAATTCTTCTCAGCAGTGAAAAACCATCTCTGCTTCATCATGTCAAAGTGGATGGCATCTTAAATCTGATCGTGATTAAATGTCAGTGCCGGTGTAAGCCACTTTACTACAGTTGAAGACAATTTTGTGTATAATCTTCCTGCCGGGGAAGATACATGACATCAGACGAGGAGATGGTAAGGGAATAATTCCTGGCAATAAGCTAAATCTCTTTAGATTTCAATCAAATCTCTTGTAAATCCTGCAGCCACATCAATCAGACCTTGCGTAGCTGCGGATGCTGCATTGTGATGTCGTAGCCGGGGTCTTAGTGGGCCACCTGGAGCAGAACATACCTTAATCTAAGTATCCATTTATAAAAAAAAAAAAAAAGAAAGAAAGTAGAAAAAGGAGCCTAGATGCTGAATGATTGCATTGGAACAAGCAGTCAGCTGGAAGGCTGGAACAATTCCCTGCCTCACTCCTCGCTGCCTGCTATAAATGCCTGCGTTTGAGGAGCTTCTGTGGCGCTCCGTCCCCAAATGAAAATGAGATTTGTCTCCTTTGGTTACAATGATACATTGCGTGTGTGTGTGCGTGTGCCTGTGTGCACGCACAGGGCAGTGTTAGTGAAATCTCTCTCTCTCTCTCTGTGTGTCTGATCCCAGATGGGTAATGATCTGGTCGCCTCACGGGGTGTCCTCGTTCCCCTGCTCATTCCCCTGCAAGATAAATGAGCTTGCACACACACACACACACACACACACTTACATACAAATACACTCGTAATGCCTGAGACGGTCTTTCCTCCTCTAAGACAAATGGCCCTTCCAATGCTGCCAATGCGATTGCTGCCAAATTTGGTGCTCCAGCTCGAACAATGCAGAGAGAATTTTGTGGGTTTTTTTTTTCTTTTGGAAATAATTGAATCTGTCCTCAATTTGGAAGTGATGAAGCTACATTCCTAAACTTCTGCGCTTCACCATCCGCCACCCACCCACACACGTACACCGTCCAGTTTCTCCCTTTCTCCCTTTCTCCACCTCCTCTTTATCTCTCTCTCTCTCCCTCTCTCTCTGTCATCCTTCTTTCTTAC
>NC_024326.1:13680121-13685110 GCF_000523025.1 Cynoglossus semilaevis
CAACAAGTCTTCTGTCTCAATTTTTCTCAGGCATTTACAAGACGAGCCATAGCCTTCCCCTCGCCATCTGAGACCCACACACGCACGCACGTGCACTCACACTGGGCTGAGGCGAGGGAAATCAATAGTGACTTAAATGTTTTATCATGGTGTGTCAGTGTAGTTAAGGCCTCAGTTAACAGGCTGCAGCTCTGAAGAGATTTACTACTGCCATTTTCACAGCATTCTCACGTGCCACAAATGTATTTCTCATACCTGTGAGTTAAAAGTTTTCGCCACCCATTGATACAAAAAACACACACATATATATATATATATACATACACGTAAATATATTTAAGTTATTGCAGTGTAATTCTTTTCATTTGAGCTGAGAGGGAAGACAGACACGGTCCAAATGTAGGGAGACAGTAGATTAAGACACCAGGCTGATTGAGATAGATGGTAGAGGTCCTCGCCTGCACACGCACACCCACCCACACACACTAATGAAATGAGAAATAGCCACACAGGTTGGGGACAGAGGGCTAAATGGAAGGGGGGGCAGATTCATCCATCTCTCTGTGTCTCTCTGTGTCTCTCTTCCCTTCGCTGCTCGATGCACAGAAGAGTTCAGATCAAGACGTCTGGAAAGTTTTCCAATTTAATCAAACACCTGCGTACAGAATTTAACCTATATTTTATAATGATGCAGGTCCATTTAGGTCAACAGGGACCGTGAATATAGAGTTAAATATAATTATTTATAATGTAAAAAAAAGAAAATAAATACCTATAGTTAACACGACCAGGACTTACTGTTACGCCATTATGACCAACAGTATTTCGTTAGAAGGAATTTATCCTCCATTTTGTTCTTGATCCATTAAATGTAAATTCATGGGGCAGTTCAGAACAGATTTCTGGGGGAAAAAAAACTTGTTTTTGAAGTTCTATAAACACATTTTTGGACCAGAAGAGAAAACACTGATGATGTGAATACCAGTAACAATAACAGGGGGTTTTAATGGACCTGGTAAAAGCAGGAGACACCCCTGTTAGTTGGACAAAAGCTTCCAGACCAGAGTCCACTACTGCTTTATAAGCTAGCAAGCTAATCAAGGCTAAATGGCTTTTTACAAGCTGAGGACTTATTAGAGCAGAGGGTAAGGCAGTTTATAGGACAGAGAGTGGGGAGTCGGACCAGGAGTACCATCCAGGTCTTTATAGAGTGGCCACGGTGAAGGGGTTACAGTTGGGGGGTCAGTGGAGGTGGACTCCTGCTGGACACGGTGTTTACTGTCCAACTGACTTGAAGGACAGATTCCAAGCAGAGAGAACTGGAGATTAAATGTCTTTGTTTCAGTCTGTTGTTTTTAAGATAAAACTTTGGACTGTGTACAAGAATCTGGTCGTTCAAGTCGTAAAAGAATCGATTTTTCTGTAAGGAATAAGAAATGGTCTGTTTTTTTAGTATTTGTATTTCTTTGTACCATTACTCTTGAGTAATAAAACCTTTCAGATAAAAGAGTATTACGTGTACTTATACCACTACTTATGTACATCAGAGTACTATGTATAGTAGAAGTTGTTTTTCACATCGAACAAACAAAGGTGTATTGTGTTACTTTTCAGCCTCTGCTGTTCTACAGTGTAGCCAACCAAGTCCTTTCTCTGGCTACCACTTAACACACACACGTGTGCACACACACATTCACTTATAAACACACTTATAATTCCCTCTAGTGCTCATCCTCTCTTCCTGTTCATTGCTCGTCCTTCCTCATCCAGATCAATACCATAGATCAGCCAGCTATCAGGCTGCAAAATCACCACATCACCATAAACAGTCGCACTCGTTATAACACACACACACACGCAGCTGTAATAAACGGCGGCTGGCTCCCGTGGCCTCGTCTCCTGGCTCCAAATCATAAGCAGCGAGCTGCGGTCTGTGCCGCGGCCGTATTGATTTACTTATGGCTGCTTCATATGCTATTGGACAGTGTTAAATGCTGTCGTACAGTGTTAAAGGCACATTTTCTGTGATCATGGCGCACATTAATCAGTGGCTGCTTGAATGTGAATAGAAAGGCCGGACAGAGGATGGAAAAAAAGGAAGACGTGTTGGAGGACAGTGCAAGTGGGATGGATGGAGGAGGAGGAGGAAGAGGAAGAGATGTAAACCCAGATCAGGGAATAAATCCTGAAGGACCAATGCATATAAGGTTAGATAGGAACGTAACAGTGGAATGGGAGGAAACGTGGAGCTGAAATGTCAGAAAATGACATGACAGAGGAGTTATCTCATTTTTAAGAAAAAAAGGAAGAATGATGATGACTGAAGGAGGAGGAGGAGGAGGGTGGAGTCCAAAGGAAAGGAGAAGCTGGTGGTGGAGCGCAGGCTGAAGTTGTAAATCTGTGGAGATATGGAGCCTGTGGGAATAAAGCTGTGTTAAACAGGAGGCTGTCAGGCCGTATTGTATATTGGACACTGGGAGTCAAAGAAAGGATTGGAGGCTGTAAAGATGCTGGGACAGGTTTCCATGGCAGGAGGAAGACCATAACAGACTGTGACGAAGGCTCCGGTGGCCTCTGTTGTTGTCCTGAATGTTTAAAGGAGGACACTGGGGATTTTATGATGCTTGAGCTTCTACTTTCAGAGTGAAAACACAGACTTCAGTTGGACATATAATCCAATTTGTAATTTGATGTTCCACAAATAAGACTATGTAGGCCTGGCTCAGTTGTCAGGGAAATGACCCTGTTATAAACTGTAAGCAAGTGGAAAAAACGAGTCCTTCTACAGAGGTTATAAACTGTAAGCAAGTGGAAAAAATGAGTCCTTCTTGCCCAGCTCAGGCTCTGTAATAGTTTTGGACGACATTTCAATCATTAGTGTTGAAGACCTGGTTACAAACAGTCAAACTACTAAGGCTGTGAAGTAGGAGTAGTAGTAGTGTATATATGCATTCCAATAATGTTCAAAAGAAAGTTAGTTTCAGCCCTGACCAGACTTTCCTGTCTCCTCTTTGGTCCAGGTTCACACAGGAGGAGTCCACGGCCACCACCATGGAGGCTCTGAAGGCTCGAATCAGAGAGCTGGAGAAGCAGATCCAGAGAGGGGACCGATACAAGTGTCTCATCTGCATGGTGAGTATGAGCTACGCACCACCCCTCTGTGTCCTCACGCCGGGGGCGTTGTGCTTTTCTTTCGGAAGACAACGGGTCTTCATTCCCTGCTCCCCCCACACAGGCAGAAATCCATTTGTTATCCACCAAACCTGGGTGGGTTTGTGTGTTCTGTCTGGTTGCTGGTGTTGTTGTGCTCTGTTCTTGTTGTGTTGTGCTGGTTTTTGCTTCTTGCATGGCTTTACAAGTGGATGGACTTGTCCTGGAGCAGAAGACACTGTTGAATAGTTTCATTTCACCCATTCATTGACATGGAGTTTTAGTCAGTGTTTTTCAGACTCATTACTTCTATCAGTAGCTACAAGTATAAAATATTTGGTTTTGGTATTTAACTACGGAGCCGTGACCCAATTACAATGCCTTGTAATTGATAAAAGAAAATACTGATAAAATATTTTTCAACTAATTATTTTTTCTAAAATTATAATTGAAACTACATACACAACCTTAAACAACTGTATTCTTTCACTGTCACAGATATAAAGGAGGTCAATTGAAATGCAGCACAGAAACAGAAACTATCAAAACTAAGTTAAAACATTAATGTCACTAAACATTAAACAAAAGTTTAAAATATATTTTTCTAAAGGTCCAGAGAATTATAACCAGGAGAAGGTGTAAAAACGCTGCATATACTTAGGATTCAGACTGTGGAGTGTAACCTTCAGATTGATTTGACTCAAATTAGACACAGAGCAGCTGGAGTCAGTGACCAGCAGCTGTTGAAAAATGAAATGACGCTGCTCTGCTGTTATCACTGATTGATTGGTCTCTCAGATCAATGACAGAAGCGTGTGTGTATGTGTGTGTGTGTCATTTCTCTACAATACCAGGCAGAATGAGGGACACCATCGATATTTGTGATCACTGTGTACACTAACACACACACACACACACACACACCTGTCAGTGTTTGCATTCCCCACTGTGTCAGTTATCCATCCTGTCATCCCTCAAGCTTGTGGACAGTGCATCGTCGGCACCATCTTCACTTTGTGTGTGTGTGTGCGGAGGGGCGGGGGGACGGGGTAATTACCGTCGTCTGCGCTTCCTAAAGGTCGCCGGGTGCCCGAGGTGACACGGAGGGCAAGGCACAGCGATGGATCACTCATTGCTCCGTGGACACGAGGCTCCGCTCGGCTCATCTGTCACTGTCTCTCATCGCTCTCTGTCGCACCTCCGTAGACAGATGTCGTGCATCACGCACCGGACGTCTTAAATCTAATCTGTCTGTGTCTGTCTTCTGACCTGTCACTGCTCTTCGTCCATGTCACCGTGCGTCTGATCTTTAAGTCGTTAGATTTATTATAATCATTTATTATTATTATTACTTGTACAAATCAGAAAGTGTTGAAACAGTTACTGCTGAATAAAACAACTGAAGATCGTGCAGTAATTCACCCATGTTTGTTTCTCTGGGACCAAAGTTGCCAGAGTTTGTCAACTAACACTTGTAAAAACCAGCATGACGTTGATCTCTGTAATATCAGTGGACCAATACCACCACCTGCTGGACATTTCTTGAAAAAAGCTGCACTGTAAAAACGGCTGGCCCTCAATGTAGTGGTAAAATCAGTGTTTATCTAATGGTTAAAAGCTTTAAGAAGAAAACAGAATGATGGAGGAGGAACACGTTTGGATCTGGGACTGAAACCTGAGGCAGATACATTTGAAGGCGCTGTTCTATAATAACAGTCTTAGAAAATCTGCAAAATTCAATTTGTCCTGGTCAGCGTTGATTTTTGTTGAAGACCACCCCTCATTAGTCACACATGCTGCACACACACTCATTTGGCAGTATAAGATGTGTGTGTGTGT
>NC_024326.1:13689458-13691627 GCF_000523025.1 Cynoglossus semilaevis
TGTGTGTTTGTGAATGTTTTCGGGCCTTACCCCTTTCCCACCCCCCCCCCCACCCTCCCACCTTCTCCTCTACCTTCCCACCATCACCAACCCTTCCCTTCCGCAGAGGAAGCCTGCCATCCAAACAGGCCTGGAGATCAAAAGCCTGGGGGTGTGGCCCGGACCCCGGCACTTGGCCGGTGAGGTCGGAGAGAGGCAGCCAAAACCCCTCCCCCTTGGCCTGTACTGCCTGTACAGGGGCCTTGTGATTGGCAGCTACGGCACCGGCACTAAGAGGCTCCTCCCACAGCCCCTACGGAGGGTAAGGATCTCCCTCCCTCCTTCCCTCTCCTACCTATCCCCACCCCACCTCCACCCCCCCACCATCACTGCGTTCTTTTTCGGCAAGAAAAGAAAAGAAGAAAAAAAAGCTTCTGTCAGGACTGGGTCCGCTCCACGCCTCTCTCCCTCATCTTCTCCTCGCCCGTTTCCCTCCGTCTCTGCTCGTTGCCTGCCCACCTGTGCTTGTGTGTGTTTAGGTGTGTGACCTGCAGGTTGCTGGTTCTGTGTCCCTCATGCTGCCTTGCTCAGTGGTTCTGTGGCTGCTGGCTGTGCCTTTTGGTGGTTAGTGTTTGATGGTTGGTGGAGAAAAGTTCAGTCCGTGTTGTTCTGATGTTTCTGGTTAATGTGATGTGTGGGTCTGGAAAAGTGAGTCGAATTCTGACTGAATTTGTTTCTTTTCTTCTTCTTCTTCTTCCTGTTTAGGACTCCTACACGATGCCGCTCACCTCCATCCAGTGCTGGCATGTCCACTGTGAAGAATGCTGGCTCAGGACTCTGGTAAGAATAGACCTCACACACACACACACACACTTCTCAGCTGAGCTGCTCCCCAAAAGGCTTTTTAAGGTGTAGAAATAAAAGTCCAACCTCCACTGATTTCTGCACTGTGCCTCAGGTTCACACACACACAGTCTAACACAGTGGTTGGTTATTAGCTAGTCTAATGCTTTCAGCAGTGGGTAATTAGCTGGTGCTAATGTGGTAAATGGAGCGTGGAGTAAAAACACTGTTCCTCCCGGGAGGATAAACAGACTCTTCATTGGCTGCTCGTCATATTTACTCTCTTCTAATTCCCTGCGTCCTGTTTCCCAAACCTCTTTGTCTTTGTTGAACATCAGTCTGTGATGCAGACGTTTATAATCCTGATATTTAAAGGTATTTGGGATTTTAATGTTCAAATGTCCAGCTTTCCCGGTTAAAACATCCTGAAAAAGTTAAATCAGTTTCAAGTCTCAAGGATACTTGAGAATAATTGTAGAGATTGATTAACAATCTGTTCAATAGAATAATGACATGAATCATTGTGTCACATTATGGATCAGTCTGTTTAACCCTTCTTACCTGAGGCCCAGTGTTTCCACCTCTGGTATTAACCGGCGTTCCTCTCCTTGGTGCTCACGTACGCCGCTGCCGTCACCGAACCCACAGCCTGGAGACAGCTGTAAAAATGGGATGGTCGGCCCGTTCAAAGTAAATGCCCTGGGACCCTTGCTGCTTTAATGAGCCAGGCAGCTGGAGCGCAGCGTGACGGGCACACACCCACGCACACTTACCCACCGCACTACACAGGAGAACACAACGTCAACAGATGTGTGAACAAACAGGATGGGGGGGGACAAGGAACAAGTCAGCATTTTAGCTTCAAAAAGCCAAGGACAAGTAAAAGGAAAATTATTATTAGCAAATAATCAACTGGCACGAAAATATGGACTAAAGATAAGAGTCAAGGAACAACAACAACTCAGCCAAGAGAGATAAGACCTGGTATTTGCTTGAAAATACTTCATTCCTATACGCAATTATGGCACGGAATGGAGTTAGCATTCGATGGATAAAGGTCAGTCTGAGAGTCCGAAATTCAATTCCAAACTAAAATATCTAAGTTGAGACGTTGGAAGGAAATAATTATCTGAGAAATAGATTTAGAGAAGAAAAAGGTGGCCAAGAAAAGGTGGAGGAGGGTGGAGGAGACCACCCAGTCAGAGCGCCCTCACAGCGTCAGCACATTATCACCTGCTGCTTTACTGCAGATGGAGAACTATCAGAGGAGGGAGTTCAGAGATGTGGATCACACTGATGTCAAACCCAACTGTGAACCTAACAGTGTTCACCCCCTCGCCCCCCCTC
>NC_024326.1:13691727-13720433 GCF_000523025.1 Cynoglossus semilaevis
ACTCACACACAAACCCAGTCCAGGCTCAGCATTATTCTGGTCTGAAACCAGAACTTTGAGGTCTGGACCACAATGGAGTTTGTGTCCAGGGTCCAGACCTGCCAAAACAAACTGAACCAGGGGGTAAATGGCTCGAGGTTTGGGTTGAAGTGGACGAAACAAAGTGAGTATGAACACACCCTTACACTGGAGGAGGAGGGGGGAGGTGAGGGAATCTGCTGATCAACATCAGTACCCTGTCAGGCTGGTTCAGCCACATATCTGACCTGACTTGACTTCTGTCCATTCACACCACACCTGACAGAGGCAGAGATTATCACTCTCCACCGTCACAGGTCTTCACTGACCCACATCCATCATGTCGTCAGTTGGTACCGGACTCCACTGGTACCAGAACGTGAACACAGTACCTGGACCAAGACCTTAGATCATTAGAGCCTCAGTAGATCCTACATCAGTGTCTGCAGCACAAGATGAACCCCAACGTTTGCCCTCGGTTTTGTCAACAAACAGGAAATATTCCGTTTGAAGTCTCAGAGGAGAAAAGAAACCAGAATAAGGTTAAAACTAAAGAAGGGGTTAAAAAAAAAAACACTTTTTCTTTCATGAAAACTCAGTTTAACCAGTTACCAAGTTGTAATTAGTCAATGACTGACATCAAAGCTGGGAGTGGGAGAGAGTCTGAATGAAGAGAAAAGAAAACACTTCATTTATTGACTTGATCTTCAGCTTCATTCACTTTGTTCTACATCGAATCAGTGAAGTTTGTTCGTTGATTTCATGAACACATTGATGAGATTTACACCTTCATCCCACACACAAGGAATAGAAGAAAAAAACAATCATGTCCTCACTGACAGATGTACAATTTATATATATATACACACACATATACATTTCAGAGGTACAGTACGCTGACATGATAGTGCACCTATGAACTCTAGCAAAGCAGAAACTTCCAAGTCAAGAGGAACTATTTGTTTAGGGCTGCACTAGCTGCAGGGTAAGAAAAAACACCCAGACCATGGAGCACAACAGTACTGGTATATTATATGGTAAACACCTCACCTGGTCACCTACAGTCAAGAATGTTTCTAACAAAGTCAGATTCCTGCAGAGGTTGGAATGTTTGTCACGCAGAACAGTTTCATCAGTAAAACGTTTGTGTTAAAACAACCACAACAACAATCAAAGCCAACAAAAGGATTTGTTTTGCCACCATGGTGACAGAACACAAGAGCAGGTTGTCGTCAACATACGGAACCACGAGCCTGTGGTGATGACATGTTTCTTATCACCACTAACATGACAAACAAAACGTAAAGACGATGGACTTGTGTTGGTGGTAAAGGAAGCTCTGTCTAAATAACTTTACAGAACTCTGCTTCAGTTTCAGTGACACAAAGACAAAGTCCAGCATAGAGAGGCTGAGTGAATGTGGTCTGGACTCTGTGGAGGAGAGTCATGGAGTCAGAGACTCTGTAGAAGGACAGAAGACCTGCTCTGTGGTCCAGGTACACTCCTACTCTGGAGGAGGAGGAACCAGGAACTGAGACTCGGGTCTTGTTACATTTGTGCCAAAATTCACAGCGGTGCTGGTTGCAGTCTAACGCCCAGGATTTGTCATTTAATCCAAATCTACATTCATCAGATTTTCCCACTCTGCTGATATTCTTGTATGTGACTGCAATACGAAGTCCTGCGTCACTGCCTCTCCACTCCACCTCCCAGTAACAACGTCCAGTCAGACTCTCTCTACTCAGGACCTGACAACAATCAGTGAATCTGTCTGGATGACGAGGATAAGAGTGATATTCCCACGTTGTTGTCACTTTTCTGTTTCCCTCAGATAATAACAGACGTCTGTTTGCTGTGTTTGGATCCAGTTTGATTTCCTGAGAATATTGTAAGAACTCAGCTCTGGTCTGTGGTTCTGGTCGTGGCAGTAGAACATCCACTTGGGTTACTTTTCGTATAACGTTTGTCCAGGTGTCAGTCAGAAGGTCCTGTAGTCGACCTCTGAACTTTATCACGGCCTCTGTCACTTCCTCAAAGTATCTCCGAGGACGGACGTTGATGCTGGATGAGTGTGGAGATGGTCTGAGTGCTGACAGTGAGGGACAGTTGAGGAGAAACTGGTTGTGATCCTGTGTGTGTGAGAGCTGCTTCAGTTCAGCCTCTTTCTGCTTCAGCTCAGTGATCTCCTGCTGCAGCTTCACCTCAACATCTCTGACCTCACGGACTTCTCTTTCCTGCGTCGATCTGATCTGCTGCTTCACATCAGAAGATCTTTTCTCCAGGAGACGGATCATCTCAGTGAAGATCTTCCCACTGTCCTCCACTGCTTTATCAGCAGAGACATTGACAGCCTCCACCTCCTGTTGAAGCTCCTTCAGATCTTTCTCTCTGTCCTGGACTCTCTGCTGGATTTCTTGTAGACTCAGCTCCACCTCTCTCTGTCTCTGTGTCCTCTCTGCTGCAGCTGTCACTGTGTCGTGACCCTTATGTTGATCCACAGAGCAGAGATAACAGATACACTGCTGATCGGTGCGACAGAACATCTTCATCACCTCATCATGAACAGAGCAGATGTTCTCCTGGAGGTTCTTGGAGGGCTCCACCAGCTTGTGTTTCTTAAATGGAGGTGATTGATAATGAGGCTGGAGGTGTTCTTCACAGTAAGAGGCCAAACAAACCAAACAGGACTTGACAGATTTCAGTTTCCTCCCAGTGCAGACATCACAGGCCACGTCTTCAGCTCCAGCATAGCAGTGATCAGCAGGAGCAGCTTGGAGTCTGGTCTTCTTCAGCTCCTCCACTAGATCTGTTAGTATGGTGTTCTTCCCAACGATGGGTCTTGGGTTGAAGACCTGCATACACTGAGGACAGCTGTAGATCTTCTTCTCATCTTCTTTGTTCCAGTGGGCTTTAATACAGTTCATGCAGTAGCTGTGTCCACAGAGTATAGTAACTGGATTCCTGAGTTGATCCAGACAGATCATACAGCAAAATCTTTCGAGGTCTAACGAATTTTGTTTCTGCTCCATTTCACCTCCTCAGAGAAACTGTGAAGCAGCTTAGAGCTCACTGCAAGAAGGACTGGAAAATTCACCAGCTTATGAGTCACTTACAAAGGGGGAGGAACCGGAGTGAGTAATGACTGGTAACCTGTTTTTGGGGCCTGGGTAACTGTGCTGGTTTGTTGCAGACAAAGACCAACACAAAAAAATGTCCTTCAACTCTAGGTGTGACACCACAGGGGAATGTGGCTAAAAAAACACATGTAACTGAGGCAAAAAGCACTTAGCTAAATGTATACATACATGTATACATGTATAGTAGAAACGTATTAAATTTGAAGGTTAAATGTCAGAAAGTAAATCTAATAAAAGTTTTGTTTCATTGTAACATTTTTGGGAAACCATGGAAGAGTGGTATGATATCTTTAGCCTTAAAGCATGAGGATCTCCAGTTCAATCCTTGGCTCTAGCTCGTGGTCTCCCAGGGTGAGTGAGTGTTTTGTTTTGTACTAAAGCTGGAGGAATTTGTCTTTTACAATGACTTTCTATGCTGTACTGTATTTCATCCATGTGCAATGCTGATTTATTTCTGTTACTTTTGAAACCAAAGGTTAAATAACTTTTTTCTCTCCATGTTTCAGATTATTAATTGAATAATGTATTCATTATTTTGTGTAATTAATGTAATATTAAGTTATTCACTGTAAACTCCTCGAAGGTGTGAATGTGAGTGTGAATGGTTGTCTGTCTGTATCCTGTGAGACCCTGTCATTGTCCCATGTTGTGTTGCACACATGCAGGTTAATACAAGTCTCCAAGTCAATGAAAAACCAGACTCTTGTCCAAGAAATTGAAGTTTGTGCCGATTCATACAAGAAGAATTCAAGTCTGACTGACAAGTCATCAGGACAACTGGTCTAATCTCTGTTAAGAAAACGTTGGTGTCACTCAGGCTAGTCATTTCAAAACTATGCATGAGATTCTTACCCCACCCAGCAGGCGGTGCCTGGGTTTAGACAACAGAACAAGCAGATGGGAGAGTTTGTTTGGGTAACACAGATCATCTGCTGTCAATCTTCAAATCAAACACCACACCTAACAACAGTCGTTCCTCAAACAACCACCACAACAGAAGAAGAAACGGTTGGACCAGGGCTGCAGGCAGCGCTGAGCCCCGAGAATCCTGGAGAACTTTGACCTTAGATACAACCAAGGCCAGGCATCATGGAACAACTCTGATAAACCAGCTCAGAAAAACTGAGCTGGTTTAGGCCCTAGAGCACCATCTGCTGGAGGGAGCATTGCTTTAGCGCCTCCAATTTATAATCTCACCTCACAAATGGCTAGAGCCCTTCTCCAGGAAAACTTGTCTTTATGGTTTATTGTAAGACATGTAGAGTTTCACTTTGAGAGGCCACTCATTCAACAAGAAAACTGCCACTAACAAAACCCACCTTTAGCCATCTTGTTGAGGACCATGTCGATCAGGACGTAGGTGCCAGATCTTCCTGAGCCATCACTGTATGGAGGAGGCAGGAGACATGGAGGGTGGGGGTGTTAGAAAGTCAACAACAGAACTCAAAATGTTTCTTTGGTATTTGTTTATTTAGACTAATTTTACTCTCAGGCTAAGTTGTAGCAATGGTGGCTAATATTTAGCTCTTTTTTGCTGCTCCACTAATGGACGTTCGGTGAAAATACTGACCTACAGTGGACGATGACGGGACAGGAGCGTCCACGGTAGCATTTGTTCACCTTCCTGTAAGAATTAATGAACAAACAGCGGTGTTAACCAGGTGACGACAACGACACGTGACATAAACTGGACCGAAGACTTTTTCACTGTCAAAATTAGTTTTTCCAACTGAACCAGAGGTTGAAACACTCTTTATCCCATCAGAAAAAACTAATAAGCAGCAGAACAGAACAACATAAGGAGCCACTAGAGCCGAGCGGAGGTTTGAACAGAGGAGTCAAAGTGGGCGGAGTCAGAGGGAAGACTGGTTGCGGAGTCACAGTCTCCAATGATCACTTTTGTGACTATGCAACTGGGTTCATATCACTAGCTGCAACGTCACAAAAATGACACTGGCAACTGCGAGTTAGTGAGCTGAAGGACAGGAGGGAAGGAAAGGAAGGAAGGAAGGAAGCAAAGGAAGCAGGGGCTGAGTCAATGACGAAGGAGGTTAAAAAAGAAAACAACAAAAACATGCCAACATGAGCACAAAGTAAAAAAAGAATAAAAACAAAAAGTTTTTTGACTTCTGATCTAACGTTCAGATCTTAAATATTTGACTGTCCCTAACTTTATCCTGACTTTAAACCATATTTTGGACTTTTTTTTTTATCAAAATATGTTGTAATGCCAAACTGAAGGTTTCTTAATACTAAATGTGGAACAAAACTATCATTTAATCTATGCGCCACACCACAGCTAATGTCCGTTAGCCAACCAACGGAGAGGGGTAGGTGGAACAGGCGTTGTACCTCCTGAAGGCTAGCTGGGACCTTTATCAACGTTGTGACTTCCTGTTGGCCTATTTTACCATTCCTCCTCTAAACATGTAGGCAGCAGCCTGACACAGCTACAGACCAGAAAATAGATCAAGTTTGTTGTTTCTACCTGCGGAAGTCCAGCAGCGTCCGACTGCTCTCAGGTACGTTGTGGTTAAGCCAGGTCAAGAAGTGGAACTGGGTGACGGTCCGCGTCTCGTTGGTCTGCATGTTCTTCAGGTAGAAGCTGCGGACCAGGAAGTCGTCGCACCAGATGTGCTCTGACACCAGGTTGACCTTTGTGGAAAAGAATGGACTCATGGGTCAGTTCATTAGGATGGAAGTAACCCCCGACAATCGGTTACTTCGTACCTCGTAGATGTGGTAAAGGTTGGATCCTTCATCTGGCCAGTAGTGGTAGCACTGTTTCAGGCCTCCCTCCACCAGAGGAGTCAACATGACGATGACCACACAGCCGTTCTCCCAAACCATCTGCAAAGACCAGCAAACGTTCATGGCCCAGCTCTTCAGTTAAAGATCAAATATATTTCTGTTTATTTTCTCGTAGTTTAAAAAATATCAACAACATTTAAATCACTGACTGTCTTTAAAACAAACTGGGAACAAAAGAGCTTGAACTTCACTTTTCTATTACAGAAATTAGTACCAGGAACTAGGTAGAGTACTAAGTACAGTGCATGTTCTTACTTGGTTGGTTGGTTAGTTAGTAGAAGTTGTTTTTTTTATGGTTGGTTAATGGATGGATTTATTGATTTGTAAGTTAGTCATTTATTTAGTTAGTTGAAGACATTTGTGTTCTTTGTTGTTTTTTCTTACCTGCCAGAAATCAGCTACAGTGGAGGGCAGCGGCCCCTGGGTGGCGATGTAGGCTGGGTTCCTGGGATCATGATCCATCTGTGGCACAGGAAATGACATCAGGTTGGAACATGTTGACACAGAAGCACAACAACCCAACACTGAGCACAGAAGGAAAAAGGGCCAAAAAAAAAAAAAAAACAGCATTAAATGAAGTGATGTTAGCTGTACGGTTAGCTGTACGGTTAGCTGTACGGTTAGCTGTACGGTTAGCTGTACGGTTAGCTGTATGGTTAGCATACCAAGGTGCTGAATTGTGAAAATGAGAGGTACAGTACTGACAATAGGACTGGCGTTGATGTAGTCAGAGTTCCCTTGGCTGTTCTCCACCTTCAGGGTGATTCTGGAATGATCATCTGGTAAAGGAAGGATGGAATGAAGTCTCCTCAGGAAATACACAAAACTAGCACACCCACAGGTTACTGTTAGCACATTTCCTACAACAGCAGACGAAAAAAAAACAACCTGTGAAAGGTCAGCCAGAACACAAAGAAAAAAAAAAGGTCAAACACATAATCAAATGCTAACCAAGAGATAGCTAGCCTTCACAAATAGGTAGGCGTATATGAGCTGAAAAGAGCAGATAACAGTTAGCTAAAAAAGTTAGCAGAAAACAGAGTTTGGGTGTAAATAGCTTTCTGTGTCTATGCACAAAAAGTGGTCAAAATAGCCTAAAAAAAATGACGTATGTTTCGTATTACATGATCTAGAACAATCTAAGATGACACCATGGAGAACCGTGGTTCTCTGTTCTAATCTGTTCAGATTGGACCGGGATATGAACCACGTTATTCGACTGTTGATCAAACGCTGTTCTATTCTGACACTACACTGTAACTGCCAATGGAGGAGGAAAAAAAAAACAGTTTTCCTTGATGAACACAAGAGGGAGCCTGAGTACCACCAGTGGTACACACAGCATAATTTGACAGGTAAATGTTCAGACCCTGCTCTCAGAAACACAGACAGTTCCTTACATGCCACCACCGCTGCAGATCGGTTCTTCTTGGCGTTGCCGTCCTTCAGGCCGACGGTGCAGGCGTTGGGTTCGGCCTGGTAAGCACACAGCGCCTCCCACTCCTTTTCCAGACGGTCCTTGTTCTTCAGGTGATCCTCCATGTAGGACTGCAGGAGAAGATGGAGGAAGGAGAGCACAGATTAAAACGGGATCAGCTCTGAGCCGGGCACTAAACAGTTCTAAACGGTGAACATTAGCAGGAACCCTGTACTGTGGCAGCGGTGGAGGAAGGAGCAGAAAGGAGGAGCTGAGCTCCCCTTAACGACTCCTCCTGTGATGAATGCTGACAGTAACAAAGGAGCTCCGTGGACATTCGTCAGAATTAGATCACGCACAAAAACAGCACTAATGGATTAAAATGAGTAATGTGGCAGTGGAGGCTCCGGTGTGACAGGATAATGTCCTGCTTTTATTATGGGATTTCATTAAACAAGAGAAGAACATCAATAATTCATTATAACAGGTGAAGTGCAGTCTGGGTAAAGTCACTGCATTTGATTAATGAGCAGAAGAAAAGCTGGGCTTCAGACAAACGTAAGGATGTAACGATACATGCAACTGAGTATAACGTACTGTAGCTCTAGATCAAACTGTGATCAAATCCAATGATCCTTTCTTTGTCAGGACTCTGTAAAAACCCCATCATCAACTGAAATAGTTATATTTGATATGTGAAGTGTCATGGTCTGACCAGTGACTTTTTCAGATGACTCAAATGAAATGAAAAGTGAAAAAAAAGAAAAACTGACCAGGATCATGTGACCAGTGGAGATGTCCATGTTGGAGTGAACGGGCTCCTCGCTCCAGGAGGAGACGCTGCTCCTGGCTGAAGGACTGAGAGCAGGAACTCCACCGCCATCGCTGAACTGAGAGGAAACGCTGTTGATTCTGGAAGAGACGGACTCTGGACGCTCAGATGGAGGTTTGACCGCCATTCGCTGACGACACAGTTCCTTCAGATATGCCGGAGGAAAGAGAGTTGAGGATGAAAATACATTCAGTGGGCTGTCCATGTCCTAGACGTTTATTATGAAGAAACAAGATCTGGTGGAGAATAAACGTCTACTTTTATATTCCTTTAAAGAATCTTTTTCATCAGTGTTTGTTAGATGTTACAGCTGTGTCACGTGATCACTTGGCCACAGTCAAACCACAAACGTGTATTTATACATATATATATACATATATACACACATACATATATATACATATATACACACACATATATACATATATACACATATATATACACATATATACACACATATACTGTATATACATATATATGTGTATACATATATGTGTATATATGTATACACATATACACATGTATATACAGTATATGTATACATACATACATACAAATACATATATACACACACATACACACATACATATATATGTGTATATATGTATACATATATACACATATATATGTATGTGTGTATGTGTGTGTATATATGTATTTGTATGTATGTATGTATACGGTGTGTGTGGTTCTGTATGTGCGTGTCTGGATTAACCATGTCTATGTCAGTTCTTAATTATTCTCTGTCATGCCCCCCCTCACCTGCAAATTGACATACTATTGACAACATCTATATCTTTATCTGCATCCACTGTATGAGATGCTGCCACCTAGTGACTGCAGGCTTGTAATTTTGTTCAAGCATTACAGCAGTGGTACACTGATGTCCAGCATGCCATATTCCATTATTTGAGCCACTATTTGAGAAGTACTGGTCTATGTGAAGTTTTAGTATTATAAAGGGTTTGTTTAATAAAATAGACCTCCGACCTGGTAGGTGGCAGTAGCATCTCCGCTGGTTTCCGTCCCCAGGTTGGTGAGCTTCTCCTTGATCTTGTGGTGGGAGCGGTGTCGGAGGCAGTAGACAACTGTGGAGGCCAGCAGCACGGCCACGATGCAGAGAATGGACACCACGGTGAGGACCAGGAACTTGGTGGACTCAGCATGACTGTATTTGGTTGGAATCTGCTTGATCTGCTTCCCCTTTAAGGACCGAGAAAAAAAAAAAAGCTGCTTTTTTCAGCTTTAGCTGAACTGAATAAAAACAGGATCTGAACAGGACGTGAACAAAAGTTATCATTATAATTACACCTGGTATAAGACATCAGTTTTACCACCGGTCAGCGGCGGTAAAACTGTTGACAAAACAGTATTTTGTCACGTAGCTTAAATATGGTAAAGGAACTTACAGTTAGCCTTGGAACAAGTGCTAGCCTTTAGCTAATTGATGTGTGTTAGCCATGAAAGAGGTGGAGGAGGAGAGGAAGGAGCAGGAGGAGAAGTTCATGGACGGATGGTGGAGGAATTTCTTCTCTCCTCACCCACCTGCACAAACATCTGCCTCACGTCATCACAGTGAAGAAGACTCGTAGTCCTCCCTTGTCTCCTCCTCTGCCTCCTTCACCTTGTCCTCCATAATTCCATTCAGCAACAAGCACCACAGCAAGAGCAGGGAGGAGGAAACGGAGAGAGAGGGAGTTCCATCTCTCCGTAGCATCTCCTTTCTTTCCTTTGAGGAGACTGGAATAATCCAATATAAGTATCCTCCTCCTCTTGCTCCTCCTTCACCTCCCCTCCTCCTCCTCCTGCTCATTTAACCATTCTTTTCATCTGAGGGTTTAAAGGAAAACTGTGATTGGGTCCCATTTCATGTCTGATACAACGGGAAAAAAAAGGATGTGAGGGAGAGAGAGAGAGGAGAGAGGGGGGGAGATCTCTTTGCTCCTTCAAACTCCTCCACCACAGAGGAAGGGTGGAGAGACGGCGTAGAGGCAGATAGCCCCTCCCCCTAGTTGCCATGGAGACAACTCCACATGTTGACGACAGAGGAAAGAAGAATCACAGGAATCAAATAAGGGAGAAAGGAGGCGGGATGGAAGGACTTAAAGAAGAACAGGAGGAAGGAGGAGCACAGGGGAGGACAGAAGAAAGGCTGGGAGAGGAGAAGGGAGAAGAAGAATGAAAATATAACATAATATGAAGGAGGGAGGGAGGGAGGGAAGGAAGGAAGGAAGGAAGGAAGAAAAAGGGATGAAAGAAATCGAGAAAGAACAGAAGGAAGGAAGGAGAGAAGGGTTGAAAACGGAATGTTCCTGGAGTTCTACATCCAGGAAGAAATCCCTGAACTTTGACCTGTTGTTTTTGTACTCACGTCTGCAACACCGGCCTCCAGGATTCTGAGTCTGGTTTCTTTCTCCAGATCAGCTTTCTGTTGAACTACACACACACACAAAGAAAGTTCAAAATGACCTGAGCTGTTTTCTATCAGGCGTTCATCCAGGGTATTTCAAGGTGTGTGTGTGTGTGTGTAACAGAGTACCCATACACTCTCACCCACTCTGACTCTCTCTCTCTCTCTCTCTCTCACCCTCACCCACACTCAGACGTCACTCAGGTGTGTGGAGAACCATCTCTACCTGCCACATTGGCCACATCCGCTGTGCTGACGTTCTGGCGGTTCTGGTTGACTCTGAAGGTGACGGCCGGGCTCACCACCCTGAACACCATCAACAAACAAACCACAACAAAAGCTTCAACATCAAATATTTAACTGCAGTTACAGGACTCTCCTCCGTTTGGCCCTTGTAGGAGGACGGCCGTGATTCTAATTTAAATCTGTCCATTTGTTCCATACAAACACATTTGACTTGATTAAAAGAGCACAGAGCTAATGTGGCTTAAAGGTAGCATACGCTTAGCAATAAAAGCTAAATACTCATCAAAATTAAAAAAGAAAATGGATGCCAAAAATTAAAACGTAGACAACGTTAGCCAAATATTTATTAATTTGCAAGAAGTTAGCAAAAACCTACAACTTTATTAAATATAGCAACATAAGCTCGAGGTTAGCCAAAACCTGTTCCACCTATGTGTTAGTGACATATGACGATTCTGTTGCCAACACTGGGTACTGACACCTCTGATGAATTATCAAGTCAGCTCCCCCTGCTGGGCTTTCACTGTGCTAACGACAACAGAAAGCCTCAGCTTCCTCCTGCTTCTCTGTGTCTGCGATCTGTCACTGTCCTCAGATCTGCCGCTGGCACGGCGAGAGAACAAAGAAGAAAAGAGTACGGACCACACGGGTCCAAAAACGCCATTTTGCTATGAGCGCTGGGGGGGTTGGAGGGAGTGAGAGGGGTGAGAGAAACCGACACAAATTCTCCCCAGAACAGAGTGAGAAATTTGGCAGAATTAGGAAAAATATCATGAAATTATTGCTCTTATTAATGTCAGTGTCAAGTGAAAACCTTTATTCTGAGGCAGAGACTAAAACATGTCCACACAACAGTCGGCTTTTTGTCAGTCAGATAAAGGACTAAAGTCAATGTCTACCGTCAGTCACTAATCACTGATTTTCTCCATGGACTTTGGTCCAGCTAGCTTGGCTCGACTCCCTTAGAGCAGGGTTAGGAGGCGGTCGATACTAAGGCCTAAAAACTGCAGCATACATACGAGAATTCAGCAACGTCAGTCATCTGGATCTTAGCTCGACGGGCCAGGATCTCCATCAGGTGGACGCCTTCATCGGTCTGGAGTCCACTGAGGGAGTGGGACAAGGTGGACGGGAGGTGGGTGAAAAAACACGAGAGGACAAGGTCAGCAGAGGAGTGAGAGAAGGAGGAGAACAAGGAGCAGGTATCTATTAACGACTGACATCCAGCTACTTTAGCTTTGCTCCTCACACCAAATATATACAGTATATATTAACATGTATTCCTCCACCATACAGACTGAAAATAATCTGGAATGTTCTGGGCTCTAGACCAAAGACTTGGTACTTACTCTGTGTCTATGATGACGTAGCCAAAGACGTCATCGTCAGCCTTCTTCCTGCCATCTTTGACGTCTAGTTCAAGCTCAGGAACTTGCATCGTCTTCTCACGTGGCTTGCCATACACGAGTGAAGCGGGAGGGGGCGCCACTTCCTTGATCCAGCCCTCGACTTCTGACACTTCTTCCACGGCCTGTGTGGCGTCCTTCTTTTGCACCACCACTCCAGCCTCAATGGTCTGGCTCTGGACGTTTTCCTGTCCCGCTACCTTTCCTGCGGACGTGTCCGTGAGATCAGCGTTCAGATTTCGTACTGATGGAGAAGCACCGTGCGATGGTTTGTCAAGATACGCCAGCAGCTTGGTGAGAAGGTTTCCTGCCCTATCCTAGAAAAACAGATAAACATGGAGGTGTGAAAGAGGTTTATTGGTACTTCACATCTGTGCTCCTTCAGTCCACTATGTGGCGCTGCATCAGTGTGACGAGCTCAGAATGTGGACAGAATGAGGGGGTACTCAGAAGCTACTGGCTAATAAGCTAATAATGATAACCTTTTACTGTGTTTAAACCACAGGAAGAAAAACAGTGTTACAGCAAATATATTTTTGATTCACCTTTTCTGTGTTTTGTGATTTAGGGGGCGCTACTAAGCTATTTTGAAAAAGACACCAAACCATTTAAAATCAGAGGGAGCAAACTGGAAACACAGTATAAAATATTTGCTTCCTCTTTTTGATGGTGGACATATTTGTTGTAGATAAGTTCTTCTCACCATTGTGTCCTTCACTTTCATCTCCTCACTTCCTGTGTGACGATCTGGAAGAACAAAGACATTCCATTGTTTTTCAGTGTCCTTCGTTCAGCAGCAGAACAAGACTCTGGGTAAAATCCTGCCCTGAAAACTCACACCATCTGAGCTTTTAATAAACATTTGTTTATTAGGTGAGGTTCCATGAGCTCAGGTCAAATGTTAGCATTAGATGCTGTCGTCTGAAACAGCTGAAAGAAGCTGTTAAAGAATTACCTTGAAGTGAAGCTGGTTCAATGGGGAAAATTCCCTGAGGTTTCAAGGATGGATCGTTCTTCAAAACCTTCTCTTTCTCTTCATCTGTAGAAGTGTCCGTCATTTCTTCTTTGGATTCTTCTTCTTCTTGCTGCTCACTCTGCAGATTTCTTGGTCCAGGTCCAGCCTGATTAGGTCTTGGGTTCAGTCTCTGGTCCTGGTCCACCACCTGCAGAGCATTGGCAATCAGGTTGGAGAGCTGATCCAGGTCTTGAGGTGTCAGATCATCCACGTCCACATGCTGCCTTCCAACGTTCTTCAAAACCTTCTGGATGAACCTCTCTGGAGAGAGAAAAGTCAGCTGTCAGTCAGGAGGAAAGAGTTCCTCAACTTTTCATTAGTTTGGCTTAAAAACATCCAACATAAACAGTCGTTGCTTATTGTTTATAATGATGTGATTAAATAAATGGTAGAGTGGAGGAGAAGGAGGAGGAGGAGTTGGTGTAGCAGTGACATACAAGGATATGAACAGATATTTCCTTCATCATAGAATCAGGACTGAAGTCTCAGCTCCTGGTTCCTCCTCCAGAGTAGGAGTGTGATCGCTCCTCTTCCTCCTCCTACTGTGATAGAACACAGTCAGCTCCAGTCTGACCTCATACTTCCTGGTCTGCAGTATGAGGGGAGGAGGAGCAATAGGAGGAGGAGCAATAGGAGGAGGAGCAATAGGAGGAGGAGCAATAGGAGGAGGAGCAATAGGAGGAGGAGCAATAGGAGGAGGAGCAATAGGAGGAGGAGCAATAGGAGGAGGAGCAATAGGAGGAGGAGCAATAGGAGGAGGAGCAATAGGAGGAGGAGCAATAGGAGGAGGAGCAATAGGAGGAGGAGCAATAGGAGGAGGAGCAATAGGAGGAGGAGCAATAGGAGGAGGAGCAATAGGAGGAGGAGCAATAGGAGGAGGAGCAATAGGAGGAGGAGCAATAGGAGGAGGAGCAATAGGAGGAGGAGCAATAGGAGGAGGAGCAATAGGAGGAGGAGCAATAGGAGGAGGAGCAATAGGAGGAGGAGCAATAGGAGGAGGAGCAATAGGAGGAGGAGCAATAGGAGGAGGAGCAATAGGAGGAGGAGCAATAGGAGGAGGAGCAATAGGAGGAGGAGCAATAGGAGGAGGAGCAATAGGAGGAGGAGCAATAGGAGGAGGAGCAATAGGAGGAGGAGCAATAGGAGGAGGAGCAATAGGAGGAGGAGCAATAGGAGGAGGAGCAATAGGAGGAGGAGCAATAGGAGGAGGAGCAATAGGAGGAGGAGCAATAGGAGGAGGAGCAATAGGAGGAGGAGCAATAGGAGGAGGAGCAATAGGAGGAGGAGCAATAGGAGGAGGAGCAATAGGAGGAGGAGCAATAGGAGGAGGAGCAATAGGAGGAGGAGCAATAGGAGGAGGAGCAATAGGAGGAGGAGCAATAGGAGGAGGAGCAATAGGAGGAGGAGCAATAGGAGGAGGAGCAATAGGAGGAGGAGCAATAGGAGGAGGAGCAATAGGAGGAGGAGCAATAGGAGGAGGAGCAATAGGAGGAGGAGCAATAGGAGGAGGAGCAATAGGAGGAGGAGCAATAGGAGGAGGAGCAATAGGAGGAGTATTTCCTTCATCATAGAATCAGGACTGAAGTCTCAGCTCCTGGTTCCTCCTCCAGAGTAGGAGTGTGATCGCTCCTCTTCCTCCTCCTACTGTGATAGAACACAGTCAGCTCCAGTCTGACCTCATACTTCCTGGTCTGCAGTATGAGGGGAGGAGGAGCAATAGGAGGAGGAGCAATAGGAGGAGGAGCAATAGGAGGAGGAGCAATAGGAGGAGGAGCAATAGGAGGAGGAGCAATAGGAGGAGGAGCAATAGGAGGAGGAGCAATAGGAGGAGGAGCAATAGGAGGAGGAGCAATAGGAGGAGGAGCAATAGGAGGAGGAGCAATAGGAGGAGGAGCAATAGGAGGAGGAGCAATAGGAGGAGGAGCAATAGGAGGAGGAGCAATAGGAGGAGGAGCAATAGGAGGAGGAGCAATAGGAGGAGGAGCAATAGGAGGAGGAGCAATAGGAGGAGGAGCAATAGGAGGAGGAGCAATAGGAGGAGGAGCAATAGGAGGAGGAGCAATAGGAGGAGGAGCAATAGGAGGAGGAGCAATAGGAGGAGGAGCAATAGGAGGAGGAGCAATAGGAGGAGGAGCAATAGGAGGAGGAGCAATAGGAGGAGGAGCAATAGGAGGAGGAGCAATAGGAGGAGGAGCAATAGGAGGAGGAGCAATAGGAGGAGGAGCAATAGGAGGAGGAGCAATAGGAGGAGGAGCAATAGGAGGAGGAGCAATAGGAGGAGGAGCAATAGGAGGAGGAGCAATAGGAGGAGGAGCAATAGGAGGAGGAGCAATAGGAGGAGGAGCAATAGGAGGAGGAGCAATAGGAGGAGGAGCAATAGGAGGAGGAGCAATAGGAGGAGGAGCAATAGGAGGAGGAGCAATAGGAGGAGGAGCAATAGGAGGAGGAGCAATAGGAGGAGGAGCAATAGGAGGAGGAGCAATAGGAGGAGGAGCAATAGGAGGAGGAGCAATAGGAGGAGGAGCAATAGGAGGAGGAGCAATAGGAGGAGGAGCAATAGGAGGAGGAGCAATAGGAGGAGGAGCAATAGGAGGAGGAGCAATAGGAGGAGGAGCAATAGGAGGAGGAGCAATAGGAGGAGGAGCAATAGGAGGAGGAGCAATAGGAGGAGGAGCAATAGGAGGAGGAGCAATAGGAGGAGGAGCAATAGGAGGAGGAGCAATAGGAGGAGGAGCAATAGGAGGAGGAGCAATAGGAGGAGGAGCAATAGGAGGAGGAGCAATAGGAGGAGGAGCAATAGGAGGAGGAGCAATAGGAGGAGGAGCAATAGGAGGAGGAGCAATAGGAGGAGGAGCAATAGGAGGAGGAGCAATAGGAGGAGGAGCAATAGGAGGAGGAGCAATAGGAGGAGGAGCAATAGGAGGAGGAGCAATAGGAGGAGGAGCAATAGGAGGAGGAGCAATAGGAGGAGGAGCAATAGGAGGAGGAGCAATAGGAGGAGGAGCAATAGGAGGAGGAGCAATAGGAGGAGGAGCAATAGGAGGAGGAGCAATAGGAGGAGGAGCAATAGGAGGAGGAGCAATAGGAGGAGGAGCAATAGGAGGAGGAGCAATAGGAGGAGGAGCAATAGGAGGAGGAGCAATAGGAGGAGGAGCAATAGGAGGAGGAGCAATAGGAGGAGGAGCAATAGGAGGAGGAGCAATAGGAGGAGGAGCAATAGGAGGAGGAGCAATAGGAGGAGGAGCAATAGGAGGAGGAGCAATAGGAGGAGGAGCAATAGGAGGAGGAGCAATAGGAGGAGGAGCAATAGGAGGAGGAGCAATAGGAGGAGGAGCAATAGGAGGAGGAGCAATAGGAGGAGGAGCAATAGGAGGAGGAGCAATAGGAGGAGGAGCAATAGGAGGAGGAGCAATAGGAGGAGGAGCAATAGGAGGAGGAGCAATAGGAGGAGGAGCAATAGGAGGAGGAGCAATAGGAGGAGGAGCAATAGGAGGAGGAGCAATAGGAGGAGGAGCAATAGGAGGAGGAGCAATAGGAGGAGGAGCAATAGGAGGAGGAGCAATAGGAGGAGGAGCAATAGGAGGAGGAGCAATAGGAGGAGGAGCAATAGGAGGAGGAGCAATAGGAGGAGGAGCAATAGGAGGAGGAGCAATAGGAGGAGGAGCAATAGGAGGAGGAGCAATAGGAGGAGGAGCAATAGGAGGAGGAGCAATAGGAGGAGGAGCAATAGGAGGAGGAGCAATAGGAGGAGGAGCAATAGGAGGAGGAGCAATAGGAGGAGGAGCAATAGGAGGAGGAGCAATAGGAGGAGGAGCAATAGGAGGAGGAGCAATAGGAGGAGGAGCAATAGGAGGAGGAGCAATAGGAGGAGGAGCAATAGGAGGAGGAGCAATAGGAGGAGGAGCAATAGGAGGAGGAGCAATAGGAGGAGGAGCAATAGGAGGAGGAGCAATAGGAGGAGGAGCAATAGGAGGAGGAGCAATAGGAGGAGGAGCAATAGGAGGAGGAGCAATAGGAGGAGGGTCACAGCATTAGAACAACAACGTACATAAATAGATGTTTCTAATCCTTTAATGATTCAATGATAGCCTGTATCATTGAATCCTAACCCTAGTCTTGATGACGGTCCTGCTCCGTCACAGTTTCAGTCTCAGTCTGTTTTTAGATCTTGATTTGTACGTAAGAACACCAGCACAGTGTCGTGGGGTGAAGACCCGTCTGCCGTCTGCCTGCCAACACGTTATTCTCTTTCCTCTGTTTGACTTGGTCTAAACAGGGGCCGAGGGAACAGGCAGAGTCTGCGTGACTAGAAGTCTCACCTCACTGAGGACATTGGTCCACAAAGACAACATGAGTGCAGTGTTCTTAGCAAATGTGGAGGACGCTATGTTAACAAAATGTATGTTTCCTTTTTTTTTTAGAAGAGGCTAGGGCCGGGCAATATCTGGATATTAAAATAATCTGGATGTTAAAATGACTAAACTGTACACGTGCCATAAGTTCACACATATTTCTCCTCGCCCTGTGTCCCTTCGTTTTGAAGATGACCAACATTTCCAAACGAGGTATTTGACAATGAGTGCAATGAAACAAAGCTTTTGGACCAATTACTGTAAAAACAACGGGTTTCCACCCAAACACCATAATGACTGTTCACAGAAAGGTAAAAAGATGGGAAGGACTTCTCCTTCCACTGCCTCAACATCACTCACTCACCATCGACAGATGTTAGCAGGTCTTTGCTTGAGGACCCTGCAGTCTCCATCTTCAGGACCCTGGACTTTGGACTCTCTGCTCTGTCACTGTGGGATGGCAGCAGCGGTGAAGAAGGGACTCCAAAGTCCTCCATGTTTCCTATAAGATACTGGAGAAGACCTCCCTTTGACTCTGGGGCTTGGAAATACCCAGGTCCATATCTGTACTGCTGCTGCAGGGGTTGGTGAGGTGAGGAGAAGCTCCGAGGAGGCCACCTCTGAGACAAGGACTGGGCCACTGGGTACTGAGGGTCAGGAGGAACGACCAATGAGAAAAAGTCAGGTAGAAAAAGAAAAAAAGAAAGAAAGAAAGAAGGTTTTTACTTTGACATTTTTCTTAAGATTTATTTGACCCTGGCAACAGATGACCACTGAAATATGATTGGACGTCAGCTCCAACATCCACATCCATCATGGACAATACAAAAATATACATGTGACAGTAGTAGTAGGTCAGACTGTGATCCTTCTGAACTTAGAACCACGGCTCAGTAACAACTGGTTTTGTGTGGACCAGAATCTCTCAGTTTATTCAGTCTGTTTTCCCGCTTGTTTCTTTCTCCCAAACCTGCCACCGGGGGCTCCACACGGTCCAACACAATTAAATGTGGTCCAAGCCTCCAGAAGATAAAAGAGCCTGAAGATGAAGTGAGTGGAACCCGTCACATGGAGAGTTATTGATTAGAGCCTTGAACTCCTGAACCTTGTGCTGGTTTTATGAGTATGGTAACGGTCGTGCTGAGAGGAACCATCAGTCAGGAGAGGAGTGACAACAGGCGAGCACAGTGTGACTCCCCGGTGGAGATGTCTCTGTGTGAGGCTTCTTAAATAACCCAGTACGTGTTAATGGGCACTTTTAACTTAGATGTGAAGTGTTGAAGTAAAAAACAGAGAAGATGGATTTTAGTGGAGACACGTATCTGGTGCTGTCTCACACACAGACCTCCCAGAGTCCTCTCACCTTGGCAACAGTCTTGTGTCCAGCAGCAGATGACATCGGAGGAATGAGGCCCAGACCTTGGAGGTACAGGTGGAGGTTCTTACCCAGCTCCACCTCCACTGGCTTCACACTCTGGTCCACAGCTTCAGCTGCAAGCCTGGGGTTTGACACCGTGAGGAAAGACACAGTTCTACATCACAGTTCTACACCACAGTTCTACATCACACAGCTCTGTGTTCACACCTGCTGACATCATCCAACCCAGGTTCTCTTGGCTGTGACCTGGAGGGAACTCTCCTCATTTTGGACAACTCCCTGGACAGAACCTGCTGTGTGGCCTCATCGTTCCAGGTCAGACCTTGAGACAGAGAAGCGGAGAACCATCAGAACCACAGCAGAACCTACACAGGGTCAATGTTCCCAAAGAAGGAGGAGGTGAGAAGGCCCAAGGAGGAAATCTTAGGCTGCTTACAGTTTTTACCTAGTTATGCAACTTACTCTACCACCCTCTTGTGGTCCTAAGCTGTAACAACATGTCAGTGTCACGTTGGCTCAGAGATTTCACAAAGAGATATTTTAAAGTACAGAAATTCTTTTAAAAAAAATGTGTATTTACTAAGTATGTCATTTTTTGGGGTGAAGTCCATATACTTCAACAACGGTGTCTGAAGGTGAAGTCTACAGTTTGGTTTAGTTATGATGGGATAGGAAGTTTCTTACAGCAGGACTGAACTGGTTTGACTATTTCAAGACAAATATGGTGATTCTTTATATTATTATAATTTTTCAGGAGGTAAGTAGCCCCGAGAGTGTTACCTCTGTTGGAGAGCTTTTCCAGCAGAATCCTAAATCTTTGCACCACAGACGGAGAGATATCGAAGGTGTCAACGTCCTTCAGTGGAAGAGAATTACACTGTCCAAACACACCATCTGTGGAGACAGAGACGAAAAGACCAAGAGTCACATATAAATCACACTCAACGTAAAAATATTAAAACAAGTAATAAAGCACACGCGCACACACACAGCGACGTTATAAATAATATCCTTACGTCTTTATGAAAAGCTTCACCAGAGCGGACGTTAATAGTTTAATTAACAGCCAGCCTGATCGTAGACTTCCATAGACTAGCTAACGTTGCTAATAATGCTATATGTATATATTTCAATCAAATGCAGAAATGTTTCCAGACAAATAAAATGTACATTTACTAGTCAAGAGAACTGTGGACGGTAGTGTGTCACAGTAGTTACACTAAACGTTTACAGTGTTAAATGGATAGAAACAGCGAAGCTAAAGAGGCGGGACAGAAATTTCTGGAAGGTTCCGGTATTCGAATCGGAAATTAGCAGAGGGTTAGCTGAGAAAATAGCTTAAAGGCGCTAAATCGTTGCTCTAAAAAGTACCTAAGATAAACCATACAAATTAACACAACAGTCGAGGTAAATACATTATTTAGAAAAGGTGGCAAAACATTCACTAAAAAATGCGGAAAGAAAAGCTAAAAATAACTAAATATTTCCCCGCAACATAAAGCCAAATGAGCCAGGTAGTTAGTGTAAGACCAAAATAGCTAAAAGGAATTGATAAAAGTCAGCAGAAAATTAACGAAATTAAGCAAAATATTGGAATATAATGGAAATAAATAGAATGGAATAGCGATAGCACGTATAGATTAGCAGTTAGCTCTTCTCATTTCAGCGTCATCATAGAGACCATCTCCCTGGCTAAGAGTGAACTTTTTTTCAAATTAGTTAAAAATTGTGAGGTACGACGGATAATTTGGGTCACATTAACAAGAGAGACGCAGAGAAATTGTTAATTTTTTTAGGATTTGTTTTTTTTTTTAAAAAATTCTCGTAAATTTGCGACTTTGACTATTCTCAAATATTTACGCTGGTTAATTTACGTATATTTTCTAGTACAATTTCGATATCATTCTCATAGATTTAGGTTCTTGAATGTACGTGTATTTTTCCCCCTTAAATTTTACTTTTTTTAAATTCCCAACGTGGCCCTAATACTCCGTGGTGGTGCGGCGCCTGAGCTAAAGTATATCCGTGGCTAGCTAATAAGGCTAACGCTCATTATTTCACGGAGGTTTTTTTTTCTTTTTATTCCTTGTTCCTCAAAAAAAAAAACCAAAAAAAACAAATACAAACAATGTCTCCATTAAAAGCTAAACTAAACTTATCCAAACATTAAAAGTGTCAAGTTGGGTCCGAACATCTTACCGTTGATACAGATCTCTGATGTTGAACACAGTTCACTGTCAAACAGACAACCTGCAGAAACACACACACACACCAACAATTAATTACTTGCTTTTGTTCAATATAGTCAATCATTTCATGAATAAAATAAACACTTAAAAGTAGGTCCCCACACACACACAAATATATGTTTCTAAATGTGTACGTGTATGTAAATAAACATAAATATGCAAATCTGTGCGTATTTGTTTTCTAAACGTATACGTAGTTACCTATATAGAACAATAAAATATTACATTAACATATATATATATATACACGTATATATACGTTCACTGACAGGTGGAGGCCAAATTTAACACATAAAATGTACAAAATACAGCGCCACAGAAGACTGCATTCACTCGGAAAACCGTTCCCTGGTACGTGTTCCGCCGTTCCACCAACAGAAAATGGCTGAGGAGGAAAACCAGTGACAGAATAACGAAAACAATTATTGTAAAAAAAAAATTTAAAAAAATACTCACCGACTCTCCTGTCAGCAGGCGCAGGAGGGAGGAGGAGCAGGAGGTGGAGGAGGTGGCAAGAAAACGACAAATCTTTCATGGTTGTTTGTTTTCCCACTTCGATTCCTGTCAAGGTTTAAACCGCCATTTCTCTCGGGGAGGTTTTAGCTCGTCCGCAGGCCGCTCCGGGTGCTCCTAACTCAGGTGGGGGAGCGAAGGAGAGCCAGGAGGTGACGAGGAGGATGGATGTAAGAGGCGAGAGGGATGCAGAGGCAGCAGGCAGGGCGTCACTGCTGGAGGAGGAGGAGCAGGAAGAAGAGGAGGAGGGGGCGAGGAGGACGGAGACATTTTCCGACAATACGCACACAGTTCCACATCGATTCCGGTCAGTCGTTTCAAAATACAGACTCTTTTAACGCACGTGTTTGACTTTTCAGAATTAAATACGTCATTGACGTTCTTAATTTCTCAGCACAAGTAGCAAAAAGTAGCGAGAGAGTGACCTGGCTTTTCAAAATAAAACACCTTACCGTTAAAAAGAGAAGGAAAGTTCTCACTTTAAAAACAAACTGTGTTTCATGAATTTGTTTTATATATTGTTTAGTTAATTGTAAAATATAACGTCAACAAAATTAATCTTTACTGTAGGTGTGTGACTAAAAAAAAAAACTCAAAAGTTTCTCCACTAGAATCAAAATCTGATCCGAGTTGAAATAAACCTAACCATTAAATACTGAAGTCTAGCGGTTAAAGTTTGTACTGCAACAGTCTAACAACTGGAGTGTCAAGCCATTTTAACACAGACATTTCTACCATAGAAGAAAAACTAATTTAACAATAATTACATTAGTGTGTTCTAACATACGGCATCAACCTTAACAAGAAAACAGGAGCCACGCTGTTGTCACAACATTGAACATGTTTTTATATAATTTCATGACTTTACAGGTTAAATTTCTCCACTTTTAATTTAGAAAAAAAACTAACTTTATAAATCTGTGATTTATTTAAAAGAAACAAACATGGGATTTTTCGATCAATTGAATAAAATATGAAGCTTAAATGCACACGATCGACCAAATACAAAATCACAACTAAGACGTACTGGTCTTTTTTAAAACACAAGCTGTTTCCATCGATCTTAAACTGATGTTTTCCTTATTATTTTATTTTATCTGGATTTAGCAAAACAATCAAACCTTGTACTGTACGACTGCACGCTATCTTTGGAATGTCCTGTTGTTCTGATTGTCAGAGTTCATATTTGCAACTTTAATATGTATTTTTGGGGATGTTCAGGCAACTGCGTTTTACTATAGTCAAGAGGGCGCTATACTTGTTTCTACTCATGTACTTGGAGACGTCATGCCACGGTAGCCACATGTGCTAACAGTTAATCTCCAATGAATGAACGAAAGCTGCTGCAAAGTCTGATGCTAATACTGTTGTTCATACTGAGGCTAAGCTAGCTAAGGTGTTCAATATCAACGTGTCTAACAAAAAAATAGATGCCGAAGACAAAGGTCAAAGCTACGACCTTGACCACAACACAGCAGGTACAAGTCAATTTGGGCCGTAAACAGCCCAAATTGACTTAGCATCATTGCATTAGCCCAAAGCTAATCCAATGAGGCTAACATAGAAAAGTCCATCTTAAGGCACTAACAAAAAAATAACTAATTAAGATACATTTTATTATTACGGAAAGCTCAGTAAATTAGCTACTCAAGTCAAGTGTCAAAGGGCCTATTGTAGCTGCTGTCGCTAGTCAAATGTCGCTAACGTAGCATGAGGGTCAGACAGGCACTGTAGCTCACCTTTTTAATACAATGTCATTATGTTATGTAACTGCTAAAAGTAAATATCAAATAATAAGTACCTACAGAAGACAAACAGAGTCTGAAGCATCGGCTAGCATAGCCACTATAGCCAAACGTCGACGCCATCGCATTTACTGAAGTTGTGGCGCATGCTTGGTACTTGGTGAGATAAACAAGTGATGCCTCCGCTTCCTGTCCCCTACTGGTAGAAAATTAAAAATACAACCAAGTTATATTATTTAACATCAGGTTTGACTGTTTTGCTATGTTTCACTTGAAGCTAACAGTCTCCACCCACATTATTTATTTGTTATGAAATAAGAAAAAAAATAAAATAAAGACAAAATGAGGAGAAAATAACAAAACACAGACATTTGGCCAGTAGAGGTGGCGCTGACGTCCGTCTCTGGTGTTCAGACGGCATTTTTATATTATTTACAAACATCTTTGTTCTCCACGAAAACACGAGGGAGGAAAATAAACTGGGCTTCATTTTTATAGAAATGGGTAATTCAGGCTGTCACCACTGGAGGCGCCACCTGAATCTGAAACCATCTTAAACTTTCCTGGTATTTGTTTCTTAAAGGGGAGCTTGACTTTTGCGACTGATGTGATTTCATTAATGCAAAAACACAAATATTTCCTGACCTTTTTTTTTTTTTTTAAACATCTACAAGAAAATGTCAACGATGTGGAGCTGTAGTGATGGATTGACAACGTAGTGTATGTTGGATATGAATGTAGGGAATGTTGAGGCGACACGACGGCGGCGATCAAAGACTGATGCTGAAAAACGACACTTTTATTATAGATTAAAGCGACTTTACCCACAATCCCCAGGTGGTTCCACCAAGTCTGCGATCCTGCTCTTTAAGTCAGTCAGGGAATTCAACACTCAAGAGCTGGAACAAATCTGAGAGTGAACAGATCAGAGGAGGTGGATTAACTGGTGGGATTCACCAGAACTGATCTGAAGACACGACAGGAAGCTCTAAAACTTTTGTCGCTCACGTGTAATTTGTGATATTTCTCTTTTGACTCTAATGAGAATGAAAATCTCAGGGACGTCGCAGATATGCTGAGGGCAAGACGCACAAGAGACGGTCGGGTGAAGAAGCTTCAGTGATTGGTCTAAAACAGAAACTTCTTTAAGGCCAAGTTTATGACGGGAGCCAACGCTTAAGAAACACGCTGATGGTAAGACAACACCTCGGACCGGGACAGTGTTGACCTGACGACATCAAATGATGATGATGATGATGATGATGATGATGTGTGAGCAGTGATTTAACAGTTTGCTAGAATGTAGCTGATTACCACTGTGTTAGCATGGCACTGGTATGCAACAATATATCATAGCATGTGCTAGCATATAATGTGATAATGACATGTGAGCGTCTAGCTAGCCAATAGTGAATTAGAACCAGTAGGCTACACTGGTATGAAAAGCATGTGAATGGTACATTAGACGTTAGCGTCACTAGCGTTAGAACCAGGACGGCAGAGGTTCCAGCGTCGACATCAAAAGGACAACAGCATCAGGTTTCATTTTAAAAGTTCAAGGAAAGCAAATGACAACAAGCTAATGTTGCCATGACGACATGCGTTTTTGGTGTCAGAGCTTTGGCTTTGATTAAAAACATCGTACACACTGCAATGTCACGATGGCGTCGAGAAGCCACGTAGGTCACTGTGAGAAGGCGACTTAGCAACAGGCTAACGCTAACACCAGGAGTCGTCTGTTCAACGTCCCGACGAAGCAGAGAAACGTCAACAAAAGAAGCAGCATGTGGTTAAATGTGTTCAGCTATTGGTTGATAAGTCGGGACAGACGATGAAGACGATGAAGACGATGACGTCAGCAGCGGCCAATCATCAACGTGACCCAAGTCGCTCCTCAGACAAAGACGTCGCACTAATATGGACCAATAACAGAAGGAAGAGATGTCGACATCGTTGGTGATGATGAAGCTGTCACAGCGCCCTCTATAGCTGAGACTTTGGCAAACCATCTTCTGTCAGTTCATACCTGCAGGTCAAAGGAGAAGACATGGATCCACAGGTGTCTGGGATTGAAAGAAAACCTGGACTGGAGTGAGTCTGAGAGTCAGGACTTGGTTTTCAGATTAAGATTAACTACGCAGTCGTAGTTTAACCTCGGGTTTAACCTGAGAGGACGGAGACTCACAGACAGGACGTCGTCCGAGAAAAGACGATTCTGACTCAAGGATGGACTGGAATCACCAACATCAACACCACTAAAGACACTGACCCTAAACTGAACATCCATCTGGGATGAAGGGATTACCTTGGATTAGAACTCTCTAACTTTACTGTGTGATAAATCTAACGATGCAGATGGTCAGGCTTCATTTGTTGCTAATTTAACAGTCAGAAAGTCAGAAAGTCTGGACTCACCACTGGGTCCAACCCTTGGTGATGTCATCTTGAGTCAACTCCACCAGAATCTGAAGGTTTAAAAAAAAACAGCAGCACAAAAACAACAACGTTCTTTAGAGCAACAGTACCAGGAGCAGCGTTAGCATGAGCTAGCATGAGCTAGCCTAGCCTCAGAGAAGACAAAGGTTATCACACTACAGTTTGTACTAGCTTACACTCCACCAATTGCTAGCTTGCTGCACTGACTTTGAACAGTACCAGGTCACATGCTCTTTTACATGTGTACTTAGCACCACCTACAGGCCAAGGGTGGGAGCTGCATGCTCAAAGCTGACAAACACTGGGGCTCAGAATAACAGAATTTTTAAAACTTTAGCGTCAGAAACTGAAGGAAGGAATGTGAACTACCTTTCCCAGAAGGCCTCTGTGTTTGGAGAACAGACCGCCGCTGTTCTTCACGGCCACGTCCAGGGTCCGTCGGTGCAGCTCCACCAGGGAGACACTGAACTCAAACCTGAACACAGGAAACAGGCCAGCTTTGAAATTCACTGTACGAAATCATCGCCTGGCTGTTAGAGAATTAAACATGAGGTTCAGGGTCCCCCTGTGGCCCAGTGGGAGGAGGAGGGTCAGGTTTGAATCCGGGTTTAATGCAGGACAAACTTGATTTTTTCGGAGGCAACGAAGTTGCCGAGTGGTCGTCGAGTGCTAGCAGCAAGAACACAAACTCACGTCTGGTCGTAGACCGGGTTGAGCGTTTTCTTGAAGGTGTGAGTTTTCCTTCGACCTGATCTTCGCTTGTCAGGCAGCAGGTAGAGCCGCACGTACGGGTCTGATCCCTGGTCAGTGAAGGCGATCAGATTTCTGCACACACACACACACACACACAGACACGCAGACACACACACTCAGTAAGGAGACCATCTTAGAAATCACCAGTGAAAGGTTGTTGAAGTCTTTGATTTCATTGGTTCGTACCTGCAGCTGTGAACAACCACGATGAGTTTGTTCCTCTGTGAACTGTGCCTGACCGTCAGCTGGATCTCACCCAGAGGGAAGTAGGCTGGACCTGAGCCGCTGCAGAGACAGACCAGGAGGTTAGCTCATCATTTCATTCATTCATTTTATTAATTTTAGCAAAACTGGAAATTAAAAATTAATCACGTCCTAAACTTCAGAGATTTTAGTTCAGACCAAAGTCCACGGAGAAAATCAGAGATTTTAGTTCAGACCAAACCTCATGGAGAAAATCAGAGATTTTAGTTCAGACCAAACCTCATGGAGAAAATCAGAGATTTTAGTTCAGACCAAAGTCCACGGAGAAAATCAGAGATTTTAGTTCAGACCAAACCTCATGGAGAAAATCAGAGATTTTAGTTCAGACCAAACCTCATGGAGAAAATCAGAGATTTTAGTTCAGACCAAAGACCATGGAGAAAATCAGAGATGTTAGTTCAGACCAAAGTCCATGGAGAAAATCAGAGATTAGTTCAGACCAAAGTCCATGGAGAAAATCAGTGATTTTAGTTCAGACCAAAGTCCATAGAGAAAATCAGTGATTTTAGTTCAGACCAAAGTCCATAGAGAAAATCAGAGATTTTAGTTCAGACCAAAGACCATGGAGAAAATCAGAGATGTTAGTTCAGACCAAAGTCCATGGAGAGAATGGTCAGATTTTGATGTTAATGTGAATCTCAGAATTGTCCAAATGGCTCTAATCACTGGTGCAAAAGGCATAGAGTGATTGACAGGTACATCTGAGTTTTAGGACGTTTGATTGACAGGTTCTTTTGCAGACGTTTGATTGACAGGTACTTAGGACGTTTGATTGACAGGTACTTTTGCAGCAGCTGGAGCCTCTGCTGCAGCTCCTGGGTGGCGTAAGGGTTGGAGATGTCGGAGGCGATGCTGGGCGTCGGCTCCTTGCCTGCTGAGAGGGGCTGCTGGGAGTCTGACAGGGCCATGCTCGAAGCGCTTTTCCCAAACTCTGCCAGGTTTGCTCCTCCTCCTCCTCCTCCTCCTCCTCCAGCAGCACCACCACCCTGACGTAAATCTGTGCTTCCAGGAGACCTGAGCGCCTCCGCTCCATCCTTATGTCGCTTCAGCAGGTCCTGGGCCGACACAGAGGCGGAGCGTGGAATGTCGTCTCTGCCGGCGGTGGCGCTGGGAGTCTTTGTTGAGTCAAAGTCTGAGGAGTTGGTTTTACCAGTCTGAACCGAGGGGGGGTTGGAGCTGATGGAGGCGGAGGAGGGAGGTTCCTGGAGCTGGGACAGCACCTGTAATTTAGAGAAACCTCGTGTTGATATTGGTTTATTGACCTTTTTTGAAGTTAAAATATTAATGAAAGTTTTTTTTTAATTTAGTCAAAAAGAAAATGAACAGAAGAATCTGCAAAATAATTAGAAAAAAAAAACTGACACAAATGTTCCAGGAGGACGACTTAATGCCAACAACAACCAAAAACAAATCCTTCACTGCGAAGGTAAACGGAGAGCGCCATCTTGTGGTGTCACTCCTCACCCTCAGTGCCATCTTCATCTTGATGGTGCAGCTGGGCCCAGAGTTCTTCAGAGGAAATCGCTGGTGCAGCGTCATGCCCTCAGCCTCCAGCAGGTGGCTGAGTGGCAGCGTCAACGTTCCCAGAGAACACTCGTGTTTCTCGTCCTTCACCTGAATCACACACAAGGCGGCAGCAGAGAGCAGATGGAAAAAAAATCCACTGAAAGATTCTCCTTTGTTTGACTATTATCGCTGTAATTATCCACCCCCCCCCTCTCCCC
>NC_024326.1:13723670-13725158 GCF_000523025.1 Cynoglossus semilaevis
CCCCTCCGTCACCCCCTCCCTCCCTCCCTCCCCCTCCGTCTCCTACCTCCACCTCCAGCTCCTGGGTTTTGGGATTGTGGACTAAGAAGGTGAAGGCCTCCTCCCACACCGGTTCATTGGTTTTGTATCTGGTCTGAAAAGAGGAGAAGTCAGTTTACAACACAGGAAGTGGCAGAACGTTAGCTCACGTGTCATCACAGTAGGCTAGGCTAGCTGATGTGCTAACTTCATGAACATCACTGTGATTGCTAGGTGACGCTGTTAGCCTCACCTTGCTTTCAAAGGACTTGTGTCCGACTCGGAACTGGACCAACGGACTGGGATCACTGGTCAGTTTTTTACCGGACTGCAGAGGAAGACAAACAGACAAACAAACAGACAAACAGACAGACAAACAAACGGACAAACAAACAGACAAACAAACACACACACAAACAGACAAACAGACAAACAAACAGACAAACAAACACACACACAAACAGACAAACAGACAAACAAACAAACAGACAAACAAACACACACACAAACAGACAAACAGACAAACAAACAGACAAACAGACAAACAAACACACACACAAACAGACAAACAGACAAACAAACACACAGACAGACAAACAAACAAACAGACAAACAAACAAACAGAAAAACAGACAAACAAACAAACAGACGAACAAACAAACAAACAGACAAACAAACAGACAAACAGACAAACAAACAAAAACAATCCACGTCAGTATTTACAACAATGACAGAGTTCAAAGTTCAACATAGTTCTTCTTCTTCTTCTTCTTCTTCTTCCATTTATAGATACGTTTTTTAATTACCAACTTAATGAAGTTTTTCTGACTTGTTTTGTCTGATCATTAAAGTGTTTTTTTTTTTTTCAGAAGAAAACATCGTCCTGTTTTGTAAATTTCCCAACATCGAGCTAACTCGGCAACTTAGACGAGCAAACTGCAGATCTCTGCTGTCGCAATCGTGGAGTCTCTGTTTGTCCTCGTCCGTATTTGTGCTTGTCTCAGACCCCAGGTGATTGGCAGAAAAGACAAAACAAGTTGTGACTGGTAGTCCTAGTGGACAGACAGGGTTAGTGCAGTTAGACTCTAACGGCAGCGACACAGAGCAGAGCAGAGCCTCCGGTTCAACCTGAACCTCAACCTCGTCTACAGTCGGTAGTGACCACGGAGTTGTAGTCTGGTCTCCTGGGACCAGGTGTGGTACCAGAACCACACCTGGTCCCAGGAGACCAGGTGTGGTTCTGGTACCACTGACAGGAAAGGGTTAACTGTTCTTCTAAATGATCTGTAAACGGTGCAGAGGGGGGTGTGTTTGGTTAAAGGGACGTTACCTTGACGGCCTTATTGACCGAGGCCCTCCTCAGCCCTGATTGGTTGAACTCTAAAGGGTTGCGCTTTGATTTTTCCCCAGGACAAAGCAGGAAAGCCCAAACAAAGAAACACACAAACAGTCAGACACAGTGGGTTATTT
>NC_024326.1:13725197-13731653 GCF_000523025.1 Cynoglossus semilaevis
GAGGGTGAGGTTAGAGCAAACACCAGGATGATGACAGAGACACACGGACAGGAACAACAATGATCACATGATTAACATCAGAGAGCAAATCTGCCTGGAAACGACCGCACAGGGATCGAGGACCGTGGCTGACGGACGCACGTGATTGGCTGTCGTTTACCCTCCCAGAGGTCAACAGTTTTAGTCTGGACGAGGGACTGAGAAACTAGAGAAAGAAATAGACGTTAACAAGGAGGCTGTAACTGCACCACAGGTGCCCCCTGGTGGCTGGTTGAAGAATTAACCCTGTATGAATGGATGACTGGGAAAGAGAGGGTTTTTCTCTTCGAATTACAAAAACAGAATTTTCTTTTTTTTGTTGTGACCAGTCGATGGTTTGATCACAGGTTCTGATTGGTCCAACCTCTGATGGTGTGGGTCAGAAACAGGAGTTCAGTTTCCAGCTGCTACGACAGGACTTTCTTTTCCCAGATTCTAATCTCGGGAGTGAATTATTGGATGTTTTGACAACAGTGAAGGTTCTTGGACGTGAATAGAAACGGTCATGTTGCCCCCTGGTGGCACAGGAGGGACGAGGAGTTAAGGGTGAAAACTGATGAGAAAAACCTCAAAAATAAATACCAGGATGAACAACACTACGGCTCACACACACACACACACAGGTGAAGCCCAGGCCACTGGAGCGCCCCCTGGTGGCTGACTACAGCACACATTTTGAGCTTCCCCCCAGCCCCTCAGAGTATGAGAACGTGGGCGACGCCGTGAAGCAGTGTTGTTTATACAAACGTCAGAACAAAAACATTCATTTTTGTTTCTGAACCTTCAGGACCAATCAGGCGGGGACTCATGCCGTCTCAGCAAACCACACACACACACACACACACTGCCTGGAAACTCACAAACAGCGTCCGATAGAGGGAGGCGGTGTTCTCACAGAACACCAGGCCTGAAGCTCGCCGCTCCTTTAAGAAGCCAGAGCCTACGTTTCCTTGCTCTTCAAGAGGGAATGAGAAGAAAGAGGAGAAGTTGAGAAGACCAAGTGGAACCACAGACTCAGGAAGTTTGAAAACCATGAAACCATGTACGACCAATCTGGGCAGTTACAGTGCCATCCACCAGAGGGCACTAAAAGGTGGACGCTTTGCTAAACCGAGGTTCCCGGTTTGGACCGAACCATCGACACCATGAACCGCGACAGCCTCCGGTTTGGAGGAGTAACTGATAAACAGTGACCTCTAGTGGTCAGACTGCACACTTGCTCGAGGCCTCAGTCCTTGATTCTTACCTACCAAAGTTTTACCGACAGCTTTTGATAAAGTATCTGATCTCCACTCGTGTTTGTGTTGCGGCGGCGTGGCGTCAGAGCAGACGCACTCACCGGCAGGTTTCTGGCCGAATCCAGGAAGACGACGAGCAGCGCAGACGACAGACCGTCGTTGGCTTGACCGCGATCGGCCTTGATGTTGGTCAGCACCTACGGGAGGAGGAGCAGGAGGTGAAGGAGGTCACGAGTAGCAGAGGAACAGAGAGGTCAAAGGTCGGTAGTGACTCAGTAGTTCTTGTACCTGGTCCAGCGTCTCAGGTGTGGACATCAGAGACAACCACTCCACTCTGAGGTGCAGTTTCCCAGAGGCCACTTCTTCCAGAACAAACCACTGCAGACACACACACACACACACACACACACACAGTCATCATCACTGACCACCGAGTCCAGAGATGGTGTTCATCAGTGGGGGAGGGGGCGGGGCTTAGCTATCGGTCGTTACCTCGTCCACCTTCTGTTCCTTCTGGAGCTCAGCCAGGTTTATCACCACGCTGAAAAAAAAACACAGGAGAAACAAGAGCACCCTGTCAACGAGGTCAAAGGTCAAAACATGGAGCGTCGCCAGGAATAAACAGTACCTTCCCAGGAAGTCGTCTTTGTCGGGATCTTCATCAAACAGTTCGATGCCCACATTGGGTCCAGAGTGATCGTGGACCAGAGCCTGGAACAAACCAGAAACAACCAGGTGTCAATCACAGGACACCGTTTTCCAGAGTTTTCCACATCCTGACTCTTCTTCCAGACCCACGACCACCGTGATTGGATCTCTGTTTGCATGTCCCGCCTTTCCCGACGTTCAAACCTAGCTCTGATTGGCTCTCGTCCCAGACCACTTCCTGTCCAGTTCTAGCCTCAGGGAGAAAACGTTGGACCAAAGTTAGCAGTGACTCTGACCTCGTACACTTCGTTCCATTTGGGGTTGACGCTCTCGTGGATGACCTTGCTCTTGAAGGCCTGCGTCCCGACCTGGACGATCCCGTAAGGGTCCGACTTCCCTTTGATCAGACCGCCCAGCATCTTGTCCTTGCTCAGCAGGTCCTGGGCCTCGATGAAGTGGATCCTCAGGACGGCCTGAAGGTGAGGACGGACCACTACGTTATTGGACAGTGTGGACGGCTGCACTGAATATATACAAACTCGCCCCCTGGTGGTGGTACTAAGACTCGTGGTTAACAGTTTAAATAAAATTAAACAAATAAATACTTGAATATGAAACGGAACCCATTTTAAATAGCGGTGTCAGCAGCAGAGTCTGAGACGAGGATCACAGTACATCACAGTACATCACAGTACATCACAGTACATCACAGTACATCACAGTACATCACAGTACATGGTATCACATGGACAGATTCTGGTCTATCCATCATCCGGTCCACGTCTGGGCCGCAGCCTACTCACCTTTGGTATTGGGAAGCGCAGCTGGGCCAGCTGGGCCTCTCCCACCAGAGGGATCTTGATGGAGTTGGGTAGAACCAGGTAGCTGCAGATGATGTCCTGGATGATGTTGTCACACAAGCCACTGAGACACAGAGACGAAGGAGGAACAGCGTTGACCGACAGTCATTCACACATTCTTCTATCACTTTATAATTCCCAGGGTCAGGACACGTGGGGGGCCGGATCTGGGGGGGGGGCAGTTTAAGGGGCTGGGAATAACACCGCAAAATGTCAAAAGAAAATCAAAGTGTGGCTCTTTGAAATCATTTCTTCCATGGATGTCCTCTAGAGGGCAGCAGCACCGCTTCACTCCCAGACGTCTGGGTTTGTTTCCACTCCCTGGAATTTTTATGGATTTCTGTCCTGAGTCACGTCTTGTTTTAAGTACAAACAGTACCATAGTACCGTTGTTATTATCTGCCTGTGAATGTACTGTAATACTCGTGTACCTGTTCACGTACTCTGTTGTATTTACCTCAGGTCTGGGTCAGAAAAGGTGTACAGCACCACCTAGCAGCAGGGCTCTGTGCTGTCTGACACCTGACAGATATCACAGTCACCTATCAATTCTCTCAACATCACCCTAATAATGGACCTCACTTTGTAGTAAAAACAAGAATGAGGACACACACACACACACACACACACACACACACACACACACACAGACATGCAAACTGTCACTGATGAAACCTGAGAACACACTCACCCTGAGGAAGAAGAGGAGAGAGGGTGTGGTCAGGGCAGGTCAGTGACACAATCACAGCAGAAGCATGACACACACACACACACACACACTCACACACACACACACACACACTCACACACAGACAGAGAGCGAACAGTGAACTTGTCAAACGGGGTAGGCTACATTTCAAAAGGGCGGAGTCTCTTTGGTTTGGACTTGGTACAAACAGCAGGTCTGAGCAGGAGGAGCAGGAGGAGGACGAGGACGAAGGGGGAGGAGGACGAAGGGGGAGGAGGGGGGAGGAGCTGTCACCAGATGAAGGTGAAACCAGGATTTGTCCTCATTGACCATCAGGACAGAAACCAGAGGTGCAGTAAAACAAACACACCAGAGAGAGAGAGAGAGAGACAGAGACAGAGAGACAGAGACAGAGAGACAGAGCCAGAGAGACAGAGACAGAGAGACAGAGACAGAGAGACAGAGACAGAGACAGAGAGACAGAGACAGAGACAGAGCAGACACTGGTTGAACCAGAGTGATAAAACTTTTGTCACTTTTTTTTTTTTGTTTTTTTCTGTGTGAGGTGGTTCTAAATCTAAGGCTCCCTCAGCCTCAGTGGCCCCCACCGTTTGGTCTTCATGATTCTCCAAAGACAAATTTACCAGAGGACAGGTCTGGACTGCAGGCAGGACAGTCGGCCCATGAATCACATGACATACTGACCGTTAGCCTAGCCGTGGCTAACAACGTTTACATTTCACGACGTTCTACTTTATCTCACGTCTTGGCCGTTGAGGTCAACGTTGCATATTGAAAATATGTATAAAGTACGAGTTATTCCAGTGAGATTTACTGACTTGACTCCTGGGATGTCCAACATGTTGGTGAGTCCTGTCCAGTTGATGTCCAGCAGCTGAAAAAAAAAAAATAAAACAAAAACAATTGGTTAAACGACAAATCAAAGATTCTCTCCCTTCTCCAATTAGCCATAGCCAATAGGGGGTGCTATGACTCAATTCAATCCAATAAAACAATCAGCGGACCCAGATACAGTGGTATTTCAGGGCAGCCATTAGGTGGCACTGCTGAGGTATATCTCACCTTGCACCCGATCGGTTTCTTTAGTTTTTCTGTATTTTTCTAGTACACGATCAAAGAAGGAGGAAAAAAAAAAACTAGCTTCATGCAGTAGAATGTCTCCTACGGTACCGGAGGTTTCCTGAACGCCCCACGTGTTTGACATTCTCTCAACAAGTCTGGTGACATTCACATCCAGCAGTAAAGATTTTACTCATGCCCCCCCGACCCCCCCGCCGCCGCCGGTGACTTCGTGGAGGCGTTCCTGGCCGCAGGTGTCCTAATGACAGGTGTGATTTTATGTGGTACACGTGGGTCACACTGTGGTACTGCAGGGTCAGAGCAGATTAGACCACACACTGCTGGAAATGACGGCTATTAAAGGGTTAGTTTCAGTTTTTTTTTTGAGGGACCAGCTTTTTTGAGTGGATCAGAAACCAGTCTGGGATCAGAACCGTCAGAACCTGAATGAAGCCATGGACAACATAGACAACAAAGACGTGACAAATGTCCACCAAACTGTCGCCACGTGTCCCTGATCAGGAAACGTAAGATCAGATGTCAGATTTAATCTGACGCCGTGACCTGAAGGACCTGAAAGTCCAGACACACCTGTCTGAGCTTCTTTGATTTCAGGATAAAAGTGTCTAATATTTCCATTTCTGTGGAGCTAATGTCTATTTTTTCTATTTTTATCCAGCCTTTTTGAAGGGGACACACGTGGTGCACATGAATCTGGTTAATAATCTGAAGATCCTGTTTCCAGACTCTGTCACCAGCTCAGTTGTCAAAACTGCAGGTCAGAGAAACAGGTCTGAAGACCAAGCCCAGACAGAAGTCCATGTTGAACAACGTGTGCCCTGCGGGAGTCGGAGCGGCACCAGGACCAGCCCAGCTGGGTCAGTCCTCTGGTATGTGGCCTTGTTGGGATAGAAATCAGTAGAGAATGTTGGCTGGGAGTTAGAAAGACTGTTTTTATCGGTTCGTCTCTTTCACCCTGATTGGCTTCTTCCTTCCTGTCACCATGACAACGGTATCTTTAAGATTCTGGACTTTGATGGCCAACACAAACAGGAAAAGAACCAGAAGACGGACCAGAGTGGTCCAGCTGCGCCGCTGTGTCAGCCTGAAGACGACCACGTCTCTGGTATTCTTCATCATTTTAACCAGACTCGAGCCAAAATAACCGCCGCTAAAACAACCTTATGCTAATGCTAACCACAGAACAGCACATCAACTGATGCTCGCCGAGAAGTAGCTCGTGGTTAGTCCAAAAGATCACTTCAGAAGGAGGTGATTGGCGGTAAGATCACTTCAGAAGGAGGTGATTGGCCGACAGTTAGAACCTGACCTTTAGTCATCGACGAGGAAATGATGAGGTTAGTGATTATTAGTAGTTAACAGTTCTTATTACCCATATCAACAGGTTAGTGATTATTAGTAGTTAACAGTTCTTATTACCCATATCAACAGGTTAGTGATTATTAGTTTCTTATTACCCATATCAACAGGATTATTAGTAGTTAACAGTTCTTATTACCCATATCAACAGGTTAGTGATTATTAGTAGTTAACAGTTCTTATTACCCATATCAACAGGTTAGTGATTATTAGTAGTTAACAGTTCTTATTACCCATATCAACAGGGAAACAGAACGGCCTGACTCGTCCACATCCTGACTCATCGGTTCTAGAGGTCAAAGGTAAAAACACTCACTGGTTTCTTGAGGAAGAAGACGGACAGGGCACCAACCAGAGGCATGTCCCCCAGGAGGGGCTCCATCACCACCCTCATGACTCCATGAAGCTGCAGCACAGACAACACATCATCATCATCATCATCATCATCACTATATATATATATATATATATATATATAGAAATATATATGCATATATATACATATATGTATATATATACATAT
>NC_024326.1:13731888-13733037 GCF_000523025.1 Cynoglossus semilaevis
TATATATATATATATATATATATACATATATATATATATACATACATACATACATAGACACGTATATATCATTAACTCAAAGCCTCAGTTCACCGCTACTCCGGTGACCTCTGGTGACCTCTGCCACTCTTCTGTGAACTGACTTTCTCTGGCGCTCTGATCTCTGATCAGCAAACATCAGCTGATCCTGAGCCAGTGACACGGCGCCCTCTGTTATCAGCCCTGCTCCATTAACATATTATGTAAAGCTGAGTGCTGGAGGTCAGAGTGGAAGATACAAATGTTTTCCATTAAAAATTAACTAAAAAGCCTCCCAGAAATATACCGTAATTTCCGGACTATAAGCCGCCACTTTTTTTCACACACTTTGAACCGTGCTGCTTAAACAATGACGCGGCTAATTTATGGATTTTCATGCGTTAGCAAAGGTCACACCGCTAGCGATCAATGACTTATCTGGTGGGCTACTGTGTGTCTGTAACCAGCAGCGTATGTCTGTCTGTGTGTCTGTAGCCCAGGAGCTAACGTTAGCGTCGGCCCTGGAGCGGATCACTGAGTACACACCTGGATACTTTTGATTCCAGCCCTGCAGTAGAAGTTCTTGATGTCTATGTCGATCTCCGTGTTCCCCACAAAGCTAGGAGTAAACAGAGAGACGGGAGACTTCAGACTGAATCCATGGGTCTGCAGCGCCACGGTCAACAACTACTGACCACAGGAGGCAGCAGCGGACCAGCAGCGGACCAGCAGCGCCTGCGTCTCCGTGGACCATGTGACATTAGCAGTGGCGGGCGAAGGCAACACTGATACCTGATTTGAAGGTCCATGATCACCTGCCTCTTGTCCACGTTCTCAGTATAAACTTTGACCCCGTTGACCCTCAGGGGCTGCAATGAGACCAGACCAGTGAGCAGAGACAAAACGTGTGTGTTCGTGTGTAGCCCCCACCTCCTCCTGCCCCTCCCCCTCCCCCCGTACTGCTGTCGTCACCTTGTTGCCCATGTCGATCTTGCTGAAGCAGAAGGAGCTGAGGTAAGGGTTGGCGTTCTTCACCGCCGGCTCGATGGTTTCTCTGAACAGCTTGTCCACGAACTGGCAGATGAACGGCCACATCTGCTTCACCGTCTGTGGGGAGGACAGTCGGGTGGA
>NC_024326.1:13733226-13742552 GCF_000523025.1 Cynoglossus semilaevis
CCATGTTCCAGATTCAGGTGCTATTTATAAACTCCACCATTTCTGACAACATAAGCTAACAGGCTAACATCTTCTGATGAGTGTGTGTGTGTGTGTGTACCTTGTTCAGCCACTCCACTCTTTCTACATCTGGATAATGGACCTGGAACAAACGGAGGAGATCGTTAGCCTCATCCATTCTCCTGCCATTAGACACAAAACACATCCACACCACAAACAGCGCCATCGTCTGGTTGTTAAATGAACTGCTGCAGTGCCTTGATGATCAGTTCAGAGTCGGGGCTAAACGTGGTTAGCAAGAATATAGGAGAGGATTCTGGGGGAAAAGATGTCAAGCTGGAAAAAAACCCTGAGAGTTTGAAGCAGGTTTGGGGCCAACGTTTTGACCCTCGGGCCACAATTGTCCTCAGATGTAAGATGGGGGCGGGGTCAAGGGCAGATAGAGGGAGCGTTCGTGTGAACCAAGTTGAATGACATGTAAAAGTCAAGCAGAAAGGCTAAAATGCTACTGTCATTTTCTACGCCATCTATCGGGGAAATGTGGGTATTGCATTTTTTTTTTCTACACCCTAAACAGGAACACATGATGAGGTCATTAGGTCGGACTTTGGCTCCACTGGTGGACAGTGGGGGTCAGTGTGACAGAGGGGACGGGGACCAGGAGTTTGACCACTGACTGTCTTAATCATGAGGACAGGACGATGAAGGGAAATCCTTTCATCCATTGTCACTTTGATCAGTTTCACAGCCACACCTTCACTGGTGCTCACCTTCATCAGACCCCCCCAGCTCAGACCTTGATCGGGGAGGGGAGCGGGGGGGGGGCAACTCACCCTAGATGAACACTCACCCATGGCGGCAGCTCAGTGGTAGGCACGGCCTGCCTGGCTGCTCTCTCTTGGTGGTCCAGGTAGGCCAGGACGCGGTTGACTCTGTAGTCCTTGCTGCCGTGGTTCCTCCTCCAGTAGAAGAGCGTGGCCAGTCCAACCAGGACCCAGCTGAAGCTGAACTCAAAGTAGCCCAGGATGTAGATGGGCAGGATGATCGCGAAGGTCTTGGCAAACTTAATCCACATTTGTGTGACATCTGTCAGCGAGGACTGCTGTTCCTCCTCCAAGTCCTGAGGAGACAGCGGTGGCGCCGTGGAGTAGCCTGATGGGCTGATCGGTGCCCCCACGGGCCCGTTCCCCCGCTCGTCCGGTCTGCCAGATCTGTCCATTCTGTCACTCATTTGTTCTCTGGAACAATGACGTTAACAGCCAACGTTAGCACATGGACGCGGTCCAAATCAACCACCGAGACTGACCAAACCCAACAGGCTAACGATGGTCTGGAGTAAGGTTTTAAAGTAAGGTTTTTTTAAGGATTGAAACAAATGTAGACTGAGGTAGAATTTGGCCTGGCTAGATGACACAAATACAGCTTAACCCCCACATTAGCTACAAACAATCAAATGATTAAAAGTCAGTCAAAAAAAAAAAAGAACTGAACAAGACAAAGTAGAGACTAGCCATAATGCTAGTCAGAGTAAACACGTTAGCAAGAAATGGCCCTGAAACGAGGGCAGCCTCCAAACACAGCTCGAGGTTATCCACAAAAGAAAGAACAAAAAAAAAGTAAACCAAATATGTGGTAACACTAGTTAACAGATCAGAAAACTTAACACAGGTGAATTAAAGTGTAATGTTTGAACTATGTAGAGGTTATTTATCCGACAATTCTTTACCGTCTAAAAAAACTTTAATAACGTCACGATGTATGTTGCTTTTCGGCACAGACGTAAAAGAGTTAACTGTTAAATATGTTGTTGTCGAAACAGATCGAAAGGTTGAGCTCGTTCGATTCCAAACACACCAGGGGCTGAGCTGTCATTCCAATGTTTGGGCAGGACACATTACCTAACCCCCTTGCGGGAATGTGCAATTGAATGTGTATTTTACTACAAAAAGGTGAACGCAACATTTTTGAGAGTTTACGCATTTAATGCACTCTTTAGGCCCTTTTTCTAAATTCGGCATTAATATAATCCCACCTGCACGCATTTAAATAACGGTAATTAACCTAGAAACCTCCGGTCATCGCTGGCTGCTCCCGCTCATGTCACAGCAACAGCGAATGGCAACAAGTGAACTACTGTTGTTAAAAAGTCGAATTTAATAGAAACCTGCGGTTTATGGCCTCGTTAGATCCAAGCCGAATTCAACTACACAGTCTATTTGATACGACGATGGTTGTGTAATTCTAGTTACACAGTCAGAAAAGTAATATTTGGTCATGAAGGTGTAGAATTGAAGAGTTTTCGAACGAAATCAGTCGTGACGTTCTCTCCAAAGTGACACGTAGAGGGGCTTCACCAGCAGCAGTGACGGCGGCAGCTCACAACAATCCGCGGGTACAAAACAACTTCTTCCCCTGTTTATTTTTAGGTTTAGTAAGCTGAACAAACTCACCGCCTCCTGCCCGCGACATTCGCCCTTCCGCAGGAAAAAAAAACCCCGTCAGATTCTCTCAGTCAGCCGAGAGCAAGACATACTGAGCAGCTACAGTGGAGCGATAGGCTGCGCTCCTCCTCCGCAGAACATCCTGCCGTGAGGGCGGACTGAGCGGCTCCAGCAGCCCGCAGCAGGAAGCTGTCATCGCGGTGAGAAACAAGGTCAGCCTCCGGCAACAGGGAGGGAGCTTCAAAACACTGCGGACAGCGCGGGGCCGAACGCCACCTGGTGTCTGAAAAGTACAATTTCCATTGGCATAGTTTTACAAAACTGCGAGACACGTGTATTTTCTTTGAATATATTTTATACATGAGGTTGAGCTGAGGTTTTACCACAGCCTGATAAACAGAAAACAGCCATAACCTGCAGCAAAACTACAGTTAAAAAAAAAGAAGTTAATTCTTAACCACGTGGTCTAACAAGTTCACCAAACATTTCCAAAATGCTGACATCAACAAATGCTAAATAAATAAACATAACAAAGTTCACAAAAATTGAATTTAGAATTAGCCAATAAGATGGCTCCAAAAATATCTATCAAACAAGATAAAAAATTAGCCAAGAAGCTAACAAGTGGACCCAAAACGTGTATCAAATGGTTAAACTTTCAGATAAGTGAACACACGTGACTGTAGCTGAGCGTAAAACACACGTGAAAGACGTTACATGACGCAGGTAATAACAAAGACAAACAGAGCATCAAAAGTTTTACCTTAAAAATGTAATAAAACGTGCACCAGTGGCGAAACTGACTGAATGAGATGAGTAAAAAGGTGTGAGGTAAACTGTGATATCACAACGTCTCCACTAGAGGGGAGGAGAAGGCTTTGAACCGATGCGTCTCACACCGGAAATAAACAAATCAATAAAATAAAACATAATGAAAGTCAAAAAGATCGTCTTTCTTTGTGAAAATGCAACGCCAGTGGTTGTTTATGCAGTTCACACAGACAGTGAACTCAGCATAAAAATCTGAAGGAGTGAAAGTTTTTCTCCTCGACCTGTCTCTTCACTGTTCATCAGGATGCTGCGGGGATAAAATACTTTTATTTTGAAGGTCAAAAAGGAAGTCTTTGCTTATGTTTGTTTCTGTTACCTTGATTGTTAAAACCCCAACTGCTGGGATCCAAATGAGCGGGAACACTCGTACACCGCTGACAGAAAACAGATAAGAGCAGGAAACAATCTGGATATTTAATATTTTTAAGCATAGATTTTATTATTATTTATATTATATTATTATTACCCATTTTTAGCTACTTTATTATTTTTGCCGCCGTCATGGACTGTGCTGAAATGAGTCGATAAAGAGAAAAACAGCAGTGAAGAAAACATTTCTTCTTCTTCTGTTAGAGAAGATCGGGAGTAAAAGATGAGACGTTTACTCCTGGTCTCAACACTGCTCTTCTCCCTTCTCGTCCGGGTAAGTTTTTTTTTTTAAGTTATTTTAACTTTTTTAACGAATTTGTCGTTTTTATATTGTGTTTTTGTAGCAAATTCGTTCAAAGCTAGCACAGACTGAACTTTAGCTCATATTTTAGCACATTTTGGCTCATAAATAAAGATGTTTTGGCCACAACTTTAGTTACTTTTCTAAATGTTGAAAACTATAGCCCTAGTGGCTATTTTTTACCTAATGTTTATATCTGTGGTTTCTATATTTTAACTGACCTTTTAGCTGTTTGAGGCTAGTGTCTTTGTTTATCGCGCTGATATTTCTCAGCTGTTGTTGTGCTAACTTGGCGGTTTATTGCTGTGTGCCTAACTTGTGGCTGATTGGTCAACTCGTTTTTTTTCTACGTGTTTATAAAGAATGAGGGATTTTTAAGCTAGCATTCACATTTCAGAAACGGAAATTCTTAAAAGAAAAGTGACTGTTCTTCACAGCAGGGCTGGGAAGATAAATCAAAAGTCAACAATTTGATAAAACATGAACACATTTAGCCAAACACGAGTTAAACCAAATTATTAGAAAATTAATAAAGTTGTATGGATCTAAAATGATGAAGTCTGCCCTGGTAATGATTCAGAGAACCATCCTCCAGGTCTCACGTTCCTCACTGATGATGTTCTCTTTTCCAGCCTGGTTTTGTTTTCTGTAGCCATTCACAGCTCACTAAAAATATGAAGATGTGTGGAGTCGGTGTCTGATCTCTAATCTGGTTTTAATCCCCCTCTCGGCGTTTGGATTAACAGTTCTACACTGGAACTCTTTTTCCCCAGCTCCTTTGTTTCTGCTTTATTTTTGGTCCAAATCTCACAAGAAGAAAATGCTCAGAGGAAGTGTCCATGGAAAGACAAAACAGCCAACTCCAGAACACCCCCCCCCCCCCCCCCCCAGTGATAACTGACATAAAGAAGCTCAGAGGGAACCACAGTGTTCCTCCTGTGTGTGGGTTCTACTGCCCACTGTCGACGGCTCCTCTGTGAAATCTTAGCCGTGGGTGAAAAAGACACGTCAGTTCAACATCAGACTCTCACTGAGCCTCTTATCAACAGTCAAGTATTCAGTACTCACTGTAAAAAACAAACAAACAAACAAAAAACACGTAGATACACTTCCCCTCCATGCCACTAGTCAACGCTGTTGGCAAGGTGTCGGTCACCATCTGGTCTCATCAGTCAAGTTTGTGATGTGATTCCTGTTCTGAGATTGAATTTTAAAATATGACACCTGGGGTGAACCGGTGATGGAGTGATGAAGGACGAGGGGACGGCACAGGTGAAGATGAGCCGACTCTGGCCGACTGAACGGACTCTGAAACCACAGGTTTTAAGAATGAAAAATTGACCTTTGGTAATTGATTAATCACAGGGATACTGTGGATTATCACCTTAATTTATCATTTATCATGACTAAATTCTAAAATATGGCAACGCTGTGAGGTGCCAGGGTGGGCGTGAGGGGCTTCCAGTGGAATACGGCACACTGGACATAATGAATGAGAACGAGGGGAGGGCGGGGGGAGGAGGGGGATGACAGAAAATATTTAAGAACCACTGGACTAATCCAAGTGATGGGATTATTAATTTGGAAAAAAAACATTCAAAAGTCCCAATGAAAATGTATCTTCATTCTTATTCCAGTGTCAGTCCAATTATCACTGTTGTCCATCAACCTGTGGTTCCAGGACCTCAGAGAGACCACATCTTCAATTCAATAATAATCTGTTTGTCTACAAACCCAAAATATTTCAAGTCAGAGGAACCAGAAAAACTCAAACTACATTTGAGAAGATACTTTTTCAACGACTGACATTGAAGAGTGAGTTTGAATGAAGAGAAAACCCCCCACATGTATTGACTTGATCTCCATCTTTATTGTTCAGTGATTTCATGAAGACATTGACTTTGTTTCACGTCCATCTGACGTGAGGAAAAGAAAAAGAACCAATCAGCTCCTGACTGAAGATCATCACCATCATTACAGTTGAACCAAAGAAGAAAACTGTTGACACTGATGTAGAAAAACTGGACACAGCTTCTATGCTGATGATAGAGTTGTGTTTTTTAAAACCTCACTGATGAAGGAAGTTCTGCTGATTTCTCTGTTGAAGCTTCAGCTGCAGGAAAAGAAGGAAATGAACAAACACCAAACTCTGTTCAGGTTTTCATGTGGACAAAAGTCAGTTCAGGTGAAGAAACAAATGACCAGGAGCAGCCAGATCCTCCACCACTGCAGCTCCACCTCCACAAAGTCAACACATCAGGACTACAGGAAAGGAGCACACCTCAAAGAGCCCGCCCACCATCTTTGTTTTGATTGACAGCTGATGACAGCAATGAGAAAGTTCAAAGATTTAAAGCTGAAAAAACTCAAGTCTATCTGAGTTTACAGAACTCTGCTGTGTCCTATTGCTCCTCCTCCTATTGCTCCTCCTCCTATTGCTCCTCCTCCTATTGCTCCTCCTCCTATTGCTCCTCCTCCTATTGCTCCTCCTCCTATTGCTCCTCCTCCTATTGCTCCTCCTCCTATTGCTCCTCCTCCTATTGCTCCTCCTCCTATTGCTCCTCCTCCTATTGCTCCTCCTCCTATTGCTCCTCCTCCTATTGCTCCTCCTCCTATTGCTCCTCCTCCTATTGCTCCTCCTCCTATTGCTCCTCCTCCTATTGCTCCTCCTCCTATTGCTCCTCCTCCTATTGCTCCTCCTCCTATTGCTCCTCCTCCTATTGCTCCTCCTCCTATTGCTCCTCCTCCTATTGCTCCTCCTCCTATTGCTCCTCCTCCTATTGCTCCTCCTCCTATTGCTCCTCCTCCTATTGCTCCTCCTCCTATTGCTCCTCCTCCTATTGCTCCTCCTCCTATTGCTCCTCCTCCTATTGCTCCTCCTCCTATTGCTCCTCCTCCTATTGCTCCTCCTCCTATTGCTCCTCCTCCTATTGCTCCTCCTCCTATTGCTCCTCCTCCTATTGCTCCTCCTCCTATTGCTCCTCCTCCTATTGCTCCTCCTCCTATTGCTCCTCCTCCTATTGCTCCTCCTCCTATTGCTCCTCCTCCTATTGCTCCTCCTCCTATTGCTCCTCCTCCTATTGCTCCTCCTCCTATTGCTCCTCCTCCTATTGCTCCTCCTCCTATTGCTCCTCCTCCTATTGCTCCTCCTCCTATTGCTCCTCCTCCTATTGCTCCTCCTCCTATTGCTCCTCCTCCTATTGCTCCTCCTCCTATTGCTCCTCCTCCTATTGCTCCTCCTCCTATTGCTCCTCCTCCTATTGCTCCTCCTCCTATTGCTCCTCCTCCTATTGCTCCTCCTCCTATTGCTCCTCCTCCTATTGCTCCTCCTCCTATTGCTCCTCCTCCTATTGCTCCTCCTCCTATTGCTCCTCCTCCTATTGCTCCTCCTCCTATTGCTCCTCCTCCTATTGCTCCTCCTCCTATTGCTCCTCCTCCTATTGCTCCTCCTCCTATTGCTCCTCCTCCTATTGCTCCTCCTCCTATTGCTCCTCCTCCTATTGCTCCTCCTCCTATTGCTCCTCCTCCTATTGCTCCTCCTCCTATTGCTCCTCCTCCTATTGCTCCTCCTCCTATTGCTCCTCCTCCTATTGCTCCTCCTCCTATTGCTCCTCCTCCTATTGCTCCTCCTCCTATTGCTCCTCCTCCTATTGCTCCTCCTCCTATTGCTCCTCCTCCTATTGCTCCTCCTCCTATTGCTCCTCCTCCTATTGCTCCTCCTCCTATTGCTCCTCCTCCTATTGCTCCTCCTCCTATTGCTCCTCCTCCTATTGCTCCTCCTCCTATTGCTCCTCCTCCTATTGCTCCTCCTCCTATTGCTCCTCCTCCTATTGCTCCTCCTCCTATTGCTCCTCCTCCTATTGCTCCTCCTCCTATTGCTCCTCCTCCTATTGCTCCTCCTCCTATTGCTCCTCCTCCTATTGCTCCTCCTCCTATTGCTCCTCCTCCTATTGCTCCTCCTCCTATTGCTCCTCCTCCTATTGCTCCTCCTCCTATTGCTCCTCCTCCTATTGCTCCTCCTCCTATTGCTCCTCCTCCTATTGCTCCTCCTCCTATTGCTCCTCCTCCTATTGCTCCTCCTCCTATTGCTCCTCCTCCTATTGCTCCTCCTCCTATTGCTCCTCCTCCTATTGCTCCTCCTCCTATTGCTCCTCCTCCCCTCATACTGCAGACCAGGAAGTATGAGGTCAGACTGGAGCTGACTGTGTTCTATCACAGTAGGAGGAGGAAGAGGAGGAGGAGTCGGTTCTGTCTCCTCATTTAACATTCGTTTCACTTCCACCACTGTTTTCAGTAACGTTAAAGTCCAGGCTGTGGTGAAGGAGGACGATGGTTACTGCACTTATCTGTTACTAGTTACTGCTGGACTATGAGACTAGTTAATACAAAACAACTAAAAACATATTCAAACGTTGTTAAATAAAAGTCAAGATAAACAAGTAGCTGTTGAAAAACAGCCAAACGCTCAGTCTTATAAAGTGAAAAAACAAACGTGCAGCCAAAAAAGAAAGTCTAAAATATCTGTAACATTAAAATGGTTCTGGGCCGCGGCGGGTCAGAAAAGTGACTGGATCGGGAGGCGAGTCCTGGGTTGAGGAGAATTTGACAGTGGTTGTCAGCGCACCTGTGGTCTGGTCATTAATGAGAGGAGAACGACTGGACCAGGTTTCAGAAACATGTCCTTTGAACTAAGTTCTAAGACTGATTGAAGCTCTGTCTTTAAACTCAACTTCAGAAGATCTTTTTCCCTAATGAAGAGTCATCCTGGGACACAGTGTCTCTAAAACCTAGTGGTAAATGCTTGAATTCCAGGTTTTTAAAATGTCATTCCAGCAGAGGGTGCTACACGTGCAGCGTGGCTGGTGAGTTCTACTTTTCCAAAAAAAAAACAAAAACAAATCCACAATGTGGTTGTTTGTTTCCTTTTCTATTGATGGGCCAAGTGTAGCGCCCCCTAAACTGCAGTAGTCATTTGCGGAAGCTCAACTTTAGTCAATGACTGCAGAGGTTTGAACTTTGACCTGAGGGCAGGACAGAAGACGCTGAGACAGCACTGCTGCCTCAGAGCAGCAGTGCTGTCTCAGAGCAGCAGTCTTCACTGGTTGATCGGTTCTACAACAGCCCTCGAAGGTGAACACGTCCAGCCTCTTCATTGTACTCTACACACAGAGTATTAGCTCAGAGTGGACGTGGACATTCACACTGCCATTCACACTGCCATTCACACTACCATTCACACTGCCATTCACACTACCATTCACACTGCCATTCACACTACCATTCACACTGCCATTCACACTACCATTCACACTGCCATTCACACTACCATTCACACTGCCATTCACACTACCATTCACACTGCCATTCACACTACCATTCACACT
>NC_024326.1:13742678-13748762 GCF_000523025.1 Cynoglossus semilaevis
CATTCACACTGCCATTCACACTGCCATTCACACTGCCATTCACACTGCCATTCACACTGCCATTCACACTGCCATTCACACTACCATTCACTGGCGTGGTTCCTTCGTTTTGTTGGTCAGAACAGTGGTCACCGCCGTACATTTTCACACGCTGTTGAAGTGTTTTTAATTAAATTGATTTTTGTTTTCACCTTATCCAGCAGGTGGCGGCACGTCATCCTACCTGTAACTTCATGCAGGAGGTGGAGAGAGAGAGGGTGGAGTGTGTGAGGAGGCTTAGAGAGGCGGAGGAGGACGAAGAGGAAGGAGAGACCAGCAGCAGCCCAGGTCAGGGTCCACGTTTGTCTTGAAGAGAGACAAATGTCAAATTAACCACAAATTAATGTCAACAATGACAAGACAGAGGACAGTTAGCAGATCATGGACACTTAGATATTTGCCTAGGGCACCATCTGCTGGCAGGGACAAAAAAAAGCTATCTGTTATAAGCAAATAAATAAATGTAAAGAACAACAATAATAATAAGTTTGTTTTTTGGAAAGTCCAAAAACCATTCACAGAGTGATGGATTAATTCATTAACTGATTAATTAATCACACCCTAAACTGACCAGGTGTGAATGGCATCTCGGAAACGCCCAATCATATTTCAGCAATCTCCCAGAACCAGCTGTTGATCACAGTTTCTCCTCCGAGCGTATCAAACGCTGTTGAGGCTGCTTAAATACTTTGGCTAAAGTCTCAAAGTTTGTTTTTACATTTGTTGTAAAGACCAGTTCAGCCTGAGCTAATATCCAGGTGATGTCATCATTTAGCCTTTAGCTTTTAGCTGTTCTGTGCTGATCATCTCTTTAACCACAGATCAACGTCCTCTCCGTTTGCTCGACAAGCTTTTTCTCATTGTTCACGGTGACAGGACTGGGCTGCAGGGGAACGTGGGACAGCATTGCATGCTGGGACGGAGCCCAGATGGGAGAGACCATCACCATCCCCTGTCCACCAGTCCTTCAGACTTTATTTGGCAGAAAAGGTGAGGTTTTTTTTTTTATCAAAATCGTGAAGGAACGCTAAAAGTTGGCCTGGAACGGTGTTTAAACAACAACAGGATAACAGCACGGGGGGAGGGGGAGGGGGGGGGGTCACAGGTGATCAGGTGGTCTCTGAAAACATCTCTGCTCCCCTCCGTGTCCTACAGGAAACATAAGCAGGAAGTGCACCTCCTAGGGATGGTCCGAGGTTTTCCCCAACATCAGCAGTGTGTGTGAGTCACACACCAGTCAGGAGAAGGTACGGCGTCAGCCCCGGTGGTGGACGTTGTCCTGAGGTCAAATGACCGTAGAGTTGTAGTCTGGTCTCCTCAGACCAGATGGTCCCACGGTCTTCTTCAGCCTGGATCATCTTCCTCCAGGTTGTCCTCAGCAGACTTCAGTCTGGTCCGGTGCAGGACTCAGTCTCAGTCTTTGGTCATATTCAGGTCCAGACTGGACCCAGTTCTTCGACTATGTAACTAGCACCACCTACAGGCTCCACACTGTCAAACCCAGATCTCCATGGTTGTTGAACTACACAGCACACACTCTTCCCCTCACGTAGGACTCCAGACCATATTCTGCTGATGAAGTCCAGTCTGACCGGGTCGTGGGTTCAGGCGTCAACAGATGAAGAAGAAGAAGAAGAAAATCTTTCAGACTTCATTCCTGAATGTTGAAAGGTTTCAAAGGTGGGGAGGAGGAGCATGAAAAAAGATGAGAGTAAATTCACCTGAAGTGACCTGAAGTTTTTACTTCTTGTTCATCCCTGGACTTTGATCCAGATGATCCAGTCATCACAGTCTCTGACTGTCTACAATGTGAAATACTGTCACTGTTGAAATGTAAGAACAGCATTTCCACATAGTCTGTATAATGTCTCTCTGCCTAAACCAAAGTCCATGGAGAAAATCAGAGATTTTAGTTCAGACCAAAGTCCATGGAGAAAATCAGAGATTTTAGTTCAGGCAGTGATCTATAAAGGTAACTTTTGTGACTGGTTCACAGTGATCCACCTCCTCTTCTCTGTGTGGCTGCAGCTCATCTTCTACATGCTGGTCCAGACCCTCTACACTCTGGGTCACAGTCTGTCGTTGATCGCCCTCATCACAGGAAGTGCCATCCTCTGTTTGTTCCGGTAAAACTGAATTCATCAGGAGGTTCTGTTGTTTTGGGTTTTTTTTTTTTCAAAGGGAACAGAATAAGAAAAAAAATTGTTTTTGTCCAGTTCCATATTTGTTTGTTTTGCTGATAGTTCTTGAACATCTGTGTGACAGGAAGCTCCACTGCACCAGGAACTACATCCACCTCAACCTCTTCTTGTCCTTCATCCTGAGAGCCGTGGCCGTCCTGGTTAAAGATCACATCCTCTTCAGCCGCACCTTACAGTGCTCCAAACAGCCGTCGCTGGTGAGTTCAGCCCATGTGTGGTATGGACTCGCCATTAGGTGTCGCTAACCACTATGTGTAGTCACCCTGACCTTCTCAACTCAGGAGAGTCACATGACGAGGTTCAAAGTGTTTTGGCTTTGTTTGGATGAATGAGCTGAACCACATCTGCGTTTGTTCCAGGTGGGCTGTAAGGCCAGCCTGGTGTTCCTCCAGTACTTCATCATGGCTAACTTCTTCTGGCTCCTGGTGGAGGCGCTGTACCTCCACACTCTGCTCATTGCCATCTTCTCTGAGAACAAACACTTCGTCTTCTACACTTTCATTGGCTGGGGTTAGCATTAAACCTTGTATACCTGTGTTTCCTTTAGCAATGGATGTGTAGCAGTTAGCATAGCTATGAGTTCACCCAACAACTAACCTCTACTCTACCTACCTACCCTTCATACAACCGCTCTACAAATATTTATCAACATGTCTACCTACCAACAGCATCATCTCAATGTTAAAGCGCTGCTGTGGGCACCAGACACCAGAGCTAACGTTAGCTACGACAGGCCTGGTACACACACCAAGGCTAACGTTAGCTACGACAGTCCTGGTACAGACCCCAGAGCTAACGTAGGCTACGACAGTCCTGGTACAGAGACCAGAGCTAACGTTAGCTTCGACAGTCCTGGTACAGACCCCAGAGCTAACGTAGGCTACGACAGTCCTGGTACAGAGACCACAGCGAACGTTCGGTACAACAGTCCTGGTACAGAGACCACAGCTAACGTTAGCTACGACAGGCCTGGTACACACACCAAGGCTAACGTTAGCTACGAAAGTCCTGGTCAGCTCCCCCCTCCTCTTCTCCTGACTTCTTTGATGCTCTGATTCTCCTGACAGGAATCCCCGTGGTGTTTGTGTCGGCCTGGGTGATAACCAGGGTCTACCTGGAGGACACTGGGTGAGTCGCAGCGTCAGCCAATCACAGAAAACCTCCTTTAAAGCCTGGATTTAGTGGGTTCAAAGTCTCATACAATGAAGTTCTCATTAGAATATTCCGAGGGTTACTGATGATGTCACATTATTTCCACCAATGACATGTCTGTAAGGAAGGAAGCAGCAGAAGGATGTTTGTTTTAAGGAGGGTGTTAACTCCACCATCCACCCTAACAACTCACCCAACCCCCTCCTACCTGCCCACCCACCCTAATATACATATATATGTACATACATATATACCTGTCAATCAAACTGCAGAGACCTGTCCACTGATCTGAGGACAGACCTTCACTACTACCTTAAAACCTTCTCTTCTTGAGGATCAACAATCAATCAATGTTGATCAACTTTATCTGGGGGAGGGGGGGGCTTTTATCCTGTCTCCTCAGATGCTGGGAAAGAAATGACAACCCGACACCAAACTGGTTGATCAATGGTCCCATTGGGTTCTCCATCCTGGTAGGTTGGTGCTGCAGTAGTGAATCGTTTTACCCTCGGCTGGGCAGATAGTTGGCGCTCATGCTACATTCTTTTTTAACCCTTGGCCGTTTCCAGGATACATTTTTACGCCTAAACGTTTTGACCATGTTCTCGAGCTAACCAATAATATGGTGATAATGTCTCTGCCAATGACGGCTCTGCTCAGCTATTGACCTATGACCTTTTCTCATCATCAGCGGTCAGTTCAAAAACACCTCCTCCTCTTTCCTCTCCTTCAGGTGAACTTTATCTTCTTCATCAGAATCATTTGCATCCTGGTCCAAAAGCTGAGGTGTCCAGAAGTGGGCGGCAACGACCAATCACAGTACAGGTATCTGACAGGATGTGGTCTAAACCAGAGGTCACAGGCCTTTTGTGCCATGGACTGGTTTCAGGTCAGACTGGTCTGAACCACGAGTCACATGACTAACGTATAAAAATGAGCAACGATACAGGAAAAAAAAAAAAAAGGATTGGTACGAAACCTGAGCTCTGGTTCTTCTTCCTGCTCCTCCAGCAGGAGACTGGCCAAGTCCACCCTCCTGCTCATCCCTCTCTTTGGGATCCACTACGTGGTCTTCGTCTGTCTCAGTGAGTCCATGGCAGAAGACTATAAGATATTCTTTGACCTGGCTCTGGGGTCTTTCCAGGTCGGTCCTCTTCTTCTTTCTTCTTTCAAACCCGCGGCAGGTTTTTGTCCCTGTCTGATCTGTGGTCCATTTTCCTCTCCAGGGTCTGGTGGTGGCCGTTCTCTACTGTTTCCTCAACAGTGAGGTAGGATTTTCCGAAACCTTAGAACACACGTGTCAAACTCGAGGCTTGAGGGCCAAATGCAGGCCTCTAAGTTATGTTGCGTGGCCCGCGGAAGTTTAAAAAAAAATTTATTGTTACATGTGTACAGTCTTACAGTTACAGTTAGCTGATGTGGCCCCCTGGTGAAAATGAGTTTGACATCCCTGCCATAGACAGTCCAGCAGGGGGCTCTGCACTGAGAGACTCACAGCCACATTAATTCTACACCACTGTAAGGCTTGAAGGAGTTTAAAGGGAAGCTTTCTTCAGATGATTCTGATATTGAAGTTTGTTTAGCTTTTCTTCCCTGGCCTGTAGGTGGTGCAAGTGCACATTTAAAGCCTTTGTTAGAACTGTACAGGTTTCACATCAGCATGTACTGCAGTAAAATCTCACCGCAGTAACTGTTTACCACATGAGAGTACCTCTATAATACCAAAGCTAGGCTAAGCTAACCCTGCTAACGTCTTCAGCATTTCTCCTCTGGTCTTTACCAGCAGCTCTGAATCTAGTGATGTTCATTACTGCCACCTACAGATTAAACATGAGATTACCAGTCTCTGTACTCGGAATGAAAGTACATTTGCATTGAAAACCTACTGGACAGGAGTGTCATCATGTGATCAGTTCAGCTGAGTCAGGCTCTGCGTCACATGACCATTTGGAGATTGTTTCGTTGTTCCTAGCTAACTGGCTAATAGACGTAGACAAAGCGGAACAGGAACAGTTCTTTGTGTGTGTGTGTGAGAGAACACCGTACCTTGTGTGAAGGAAGTGATGACGTTCTTGCTCAGGTGCGGTGTGAGCTGAAGAGGAAGTGGCGAAGTCTGTGGCTGAGTTGTCGTCCGAGCAGAACTCCACGGCTCAACAGCGCCCTCGCCTCCAGGAACGGAATAGAACACATGGTGCAGTTTCATTGCAACTCAAGAACTCAGTCCATCCTGCAGTCTGAGACCAGCATGCTGTGACCCTGCCCCCTGGTGTCAGGTTTAAGAGAAGGACACTTGGTCATGTTAGCAGTAGCATTTGTAGCATTTAATTTTCTCTGCCTCGACCTAGTTATAAACATGAAATTGTAAAAATGTTAGAGTTTATTTCACTGTTATTGATGTTTACATTATAAATGTTAGTTCTTCCAGTTTTTCTAATGTATTTGCCATTTTAGTTTTACTGTTAAATACACTTCAGCAACTTTAAGCCAGGTCTTATTTTCGGAATCATCTTAGCGGGCTACGCTAGCCTTTAGCTTTTACAGACTGTAGACGACTTTTAGCTTTTCTTTATGAAAGAGTAGCATTTTAAAAACTACCATTCAATTGTCTTTTAGCCATGCTTGCTGTTTCAGTGACAATCATGGACGTTCAGACTCAAGCTCGGCCTCAGCGTCTTCATACAAATACAAAATA
>NC_024326.1:13748986-13750515 GCF_000523025.1 Cynoglossus semilaevis
AGAGTCTGAGACTAGGATCACACTGGGGGGGGGGTGTCCCTGTATTGTGATACTGTATCTGTACACCCAGAATAAATGCAATAAATGTGATTCAACTTTCACCAGACCAACAAAGGTGGTGGTGGGGGGGGGGGGGGATATACATACAGTAGGGGGCACTGCTCCATCTGTTTGGTAGTTCTTGATCTGATTTCCTGCCAGAACAATAGCAGCAGAGTGAGACCTGCTGAGCTGAAGGAGACGAAGGTGCTGAGATCTTCAGTGGAGTGACCAGGATGAGCAGATCAGAGGGACAGCTCAGGTGGAGATGATGTGGACATGAGCTGAGGAGATGGAGGCAGAAGATCTGCTGTGGAGGAGGAGCAGACTGGTTTTTAAAAATATATACATTAAAATACACTTTTGGAAATCCAAGCTTCAAACTCTGATCCTCACTCAGACCCAGAGCAGAACCTCCAGATGGAGTTCTTCAAAGCAGACTCCAGGACACCGACCGCTGTCTTCAGTCAGAAGTAGACACCTGGACTAGTGAGAGGACACTCCGCCTCGACTAGTGAGAGGACACTCCCCCTGGACTAGTGAGAGGACACTCCGTCTGGACTAGTGAGAGGAAACTCCGCCTGGACTAGTGAGAGGACACTCTGCCCGGACTAGTGAGAGGACACTCCACCTGGACTAGTGAGAGGACACTCCACCTGGACTAGTGAGAGGACACTCCGCCTGGACTACTGAGAGGACACTGCGCCTGGACTAGTGAGAGGACACTCTGCCCGGACTAGTGAGAGGACACTCTGCCCGGACTAGTGAGAGGACACTCTGCCCGGACTAGTGAGAGGACACTCTGCCTGGACTAGTGAGAGGACACTCCGCCTCGACTAGTGAGAGGACACTCGACACTCCACCTGGACTAGTGAGAGGACAGTGTGGACCAGGTTTCTACAGCTGTACCATTGACTTTGTCACCAACCAGGCGACCTGTGTCTCCAGCCCAGACCGTCAACCACGGAGGTCCACTAGCCTAAGGTCCAAGTCCTGGACAGGTTCTGAGAAGTGACAACCATCGGGTATGGACATGACCTTTAACCTCTTCACACCCATTTTCAATGCCAGGATAATCAATGCCCCCCCCACCACCACCACCAATTCTCCAAGTATGAACAGCAGGGAAAGTTTAGCAGAGTGGGCTCAATGGCGGCGCCTGCTGGCTGCAGGTGAGACACACAGCTGCTCATGGTGGAATCAGGAGCTTTATTAGAAGTCTGTGGAATCTGCTCTCGCTGGGACTCAAAAAATATACTGTAAATGACAATAATTAATATAATGACAGTAGAATTAACACAACAACAGTAATAATTAGAATAAAGAGCAGGAAGTTGGTGCTGACCATCACCGTGATCCGCACCTTGTCCCGGAAAAACTAAAAAGCAACAACAAAAACAATCCAGAGCCAGGTTCCCACACGCCTCAGTGCTGCCACCCCCTGTCTGTGGAGGGAAACAAAAACGAGGAAAATAAAGCCAACTAAACCA
>NC_024326.1:13750754-13758559 GCF_000523025.1 Cynoglossus semilaevis
AAGGGTGAGGAGGTGGGGGTGGGTGGAGGTGGGTGGGGGCATCCACAGTAAGTCTTCATGAGTTCAGCTCCTGGGGAGTTCTGGATGAGGTTGACGAAGACGCTCAGAACCACTGAGGCCGGGCCGGCTCCAGGTTTGATGAAGTGTGTGTGTGTGTGTGTGTGACCTGACCACGTGTCTCCAGTCATGGTGATGGTACAGTCAGAGTAAACATGACTGCAGGGAGGACAGAGACACTGGCAGCCAGGCCTGCAACAACTGTGTGTGTGTGTGTGTGTGTGTGCGGGGCGGGGTAGACGGGGGGGGGGGGGCAAGTAATCGTCCACAGAGGCGAAGGCGCAGGATCCACTGCCGGTCCGGGCCATGATGGCGAGGCACTGAGCGGCCTGACCCACGGCCTGGGCCAGAGGCGGCTGCTTGGGCAGGTTGTGAGTCTCTGAGAGACAGAGAGACAAAGAGACGTCAGGACAACACCTGTGATGATGTCACAAAGGACAAAACGTCTCTGGTTTGAATGAAAGTAAAAACAGAACTCTGTTGACTCTGCGCGACCTCAAGATGTGGCCCGCGGGCCACACCTCACCCACCTAATATTGCACTGTTGAGAGTGGAGCACACGGGCTCTCTCTGGATGGCGTCCAGCTGGTAGCCAACTGGGCTGCTCCAAGGGTCGGAGTAGGCAAGGAGGCTGAAGGCGTCCTGCAGGGGGAGACAAGGTCACACGGTCATTGGTACCACAAAGCCTAGCGTGATGTGGCTAACGTTAGCGTGCATCGGACGTGACGGTCTCCAGCACACCTTCAACATCTTCTTGTTGGCCGAGTTCTTGCCGCACTCGCGGCGGAGGTGTTCGCTCATGCTCTGCAGCTCCCTGCCGAAATGGATCATCCTCTCGATGGCCGCCTGACTGCCGCCGCACAGCTGCCGCTTGGAGAGGGAGGAGTCCACTTCTGAGGAGGTGTGGCCCACAAGGAAGGAGGTATAAATAAATCAGAACCAACGTTATTTGAACTCTTTCGTTCTCATTTGGCTAACTCTTAGACAGCTCCGTTAGCGCTAAGTTAGCGCAACATGAAAAACAGGGGTGAGGACAGCACTCACCCATGTCTGCCTCACACTCCTCAGGCTCAGTGATGTGTTTGGAGCTGCCGTTGAGGAAACCATTGGAGGACGACTCCGTCACCCCGTTGGTGAAGTGGTCCACCTCCATGTCCACGTCGCTGCTAACAGACAGAGCAGGTAGTGTGTGTGTGTATGTGTGTGTGTGTGTGAAGCACAACTATGATATGAGGTCAAAGTTTTAAGTTCAGACAGCTAACAGCTGCTAACTGCTAACAACTGCTAACTGCTGCTAACGGCTAACAGCTGATGAACCCTGGTACCTGGTTGTGGTGGTTTGACTGCGGCCTCCGTTGAGGCTGACGTCAGGGGCTGGGAGAGAAGAACCAGAGGTGGGGGACGACTTGTGACCGTGGGGGGAGGAGCTGTGGCTCTTACTGGACGTCACGCCGTTACAGCAGTTGCTGTCAAATCCTGACACCAACAGAGAAAGATTAGCATCAGGTCTGCAGCATCACCCCCCCCCCCCCCCCCCCCAGCAGAAACCTGGCGATGCCATGCGTACCTGTGAGGTAGGACTGGGAGCTGCTAGCTTTGTGGCCGGGGCTGCTGAAAGCCCGCGGGGAGCCTGGGTAACTGTCCTGAGACTTTGGGCTGCGACCTCCGAGACATCGGACCTCGCTGTCCGTCCCGTTTACCATCTCGATGAACTGTCTCACCCTGAAGCAAGAGACACAAGTGACGGATGAGGGAGAAGGTTTGGTTGATGGCTCTGCTGGGTGGGCTTCCTCTAATTAAGACCCTCCCACCAGAACCTGAGACCCGGTCAAACACCACACTTCCTGCTGGATCGTACTTGAGCATGAAGAGCAGGTCCGGGTTCCTGTCCAGGAGGTTGGGGTACAGTGTCTGGGTGGTTTCGATGGCCTCGCCCATTCTGCCTGACAACACCAGCTTCTGGATCTCTGCAGAGAAACGACAACGACGTCAAACAGCCGTCCATCAGACATCGCTGTTCACAACACATACTGTCACTTACTGTCCCCAAACATGTGAGGTCAGAATGAGGTCAGAATGAGGTCAGAATGAGGTCAGAATGAGGTCAGCTGACGTAAGGTGATGAACTGTACTGGGATATTTATTGTTGTTCAGACTGGTCCTGTACCTATATTTTCAATGGAGGTACAGTCGGACCAACAGTCGGAACCAACCGTTGAACCAACAGTTGAACCATCAGCCGGAACCAACGGTCGGAACCAACGGTCGGAACCAACGGCCGGAACCAACGGCCGGACCAACAGTTGAACCAATAGCCGGACCAACAGTCGGAACCAACGGCCGGACCAACAGTTGAACCAATAGCCGGACCAACAGTCGGAACCAACGGCCGAAACCAAAAGTCGGAACCAAAGGCCAAAACCAACAGTTGAACCATCAGCCGGAACCAACGGTCGGAACCAACGGCCGGACCAACAGTTGAACCAATAGCCGGACCAACAGTCGGAACCAACGGCCGAAACCAATAGTCGGAACCAAAGGCCAAAACCAACAGTTGAACCATCAGCCGGAACCAACGGTCGGAACCAACGGCCGGACCAACAGTTGAACCAATAGCCGGACCAACAGTCGGAACCAACGGCCGGACCAACAGTTGAACCAATAGCCGGACCAACAGTCGGAACCAACGTATCCTGCTGTAGCACAGATTCTCGGTCCATTTCTGATCAGAACCAGCGGTCGGTGTCAGGTGACCGCTGGTCACTGGTGCCGTTTGCAGCCTGTTGTTGACGTTGTGGCTGTCACTCACTCTGTCTGTTCTTGATGGAGGCCAGCTCCTCGTGCACCGCCTGGTCCGTGGACTTGGCGAAGGCTTCAGCTGTGGCGCAGTAGCTGTGATGGACCAGGTAGGACGCCACCATCCTGACCGCAACCACAACAAAGAAGGGACGATCAGAAAGAGGAAGTGTACCGTGAGACCTGGACCGGAGGTTCTCAATCCCTGGGTCACAGCCTCAAGTATGTTCAAAGTCAGAGAGAATAGAAAACTGAGTTTTTTTTTAATTTGACTGATTTTCTGGGTGTGTTTTTTTTTTCTTTTTTTTCTTTTTTTTTTAAACGACAGGAACACACAATCTCTTTTTTTCTTTTCCAGAAAGTTCCATCACAGGAACACACAGACGGTCACAGAGTTAGAACAGTAGCAGGTACCATCACACACACACACACACACACACACAGGTTTCTCACTTCTGGATCATGGACTGCCACTCGCCCTCCCGCTCTCCTATAGTGAAGTGGTCGATCTGAGCCTGGATCTTCGTCCTCCACTCCCTCATGTAGTCCTCGATGTCAAACACAAACGGGTGCTGTCCAAAGTTGGCGTCCACCACCTCCCCTGGAGTCTGAAGGCCCACCGTGGGATACAAATTAGGCTGCAGAGACCAGCCAGGAAAAGAAAACAGTTTTGTTTTTTTATTTTCCTCTGAGAAATAACTGGACCATTCCAACCACCTCGTCACCCTTCTACAGACTGGCTCCTTATTTTTAGAACCAAATGAGTCACAAAGGACGTTTAGTTGTTTTTCCAGAAAGTTCAACAAGATGAGAACAAAGACGTGTAGGAAATTAAAGGAAAATCTAAAGGAAAAAAAAAAAGAGAGACACAGAATGTTGTGGTTCATATACTTACAGGCAGGTCTGTGAAGGCAACACCTGCAGGAGAGAGGACACAGTCAGAACTAGGGCTGTAGGAAAACATCACTGCACTGAAGTGTCTCCTGATCTGTCCTCTCCTGATCCCGTATCAATCTCCTCTGTCACTGATCAGTTATTGATTTTTTTTTTCTCACCAATTCCCAGTCCAATATTCCTGGTGTTGGTTCATGTTCTTGTTCGGGACATGAAGTGGTCTCTGCTGAAACAAACATCTGGTCTCACCGAGGCTGTGGCCGTTCTTGGTGTAGAAGCAGCTGTTGTTGATGAGGTTCACACAGCAGCCAATCACGTCGCCTGTCGTAAACGTGGGTCCATACGGCTGCCCTGTGCCGGATGAGCAGAACGAGTGTCCGTCGTCCCCGTGGTAACCGTACGAGTGCTTGTCCCAACCTGGGGCACAGAAATGTTCAGGTGTCAGAGAGTGAGTGTCACATGGTCCACAGTGAGATGTTTCTCTAAAGAAGACTCAATGGAAGAAAGGAGGTTTTTATGATGTCATTTTTAGTGATCGGTTGTCAGAAGTGAGGACAGTGCCCTCTTGTGGCCATAGATGATATGTGCCATGTTCACTGATGCTACAGCTCAAACATCATGGTCGTCATCCACACACTGGCCTAGTCAGACAACACAGGAAGTGCTGATGAGGAAACTCAGAGATGTAGGTGTGAAGCTATAAACCAGCTCCAGATGAACGTCCTGTGACTTCACCAATGAAAACGTAACGCTGACCATCGTTGACATTTCAGGTTCGTCACCGATGTCGTCACATTCATCACAGCCAGAGATGAACAAGAGCTTTTACTGACATTGTCATGTGACTTTGTTGTGAAGGAGACTTTTGTTATTTAATGACGTGGGTCTGGACTCACCTGGGAGTCGGTTCATGTTCACACCCTGAGCTGACAGGCCGATGCCCATGTACCTGTGGACCGGAAAGGGTTTTATTAGAAGACTGGACTTTGAGACCAAAGTCTGCTGAGAACCAGAACTGGATACCGACTGGTCAGAGGAGACCAGAGCAGCTCCAGAGCCGCCCGTACCATAAATGTCTCCTGACAGTGACGGCATGAACTTACCCCTCTCTGCCTTTACTGATGATCTTCACCTCAAAGTAGTAGACCCCGCAGGCTGCTGGGATGGGATGGGTGGCCCGTACGGACGCCGCATCCTTCTGGGTCTTGCCGTGACCTAAAAGTTGAGGGCAAAGCAGAGAGCGGCAGCGGCAGTGAAGTGAACCGGTGCTCAGATTCTTTCTCAACAAACACCACATCCACGTTCTACTGCAGTCACTCTGGGCCACAGAACCGGGACAGTCTGCTGAGGACAGACTAACAACAACTCACGACGACGACATCATCACACAAGAAGAAGAAAAAAATGTATTGACAACTTCTCCACCCCTGTGAAGACTCCGACTTCCTAAGTATTTTAAATACAACAACACAGACGTGGCGTTTCCAAGCCGTGACCCGTGACCCGGGCCGGTGGTCTTCCTGTGTCCAGAGTCACATTCCCACTTCCTCCTGCAGTCCAAATACACGCAGAGAAGGGAAAAGGCTGGACGGTTTTAAAGGACTTTCAGCCTGATTGACAGGTGGAACTCACCTGTCCAAACCTGGAGCCTGTGCTGCTCCACCCCTCGTTCCTTCACACGTTTGTTGGATATTTTTTATACATTTGTTGAGTGGTTAAAACACGTCTTGTGTTGTTGTCATTTCAGGATATTTATCATAGTTCAGGTGCCTCTCTACTTTAGCTAAGGTAACAACACGAACGCAGTTAAGCACATTTATTTATACGGCGACGATAATATCGTCGATGGCTCACATTACGGTAGAATCGCGTCAGGGCATCTTCGTGTCTTCTCGTATTGGCTTGCTGGTTGGGATGTAAGATGTCCTCTGTCTGGTTGTTGATGTAACTGTAGCCTAGCCCACTTTGTTTTTAGCCACATTAGCAGTCACCAGCACTCAAGCTAAGCTAAGCTAATACTAGCCGCAGCCTTAAAAGTGGTTAAACGCGAATATTATCGTGTGTCATACCTTTATAATGGACGCGAAGGTTGTTCTGGGAAAGACCGATGTAGCTGAATTTGTCCTTGGGGCTCCAGGAGCGAGGGAGCGGCGTCTCGGTCTCGTTGACGGCCGGGTAGAGCCGCCGCAGCTGCTGGTTCAGCTCCTTTTCCTGCTCGTTCAGAGCCGCGTCCCCGTTAACGACGACCGACATCAGAAAGCCACATCCCGGCTGAGAGTGTCCGGACATGGCGGCGACAGGGAACACGACAGTGGCTTGTCAACCAAGAGAGAACAAGCCAGAGCCGCCGACGGGCTGTCAGTGCCAAGTTTGTTTGTCAAGTCTTTAGAGATGAGACACAGCCAAAGCTGCTTTAGCCCAGCAGCTAACCAGGCTAACGCGCTCAGGTCGACTAGCACTGGGGCTCAGGCGGACATTAGTGTATACAACGACGAAAAGAGGGAATAAAGTGTCCAGACAAAGAACTGGCAAAAATGTTCGGAGGAGCAGCAGAGACGAGGTGCGGCTGTGAGGCCCAGACCGGGAGCCAACGTTAAATAAACGGCTCAGATCGAGGAGCTCGGCTAACCTCGATCTTTTGTTTGTTGTCTCAGCGTTTTCCGTCAATCTGATTGGCTGACAGCGGTCCCGCTGACTTCCTGTGGGAATGAGAAGTAATTCACGTCCTAATAGGAAAAATGCATCGACCCCGATTCCATCCCTTTGAATCCTTTGAAACTTACCTCGGTGACAGTGAATTAAAATCGGATGTTTTTTCCCCCAGGCCCCAGGAAATCTCCAGTTTCGATGAAAATTAATATTTCTAATTATAAGTTTGGACATAGTAATATTGAATCATTAATAGCTGTGTGACAATTCTGCAAACAGTCTACATGTGTCAAGGTCAAAGGTGAGAACTGCTGCTGTAAAACCTGCAGTAGAATTTAGGAAGAACTGACACCAGCCGTTGGTTCACAGCGTTCACACCCACATTCACACCAGTGGTCACGGTTCACAGCGTTCACAGCATTCACACCCACATTCACACCAGTGGTCAGTGTAGAGTGACCCTGGAGAACCTGGAGAACCTGGAGAACCGGGCAGGAGAACTGTTTGCTGTTTCGCCTGTGAAAAAAGATAGACATTAAAGAGGAACTGGACCGGCTACAGATACAGAAGAGACAGAATAAGAAACAAACATCACTGATGTTGGTTTTATTTCTCATGTGTTTATAATAAGAACCTTTGGTTGTTACAGGTTCAATGTTTGTTTCCATAGATGTAGAAAAGAAGGGAAAACAGACAAGTCCAAGAATTCATCCTGGTTTTTCATTTTGGAACTTAAAGCTCCACCTCCTTTCTACCTTTTCACCACAAAAAACAAATGTCGACACAAACTGGACGTCTTTGAAGTTGGTTAAATAAATCCACACACACTTCACTGTCGTTCAGGTCAGACCTTTATTTATCAGCTGCCGTACAAGGTCAGGGGTCAAACCTGCTGCTGAATGTGTGTGTGTGTGTGTGTGTGTTCTGTCAAACAGTCAGCGAGGTCGGGTTCTTCAGTTCAGACTTCTACGGCCGATGTTCTTGATGGTGTTCTTCGAACCGACCACTTCCTGTTCTCCCGCTCCCGTTATGATGTCACACAGTCCCACACTTCATGGAAGACACACTGGACCAGTCCGTAGACCATGACCAGGACCAGACTGGCAGGAACCAGGCTGACCAGCAGCGCCCCGAGGGCCGTCCTCTGCATGAGGAGCAGGTAAACGCCAGTGGGCAGCGAGCTGAAGTACATGAGCCCCAACAGCCACGCCAACGCCCGAGCTGAGCTCTGGTACACCAGGGAGGTGCAGTTCCACAGAGAGCGCCTCCTCCTGATGGAGGTCCTGGAGCTGAGACTGGAGCGGCTGTAGTCCGGGCTGTAAGCCTGGACATGCAGGTCCTGGCGTGAGGGCGGCGGCGGCGGTAGCGGCGGGGGGGGGGGGGGGGCCGCGGGAGGGTGCGGCCCACAC
>NC_024326.1:13759685-13762059 GCF_000523025.1 Cynoglossus semilaevis
CGTGGGGTGAGGGCGGCGGCGGCGGTAGCGGCGGCGGCGGCGGCGGCTCCATGATAGTGATGACCACAAAATTAGGGGAGCTCCGGATGGAGGAGTAGCTCATCAGTGAGCTCAGACGTTCAGGGCTGAGGAGGAGCTCTGTGGTGGACTCCTGGAGCACGTTCAGCTCTGACACCAAGTGGCGGTCATCTGGAAAACTCTTCACTGCCTCCCCTGGCAGTTTGGTGACACTGCGGCAAAAAGGGCACGCCACAGCGTCAGGAGACGCCTGGCCCAGGACCAGGATCTTGCTGAGACATTTGGCACACAGACGGTGGCCACACCCTAGAACCTTCGGCCTGCGACTCCCGAGACTGTAGGTCCAGTAGCAGATTCTGCACTCCAGATGTTCGGGGCTGACCGCGTCCATGTGGACACCAGGTCCGTCGTGACACCACCGCGCGGCCATCGGCGCGATGAGTCGGCGTTGACGACTGTGGGCAGCTCCAGGTCACTGACATCAACGACGGCCCACCCCAGTGGGTCTGGTGTTCATGTGCCATCAGTGCTGGTGTGGATTTGTATGAGTGAGTGAGGGGGAGGGGTAACATGAGAGGGAGAGAGAGGGAGAGGGAGAGGGGGAGAGAGAGAGAGAGAGAGAGAGAGAGGGAAAATTCCCAAGACCAACTTTATTCTCAGAGTTCCAGCCGTCGTAGAACTTTTTTTTTTGGAGGAAGAATTTGCTACTAAAAGTTAAAAAGTCCTTGAAACCGGTCAGGTACGGTGAGTACCGAGGGTGAGTGAGGGGGAGAGTGAGGGGGAGAGAGTGAGAGATAAGTGATGGGACTGCAGCAAACTGACTGAATGGACAACAAAGCAGAGACTGTACAAAGTGGAATTCTCCAGTCTGCTCTTTTGTTACTCAGTGAAGTTCAGTCCAATTAGTGGAGCTCTCTCTCTCCCTCCCTCCCTCCCTCTCTCTCCCACTCCCCCACTCATGAGGACACCAAAGCCATATTCATTAAATCCAGTTTAAACCAAAGTTTTCAGTGTTCTAAACCAAAAGTTCTCATTTAGGAAAAAAACTCCAGAACACGAGGAGAACGTTCCACTTCACGACTCGTAAATCAATTCATTGATGGACGTTGTTCTACGTCGTCAATTATGACGTCACGCAGTAGGAAATGTTACAAAATGCAGTTGTACATCAGTATTTTAAGATATTCTTCTATTCATATTTCAGATTTCATTAAGAACTCAACAAATCCTCCTCCGTTGATAATGTATCAACACCAGTCCTTTGGTTTGAGAAATGTTTTTGTTTTTTTACAGCTAACCCAGACTTTTACTTTGAAATTTCATCCACCGGAAACTTCCTCAAAAACACTTCACCGAACTTGACACGGGTCTGTCCGCTGGAGCGGCACAGAGACAGATTCCTGCACGTCTGACCAATGCGGGTGTACCGGGGAGCAGGAGCCGCGGGCGGCGCGGAGTCGACGGAGCCACACCCGCAGTGGGAGAGTCCTGCCGCGGGCGCAGGGTGTGCGGTGAGCGGCCTGGTCAGCTGGAGGCAGAGACCGTGCAGGACTTCAGCTCTGTTTGCTGCAACCAACGCGCTGCTGTGGTAGGAATGACTCAGGACTTTATTATTTTAGGACAAACACAAGGAAAAAACTAAAACAAAACAAAACAAACCAACAAACAAACAAACAAACAAAAAACGGCTAAAATGATCATAACAGTATTGAGTGTATTCTGTTGAGAGGACTTCAAGACTGAATGATGTCATTATTCAACCAGACATCCTCCAGTGACAGTGAGAACAAATCATTTACTGGAAGGATTTCATCTGAACACCAGGATAAAAACGAACGAACTCTGAACAAACCAAGAAGAAGAACCAAGAAGAAGAAGAAGAAGAGGATGAAGATGATGATGGAGATGAAGGATGATGAAAAACATGAAGAGATCCAAGTGTCTTCAACTGCAGTGAGAGGTTTAAGGCTGTGGAGAACCTCAGAACCTCAGAACCTCTGAGATATCAAAGACGGAACAAACTTTGAAGACATTGTTCCTGGTTATATAGGAAACAATTGTGTTACGTGCAATCTGTGGTCCTGCCGCTAGGTGTCCTCAGAACCCTAATTTGTCTTTTCAGGTTCGTGGCCTACACCTGTTTAAGAACATACAGCCTGGTGGCGGCGCTGCTGAGCCTACTGGTCGTCACTGCTGCTGTCAGAGACGTCGCGAAGTCAGGTAGGACAGGAGGCGTGAATAAATAGACAACTGTCAGAGGACACCTAGTGGCTGGAACTGTAATGACAGTAGGACGGGCGGTGAAGTCAGGATTAATCTGGAGATTCTACTACACTGTACTACACTGTACTACACT
>NC_024326.1:13763870-13766472 GCF_000523025.1 Cynoglossus semilaevis
TATACTACACTGTACTACACTGTACTACACTATACTACACTATACTACACTATACTATACTACACTACACTATAAGTGGGATTTGATCAATGTAATATTATATATGATAAATGGACTTTTACTACATGGTTTTTTTATAATGAATGTGATCCTCACTTGAATTCTTCTTCCACAGGAGGGCGCTCATGGCTCTCTATGACAGCAAGGTAGGACATGAAACAGCTGGTTAAAGGTGAAGTTCTCACTATTCTGGTGTTCATCAGCTTGGAGCATGTAGTTCCCTACTCTGGCCTGGAGGAGGTGCTACGTCCACCTTTAAATAAATACACTGTATACATATATATATATATCAATCTGATTGGTCAATTCCTGACCTAGAATCTGGACCAAACAAACGCTGGTTTATCTCACACAGATGGTGTCTGGTTTCCGACGTGAACCAAGGCCAGAAACACTGGTCCACTGGTTGAACTGAGGCCAGTCCTGGAGTCACATGACAGGATGTCATCTGATCAGCCAATCAGGGTTCAGCTGATCATCTACTGTTTTACAAACACATGTCGTTAGCTACCAGTTACTGGCTACCATTTCGTACTAACTTTAACTTGTTTGGCTAACCTTTAGCTACACTGTTAGCATGAGCCACGTGTCCTCTGACTGGTGACACACCAACACGTCTTAAATGACAAGAAACTACAGCATTCACCTTTGTCCTCCGCCCCTTCCTGCTCCTGAACTAGCGCCTCCAGTGACCGACTGGGGTACTGTAGGAGCCGTGTGTGTGTGTGTGGTGTGTGTGTGTTATCCTGTTCACTCCTGGTCTCAGCTTCTGTGACCTCCGCTCCCCCTGACGGCTGCCTGGCTGGAATGCACGTGTGACCAGGTTATTTTTAGGCAGCGCTGATTCAAATACCCCAGACGGGGCTTCATTGAGGACAAACACAAACTGCCCTCCAACCGCGTGGCACGTCCAAACTTTACTTTGGCTCTTTACCTCCCGGCCTGCGCACACACTCTTTTCTCCTGGTGAATCCAACGCCGTCGTGGCCGTCGTCTTCTGACTCTGACCACCGTCTCCATCTGATTGGCTCAGTCTCCTGAGGGACCTGAAGCTCTGCAGATGTCTCCTGAGGATCGTGGACCTGCGGCTGTGTGAGTTCTTGTTGAATTCAGTCTTTTCTGCTTCGGAACGCAACGCTCTTTTGTTTGTCTCCTCCGTGACCGTTTCACTTTTTGAAAGAAGCTCTAAGACTTTTATTTTGACAGGACTTCACGTGAGTCCATGTCTGTTTGTAAGTAGGACTTTTTTAAAACTCGGTCAAACGACCCATGGCCTGGTACTGGTCCGGGTACCAGTGGTTGAGGACCACTGTGTTAAACCTGTGTGTTGTCGTCAGTCTCAGCTGATGGACGACAACGTCAGACTCCTGTGTTGAGCAGCAGTTGAGCCACAGCTCAGATACTTGGACCGGTCTCTGCTGGTCTGGGATCAGGATCAACAACACAGATGACGGAGCGCGGCTGTTGCATCATCGCTGCCCCCTCTGGGCTCTGACGTTACTCACAGCTTTGGCTGCGTGTCGTCTCCGAGTGACGGAGGGAAGAAAACAAACATCACCTTCATCAGAACCGTTCCCTGTCAGAGTCAGGATTGAACATAAAGAAAAAGAAGTGAATCTTAACGAGACCAAGAATAGCTCCAAGTTAGCCAAAACAAGATGAAGCTAGTACGAACCCTAACCCTGTGTGGCAGAACACGACCCAGCTGACAGTTAGCGGAGGAATAGTTAGCCTTAAATTCAACAGAAGGAGATAAAGTTGAGTTAGCAACAAGAACGGGAAAAACGGATTAAAAATCAAAAACGGTGAAAATGTCAAAAAATACTGAAGGTTTAGAAGAAGAAAAAAATCAACAAAAAGGTCAAAGTTAGCCACAGATGTTCAAAAAAAAATTGAACAAGATTTAAAGTGTTGTGGAAGCAGAGCAGTAAACGGTCGCCACAGCGACACCAACAGGTGGATAAACATATTTACAACCTGCTGCTCCGATGTTTGGATTGTTCTCTGCTGCTATTCTTAGAGGTTTGTTAGAGGTGGAGTGACGGGGCTGGAACAGCTGCCGCTGACCTCTGACCTCTGACCTCAGCCGTCCCATCACATGATGTTGTTGTCTCTGATCAAACCGTGATATTTTCCTGGCTGTGTGTGTGTGTGTGTGTGTGTGTGTGTGTGTTGGTGAGGTGGTCCCCGCTCCTCAGGTCTTGAGTTACCAGCTGGATCAGATCAGATGTAGTGGGCTGTAACCCTACAACCTTCCAGCCCAGATCCTGGTCTCCTTCTGAGGACTGGCTGGTTTTCCAGGGACTGACGTTACTTCACAGAATCAACAGGACATGTTTGTCTGTGGAGAGGAGACCAGTTGGGTTCAGTTCGGTTCAGTTGGGTTCAGTTCAGTTCAGTTCGGTTCAGTTCAGTTCAGTTCAGTTCAGTTCAGTTCAGTTCAGTTCAGTTCAGTTCTGTTTGTTTCAGTTCAGTTCAGTTCAGTTCAGTTCAGTTCAGTTCAGTTGGGTTCAGTTCAGTTCAGTTCAGTTCAGTTCGGTTC
>NC_024326.1:13766826-13771007 GCF_000523025.1 Cynoglossus semilaevis
GTTCAGAGCGTTGATGGTTCTGTCCTCGGGGAGTCAGAGTCAGGCTGGAAGTTTGGATGGAGTGGGAGTGTGTATGAGTGTTTGTGTCTTTGTGTCGTGGTAAACACACACACACACTCACTGCGGTCACTCCTGACTGATTCTGATTCTGATTCTGGTTCCTGCAGCTGGGAGATGATGGACTCTGGAGGAGGACCAGGCTCCAGAACCGGACCTCAGCTCAGCGACTCTCTCAAACTCTTCCTGAAGGAGACGTCGGCCTTCAAACAGCAAAACCCGGGAAAGGTGGGTGAGAGAACCGCAGGGTTCTGTTGGTTCCACCTCCGACCTCTGGGGTTCTTCATCCTCTTTTCCCGACCTTCTCCCGCTCTAGTTCTGCCTGCTGGTCTGCGGTCTGTGCACCTTCTTGGCCGTCCTGGGACGATACGTCCCCGGGATCTTCATCTCCTACATCCTAGGTGAGTGGTGGACCGGCGCTGGCGCTCCTGGGCCGGTCCTGCCCATGGTCCTGCCCACGGTCCTCCCCATGGTCCTGCCCACGGTCCTCCCCATGGTCCTGCCCACGGTCCTCCCCATGGTCCTGCCCACGGTCCTCCCCATGGTCCTGCCCACGGTCCTCCCCATGGTCCTGCCCACGGTCCTCCCCATGGTCCTGCCCACGGTCCTCCCCATGGTCCTGCCCACGGTCCTCCCCATGGTCCTGCCCACGGTCCTCCCCATGGTCCTGCCCACGGTCCTCCCCATGGTCCTGCCCACGGTCCTCCCCATGGTCCTGCCCACGGTCCTCCCCATGGTCCTGCCCACGGTCCTCCCCATGGTCCTGCCCACGGTCCTCCCCATGGTCCTGCCCACGGTCCTCCCCATGGTCCTGCCCACGGTCCTCCCCATGGTCCTGCCCACGGTCCTCCCCATGGTCCTGCCCACGGTCCTCCCCATGGTCCTGCCCACGGTCCTCCCCATGGTCCTGCCCACGGTCCTCCCCATGGTCCTGCCCACGGTCCTCCCCATGGTCCTGCCCACGGTCCTCCCCATGGTCCTGCCCACGGTCCTCCCCATGGTCCTGCCCACGGTCCTCCCCATGGTCCTGCCCACGGTCCTCCCCATGGTCCTGCCCACGGTCCTCCCCATGGTCCTGCCCACGGTCCTCCCCATGGTCCTGCCCATGGTCCTCACGGACCGTCTCTTCCTGTCTGCAGTGCTGGCCGTCTTCCTGTGGCCTCTGATCACCTCTCCTGAAGTCGGACTTTGGCTGGAGCCAGTTCTGCAGAAACTGGACCTGGGCGTCAGAGACGTGCTTCAGAAAATCAAACAGAACCACGGTAACAAAGAGGACGAAGACGAAGTCTGTCCCTCCAGAACATCACCTGTCATTTCAAACGCTTCGTCTTCTCCTTCCAGAACAGAGGATGTTCCGGACCCAGACGGACAAGGACAACGTGGAGTCTGACTTGTCCTCCATGTTTCCCAAGGTTTGTGATTGTCTCAGCACCAAGTCACATGTGACAGAACAGCCAGAACCAGAACCAGAACCAGAACCAGTTCAGAGGCAACAACAGTGGATCAAAGCCACCATCATAAAAAACACAAAAACAGTTGAATCTGAAAGGAGTAGTAGTACAAATACAGTCGTACTAGTAGTAGTAGTAGTAGTACTAGTACTAGTACTAGTAGTAGTTCTAGTACTAGTAGTAGTACTAGTAGTAGTAGTAGTAGTAGTTCTAGTACTAGTAATAGTAGTAGTAGTAGTTCTAGTACTAGTAATAGTAGTAGTAGTAGTTCTAGTACTAGTAATAGTAGTAGTAGTAGTTCTAGTACTAGTAATAGTAGTAGTAGTAGTTCTAGTACTAGTAGTAGTAGTAGTACTAGTAGTAGTACTAGTACTAGTAGTAGTAGTAGTAGTACTAGTAGTAGTAGTACTAGTAGTAGTAGTACTAGTAGTAGTAGTAGTGGTACTAGTACTAGTACTAGTAGTAGTAGTAGTAGTACTAGTACTAGTACTAGTAGTAGTTCTAGTACTAGTAATAGTAGTAGTAGTAGTTCTAGTACTAGTAGTAGTAGTAGTTCTAGTACTAGTAATAGTAGTAGTAGTAGTTCTAGTACTAGTAATAGTAGTAGTAGTAGTTCTAGTACTAGTAATAGTAGTAGTAGTAGTTCTAGTACTAGTAATAGTAGTAGTAGTAGTTCTAGTACTAGTAATAGTAGTAGTAGTAGTTCTAGTACTAGTAATAGTAGTAGTAGTAGTTCTAGTACTAGTAGTAGTAGTAGTAGTACTAGTAGTAGTACTAGTACTAGTAGTAGTAGTAGTTGTAGTACTAGTACTAGTAGTAGTAGTACTAGTAGTAGTAGTACTAGTAGTAGTAGTAGTGGTACTAGTACTAGTACTAGTAGTAGTAGTAGTAGTACTAGTACTAGTAGTAGTAAAGTCACTCATTAGCGTTCTTTGGTTCTTGGTCCAACAGCTGGACTCTACCGTGTGCAGGGAAATGTCGGTGTCGGACACAGAGGTTTCGGACGTCACGTGGACGGACAACGGTACCTTCAACATGTCGGAGGGAAACACTCCACAGACGGAAAACTCCGAGGGTGCGTTCTCTGAAGTTTTAGGATTTGTAAACATCACCAGGAACTAGTGAAACCCTGAAGATCCAGAGTGTATTTTTTCACAGCAGGAAATAGTACCAGGAACCAGCGTTCATGGCACTTCCACTGTTATAACTAGCACTAGAAGCTAGGGGGCGTACTACAGTTCTTATCTGAAGTTGTTACAAATCTTCTAATGGGTTCTTCTTCTGTCTCAGACCTGGACAAGGAGGAAGCGTTCACCACTGGTTTCCCAGAATTCCCTTCCCACGACAACACCACCAACGGAGACGACGACTACGACCTGAGCCTCGGCTTTTCCTCACCGCAGGCTGAACCTCGACAGCCAATCGGATCTCAGAATCCTCTTGGAGTCCAGTCCACAGACCAAGCCCTGGAACTGGTCAACCAGATGGCGGAAAACTTCATCGCTGCCGCCGTCACAGCCGCCATCCAGGAGAGGATAGGCGCGGCGGTGGCCGGCTCCGCAGACGCGCCCAGACGTCAGGACGACAGGCTGCTGGAGGTGGACGAGGACTCGGACAGCGAGGTGGAGGACTTCGAGCTGCTGGACCAGTCCGAGCTGGAGCAACTGGACCAAGAGCTAGGACTGGGAGACAGCAAGGAGGGCAAAGACGACGGGTCGCCCTCTACTGGATTCTTCAACAAACTCCTGCGACGCCACTGACTGGACGGAGGTGGGACGGACTGAGGGACGGGGGGAGGTGGACCCCAGGCCAGAGCGTCTGGTTCTTGGATCCACTCTCCTCTTCAGTTGATTTTAGTGGATGTGTTTCAGTCGTTGATGTAAAATCTGGATTAGCCGGATTAGCTTAGCATACGGCATTTATCCTCGGCCTGTGTTGTCGACTGTGGGCTTTCTTTAAATAAATCGTATTGTTGTTTTTCCTGGAGAGGAGTTTCCAGTCATTTCACTCTTTGACACAGACCCTGGTCACAGACCCTGGTCACAGACCCTGGTCACAGACCCTGGTCACAGACCGTCCAGGATCCTTCTTTCTTTTTATTGTCACAACCTCAAGAAACGAGGAAATGCTGATTTTTTTTTTGTCTTTAATTTTTGTAAAACAAAGCAAACAAAACAAAGACCTCACAAAGATCCAAACAGATCCACACCTGGATCAAGGAAGACTGATCCAGGACCTCCTGGATCAGGGTTTCTGTCCAACACACCACGACGCCCGTCACTCCGCCCACAACCGTCCAACCTCAGTGCTGACCTTTTCGCCTTCTCCTTCTCTGTCATCCGCCAGGACTGAGGGGACCAGGACTGAGGGGACCAGGACTGAGGGGACCAGGACTGAGGGGACCAGGACTGAGGGGACCAGGACGTTCCTCAGCTGCTCTGAAGTCCTTGTTTGTGGATCCACTGCTTCTTCAGCCTCTCTGCTTTGACCCTCTGCTCAGAGGCTGCAAATAAAACACACACACACACACGAGCCTTAAATACACTTTCAGTCTGGAGAAGTCTGTGAAATACATGTTGGCCACCAGGTGGCGACTCCACCTAGGCCATTTTCTAATATCCAAAGGTGAATGTTTTAATGAATGGAGACTGTGCCAGCAGCAGCAGCAGCAGC
>NC_024326.1:13771124-13781114 GCF_000523025.1 Cynoglossus semilaevis
AGTCTTTCTTCAAAAACTGAACAGCTGCTGCTTTATTCCTGCCACTTTTATTCTGGAGGGAGAGCAGCTCACTGTCTGGAAACAGAGGACACACACACACACACACACACACACACACACACATGAAATAAACTATATTTTTTATAAAAAGTGAAGCGGCTAACATTAGCCCAGATGACGTTGTTCTGACTACAGCCAATCAAACACGTCGGTGACACGAAGCTCCGATTAAAAACTCACTTGTTGTCCTGCAGCTTCCAGGTCCGTAAAGTCTGGACTGGATGAAGTCCTGTGCTGCCCTCTGCTGGTAGGAAGCTGCGGTGTCCTCCTTCAACGTCGCCACTTTGTAGTTTCCCTTTAGACTGACAAAACAGGAAGTAGTCAAGTAAAACCAATCATCCTCCTCCAGGATGAATCCAGACACTTTTCAAGAGCAGTTCTCCAAAATGTCCAGTAGTTGGCACTACAGCTGTGAGACTTTTCTGAAATAACCTTCAGGTGTTGAATGGTAAAATAAAATGATTATCTACAGACTGACGAACGTCTCTTAAATAATGGTATGGTGTTCTGTGTCATCACTCAGGGTCGTGGTCAATGGTTCACTGACAACAGAACTGGGATGAACTGGGATGAACTGGGATGAACTGGGAGGAACGGTCAACTTACCTCCGGGAATGTGACATTTTCCCCCTTTTTGTCTTTCTTCTTCGGCCCTCCTGCCCCTCCTCCTCCTCCTCTTCTTCTTTCTTTTCATCTGCTCAAAGTGAGTTCAAACATGAGGCTCCAGGACCCACTGATCACACAGGTGGAAAAGAAACATGACAAAGAGAAGAGTGTCACCTTGGTCCTCAGGCTGCGTCTGCTTCCTGAAACACAGAGAGGTGAACATCAGACACCACAAACCTGAAGAGTCTCACAGTGGAAGGTGCAGAGAGATGAACGCACCCTGACCACGGGGAGTCCATTTCCTCCAGCACGTCAGCCGGGAGGAGGCGGCGCTTCTAAAGGGGGGAAACAAATATATTAAAACAAATCATGACGTTTCAGCGACCTGTTCACATGAAGTAGAAAAGAGCTGAGGTGTCAACAACCAGCTGAAGATAACCAGAAGGTCACTTCATTTGGATTATCACCGACAAAACAAAAAAACAACCTTCTGCTCCTGGAAGAGCTCCTGTCTCCTCCTCCTCTTCTCCTTCAGCTGCTCCTTTTCCCTATGAACAAGAACAAGCCTCAGTGACAGACAACACACGATGTCACGTGACCCTGCCGACGTCATTAAAGTCCTAAAATCAACCGAATATACGTACTGTATATACTCTTACCAGGCTGCGGTTAGCGGCACTGACCGAGGATTTCTTCGGGTAACATTTCATAGTCGACGTAAAATTTTGTTTGACTTTTCGGAGGAAATCTCTATCAAAACCAAAGAACAACTTTATTCTAGTAAACAACGCGTGTTTCCGGTGGATTGTCGCGGTGATAGTCCGCTGTAAGTTACAGTTTACCTATGCTAGCTAAGCTAGCTCCTGTTTACAACAGGAACACTACACGTATTATGACGTAATTGTTGTTTTCAACTCAGCCGATGTTAAATCGACTCCCGGATTAACGGTAACGTGTCGTGACTTGTTGACTACGGTTCACAGGTGGTGATCATGAGAAGATAAAAAGATAAAAACAAACGGGTGTAGTTCAGCTGCAGCCTACCGTCTGACGGTGTTTAACGTCTCCTTCAGGCAGCGCAGAGCATCACTCTTCGACTCTTCAAACGTCACTTCCTCCGGAGCCTCGTCGTCACTTGAATTTAGTGAGAAACTTGACATTTCTGCTTCTTTTTTGCTGTTGCCCCTCGTCTTTGAGTCGGACTCTGTTTGTCTCCCACGTTGGTTCTTCGCCATGTTGTCTACAGCTTCTTCTTCGTGTTAGCGAATGACGCTCTGTAGACCTGTAGTATCGCCGCCTACCGGTTGGAGTGTTAACGTTTTCATGCATGGTCCAGTTGAGAAAATCACAATTGTGACATAAATCTGACCGGAATATCACATGTTTAAAAAACTCATAAAGACTCAGTCCGATAATGACAGATATGTTTACAGTTATCTCATAATTCTGACTCTGAAAATAAAATAAATAAAATTTTAATTTATAAAAAACTTTCATTCATCATTTTCAATCATTCATAACCTGAGACACATTTGGTTAATTGTCAAAATATCACATCTATTTTTACTTTATGGATAATTATGTCATTATATTATAATTATTTTCATAACTGAAACTTAAAGTCATAATATTGTATTATATTATATATTTTTTATAGTTTGTCATCCATAATAAGCTTTACTTTGAAGGTCTTCTCCGGAAATCATCTTCCTCACCCTCGTCCGTTGACGGCTGGTGCACACGTCACAGAACAGTTAACGGGACCTTCTTGTTATTCTGAGCCGGTCGTCATGTTCGGACTGTGGTTGGTTTTCGTGGCCACTTTTGGGGCGTCGGTGCTCGGCCTTCCCGCCTCCGGACCCTGCGTGTCCCCGCTGCAGTGGGAGGGAAGGTGGGTGGTGTACGAGCACAACAGCGGCCGGAACCACCGAGCCGCCGTGTCCTACGACGGCCTGAACCAGAGGCTCCGTGTCCTGCAGCAGCACAAGAAACACACCCCGTGTCAGAAGTAAGAGAGCAGAGCGCACCCTACATGTCATGGCTGTAATTACATCCACATGGTTTATACTGGCCGAATGTATAGTCTGCAGTCCACGTGGGCTGCAGTTGTCTACCACATACGGTCCCAGCACAGAGACCGGTCCGTTCCAATTCGTCAGATGGATGCAGCCCAGTTGTCCGACCTTCTTGGGCCAACCGTGTCACCTTCAGCCCACTCTCTGGGCTGCAGACCCAGCACCTTCTCCAGCTGCAGCGCTACATTTAAATTCTTCCTCCCTTTTGTTCTCACCAGGTTTTACGAGTACATCTATCTGTACCAGAACTCGGTGATGTTCCAGATCGAGCAGAAGACCAAGGTCTGCTCTAAGATCGCCCTGACAGAAGCCTGGGATCCTTTTGACATCCCTCAGAACTCCACCTTCGAGGACCAGTACATCGTCGGCGGACCTGGTGACAACGTGGAAGTTCAGGAGTGGTCGGACAGGAAGCCCGCTCGCAAACGTAAGTCGTCCTCTGCCTGTTTTAAAGTTTCAACTCAGTGCAGTGATGGACGCCGCGGTCTGTGGACAGAGAAATGTCAGGATTTTAAAATGTGAACAAAGACCAGAGTAGAACCTTCATGACTGAGTGACATCGACCGGACGGTGAGGGGTGAGGGTTCGATCACGGTCCAGGAGTCCAGATTTACTTTGGCCAGGACTGGTTGTTGTCTCTCCTCACCTCCTCTCCTCTTCTCCTCCTCCAGATGAGACCTGGGTGGGTGTCTACACTCTGAAGGACTGTTATCCAGTGCAGGAGACCTACACCAAGAACAGCAGCGTCACCACCTCCACCCGCTTCTTCGACCTGCAGCTGGGTATCAGTGACCCAGACGTCTTCACTCCACCGAGCACCTGTCAGTCGGCCCGGCCTGAGAGGATGGCCCAGCACGAGTGTTAGCTCCTGTCTCGTTGTACTTTCAGGACTTTGTGAATTCTGGCGCTGATCCTGAAACTCCTCCCACATTTTTAACACCAACCTGCGGTGGCCAAGGCATTTATGTTTAGCTTTAGCTGCTAATTTGTTAATTACCATCTCTATAATCTTTAAATGTGAATTGTTTTAAGAAGATGCTAGCTTTTGCTGCAGCAGCCGCTAACCTCATGCCACCGGCTAGCTGGCTAGCGTCAGTTGAGGGTTAGTAGGCGTTTTTGCCACCATTTGGTTCTGTAGCGTGAAACTTTGCTGCGTATTGTGACAGTGGCGTGCTAGTGATTCTCTGCTACCGTAGCTTTAGCTGCTGCCGAGGAAGTAAAGGTATTTAGACGCCGCAGAGTCACGAAAAACCTCCTCACCGTTTGTGCGAACAAACAAGTGTAAACAAATAATAAGGTCACGAAAACAAAAGTGTCGTCAGATACACAAACAAGCTAACAGCTAACCAGGTCAGTGTGATGCTAAAGGATTTGCTGCAGTATAATTCATATGTATTTACACATTTGCATGTACATGTATGACAGCATTATTTTGAGCCTAAAACCTCCCTGTGAACTCAGAGACTACGGTCACCGTCTGTGAAGAATCCTTTTCTACCAGCTTTTTACTTCCTGCAAATAAAACTCTAATAAAACGTTCAACAGTTTTCCTTTCCTTTTTTAACGACGTCCACTGTGGTCACTGTTGTTCTGGTTTGACAGAAGAGTTTCTGTTTCTGACACATCTTTTAAAAATGTATTCTGGAGTTCAGAATCTAATTCATTTTTTTTAGCTTACGTTACTTATTCATCTTATTTTGGGGTTAAACGTGATTTGCCGTTTTTATTATATTTTTGTTTATTTCAGTGGTTTATTTGGGTTAAACCTCCAAGGATTCCATGAATAAATACGGGATAAACTAATGAACACCAACGTTCGACTGTTTTTTGTATATTTTCAGTTCGTTTTGAAGGTTGCGTTTACCGCACCGTCACCGCCACCAGGTGGCGCCTGTCCTCCCTTTCAGGTTTCACTGACGTGCGGAGAATTTAGAAGCAGCAGCAAACCGGAAGCGGAAGAGGTGATGTTTTTGAGAAGCCGCAGTGACTCTGACAGCTCCGCAGATTTACCGAGACCCCGTTGGACATTTGTCTGATTCGTTTGAGGATTTTATTAAAGGACGATGTTGTAGATTCTCCACCGCTGCGTTAGAAAAGAACAAACAAACAACTGCCGCTGTCGGTGAGCTGGAATCAGAGCGAGACCAGGAAACATCAGGTCAGTATCACTGACATCTCCGTACGGTCCTGAGCTGAAGACCGACACTGTCGACCAACTACTGGTTACTGGTTAACTTAACTGATAACTAAGTCCATTTTAAAACGAAACTCGAAACCTGACAACAGTCGAGGATGTGTTGGATGTTTACACTTCAATGTCTTTGTTAAACATAAACCATGACCTGAGTGAACGATGTGCCGAGACTCAGTCAATGACGTCACTGTCCGAGTCTCTTCCTCACGATGGGACAGATGTGACTGGACAGTCAAACACACACACACATAGACGTGCATCAGTGGAGCCTTCACACACCTGCAGGTTCTCCTGGTCAGGTCTACAGACCACCACGGAGGACGGAGGACGGAGTTCTGACTCCACGTCTCTGAGTCCATCACATGGACGTGGTGTTCACAGCCAGGACCAAACCCTCACTGACACCAAATGTCTTCAGATTTTCTTTTTCCCTTTGAGATCAAGTTTCACAGTGACATTAATCAACGCTGGATTATAACAACAACAATGACGTGTCTGTGTCTGTGTCTGTGTCTGTCCAGACGCACTGATGAGGCTGACGTCCACTCGACACTACCCTCTGACCTTCCTGACCTGAGTCTGGAGTCCACACCTTCACTTCTTCGCTTTAAACAGGAGGGGCAGCGGTGAGTCCGGCCATGGAGAGTCGTTGTAGCAGCAGCGCCGATTCCCGGCTGACGGCCACCAGGGGGGGCCTCTACACCAGGGTGGACTCGTACGAAGTCGTGGAGAAGAAATGCATCTCAGACGTGAGGAGGACCTTCTGCCTCTTCGTCACCTTTGACCTCCTGTTTATCACCCTGCTCTGGATCTTAGAGCTCAACGTAAGAGTCGTGTTGAAACTGTCAACAGTCACGGTGGTGGTGGTGGTGGTGGTGGTGGTGGTGGCGGCGCCGCCTCCTGGTCACTGTCACTGAACTCATCAGTACCATGTGACGCCAACAGCGGCTGTGATGAGGATGTGAACCAGAGACACAGATCCAGCACTTCCTGTCTGAGATGAGGAAGTGTCCGTTCACAGGACCAGATTCTCACATTTGTCCTCATTTGTTTTCATTTTACTGACAAAGAACTGAATGACCTGAATCTTCACACGGTCGCTGTGAAAGAGTGGTGTTGTTGTTGTTGTTGTTGTCGTTGTTGTTGTCGTTGTCGTTGTGTGCTAGCATTTATCGTACGAGCAGTCAAACGTAGCATTTTATTTTCTACACCAAGGCTTGGCTAAGCTAACCAATGCTAACGCCATCAGCTTCTTCTTCTCTCTGAATCCTGTCAGTGTCATTACTGCCATCTACTGGCCATATGTATGGCTTTATCGCACAGAGGCGTAGGAATGCTAGTCCACTGCTGCCTCGTGTGGTCAGTTTAAGTCCTTGAGAACAGGTGCAGGGGATTATTTCACTGAGAGCCAGTCTGTGTCCTAGGGGGCGCTCTCAGTTGAGTCAGTGACCGTGTGCCTGTGTCGTTTCAGATGAATAGAGGGATTCAGCAGAAACTGGATGAAGAAGTTCTTCACTACGACTACAGCACCTCCTTCTTCGACATCTTTGTGAGACCTTTAAACATTTTTATTTTTCTTCAGAAAAACAACTTTTCTCATTAACGTATTATTATTATCATCCTGTTAATCCTTGTCCCCCCCCCCGCCGCCCCCCCCCCCCCGGTTTGCTCTCCTCATTTTGGCCTACGCTGTTTGTAAACTGCGTCACTGGTGGGCCGTCGCTGTGAGTTGACGCGTGTCGTCCTGACAGATACAGATGTTCAAATTTAAAAAAACGATGACATCATCACCGTGGCTGATCACGCTGTCTGTCTCCTCAGATCACAACCACAGTCAGCTGTGCCTTCCTCATTGTCAAAGTCATTTTATCAAAGGTAAGAGGGAAGTCTAAGTCACTGCTCCCCCTGCTGGCCATCCATAGAACCAGCTTCCAGCAGTTGTAGTTGGACTTGTCGGTTCTGAATCAACATCTACTTTTTATTTACTTTTTTGTCGTTCTCACCTTAGAGAGTAAGAATTATAATTTCTAAAAGTTATCTAAAAGGTTGCTATAAGATCGATTAAATAAAGATATATAGACGAACCACTAAAAAAGGCTAAGACTGGCAGAAAATCAAACTTCTCATGTAAAAATTATTATTATAATAAAAACAGCAATGTCAGCAAAAAAAGAAATCAATGTCCCAAATATAGTGAGCTACAGTAACGTTAGCTACAGCAACATTAGCTACAGCAACGTTAGCTACAGTAACGTTAGCTACAGCAACATTAGCTACAGCAACGTTAGCTACAGCAACGTTAGCTACAGCAACGTTAGCTACAGCAACGTTAGCTACAGCAACGTTAGCTACAGCAACGTTAGCTACAGTAACGTTAGCCACAGTAACGTTAGCCACAGTAACGTTAGCTACAGTAACTAACATTGCTCAGAGCTGCTAAATCACCATATAAACAAACATCTTTTTAAATTTGCCTGTGTGCGTGTGTGTGTGTGTGTGTGTGTGTTCACAGCTGTTGTCTAAGGGGGCGTTTGGTTACCTGCTGCTCATCATCTCCTTCATCTTGGCCTGGATAGAGACGTGGCTGCTGGACTTCAAGGTTCTACCTCAGGAGGCTGAGGACGAGAACAGTGAGTCACAAACCTTCAACAGATATTCACCAATGAGACGCCTCAGTGGCTGGACCAGGTCACCTGACTGTGAACGTTAGCTCAGACCAAAGTCCATGGAGAAAATCAGAGATTTTAGTTCAGACCAAAGTCCATGGAGAAAATCAGAGATTTTAGTTCAGACCAAAGTCCATGGAGAAAATCAGAGATTTTAGTTCAGACCAAAGTCCATGGAGAAAATCAGAGATTTTAGTTCAGACCAAAGTCCATGGAGAAAATCAGAGATTTTAGTTCAGACCAAAGTCCATGGAGAAAATCAGAGATTTTAGTTCAGACCAAAGTCCATGGAGAAAATCAGAGATTTTAGTTCAGACCAAAGTCCATGGAGAAAATCAGAGATTTTAGTTCAGACCAAAGTCCATGGAGAAAATCAGAGATTTTAGTTCAGACCAAAGTCCATGGAGAAAATCAGAGATTTTAGTTCAGACCAAAGTCCATGGAGAAAATCAGAGATTTTAGTTCAGACCAAAGTCCATGGAGGGCCATTCTGGGCTTACCTGTTTGACACTGGTCTAAAACGTGTTTCAGGACTGCAGTCGTTGATGGACGCTGCAGAGCGGGCTCCTCTGATGGGTCCTGGTCCACTATCAGACGGACAGTTCTACTCTCCACCAGAGTCTGTGGCAGGTCAGTAAAAACTCAAAGGCCGGTCTGTCGACATGTGCTCAGTTCAGAACAAGGATTTTTTTTTTTTGGATTAGCTCCGACAGAAGCTATGGTTTCAGCTCAATCTATTTAACACAGTTTCATCTCAGACCTGCTGCTCCCTCAGGTGAAGGAACGTTTGTTTGTTTCAGACTCAGACGAGGAGCTGGACGATAAACAGGATCCAGAGAAAGTGCTGATCCAGCAGATCACCTGACAGGTGAGCATCATTTCATATGCTAACCTCATGCTAACCGCTAATACAAATCCCTAACTCTCCACCTTAATCCTACCTCAATATTTTCTTTTCTTACTCAGGAACCAAAACGGGAAAACAAACTACAGCAGCTGACCTAAAGGATGATTCTGTTCTTCGAGCTTCGCAAAAATAAATAAACCCGACCGTGTTGTCTGACTCTGGCTAAAGGACAGTTTAGCTATTTTTAGTGTGGTTGAATGACGTAACTAACACAAAGCCAGCGCTGACTCGCTGCTCTGGGCGCCCTCTGCTGTTAGAACAAGGTATACAGCGGCTCACTCTGTACTTACAGTGTGTCTATTTGGCCAGCAGAGGGCAGATCAAATCAAAGTGTCAAATCCCTTCACCTCAGTGTCTGACAGACTGATCTACACACCGAAGACTGGCCCACACCAAAGTCCATTGAAATAATCAGTGGTTTTGCTGCCCCCTGCAGTAAGTTAAATGCATGCTTCAGTGTCGCGTTGTTGAATAATTCTTCATGTTTTGAACAGACTTTGGTGTGGGAGAGTCCGTGGTCAAACATTAACACGACTGTTCATGTCAGCGCTTCATACAACCACACTGCCCCCACCAGGTGAACAGCAATCACTGAACCCAAACCCCTCCAATCAAAGCTCGGCATCACCACAACGCTAACCTTGCTCACGCTGGATCCTGACGTCAAGTTCGAAACAACACAAAATCAGAAGTGACGGAACCTAATGAAGAAAATCAGCTTTTTACCCGTGACGTAGCGACGAACACCGTTAGCTCTGGGCTAATCACTGCTCACCCTTTCACGCATGCCTCTGGAAAAAAAAAGTGCTTTTGTTTTCATGAACATTGTTTGTAGATTATAAAATAATCATTAAAATGTCAAACATTACCTCTGATTTCGCTTCTTCTTTTTTTAAAGTTTGGCATCAACTCGACTGGACTGAAGACCTGCAGGACAAAGACGTTAATGCTGCTGAAACACCGCGGCTTCTGCTAACACACACACCGCTAACATGGCCAGAACACACAACGTGGTCGTATCCACACGACCTACCGCTTATTCCTCAGCAGGGGGCGCTGGAGCCACTGTCGGTTGACGAGGCTGCGGTACAAACTACGATCACATGAATTTGTCCGATTCACCTATTCAACATGTATTAACAATAATAACATAATAATAACAGCTGAGATTTATAAAGCGTATTTCTTAAAATAAAAAATAAATAGCGTAGCGTGCGGCTAACACGCTAATCAGTCAAACAACACTTCCGGCAGCTCGTCCGTCAGAGTAACACTGCTTTATTAATGCTTCACATTGTTGGCGTTTTTCAGTCAAGTGTCGGAGACGTCTGTAAACAGTGAGTCCGGTCCACAAACCGGACCACTCAGAAACACAACACTGGCTTTTAGAAGAAAGAACACGGAGAACGGGCCCAGTCCAGCCCAGTCCAGTCCAGCCCAGTCCAGTCCAGCCCAGCCCAGCCCAGCCCAGGCCAGCCCAGC
>NC_024326.1:13791216-13794611 GCF_000523025.1 Cynoglossus semilaevis
GCCCCGTCCAGCCCAGTTCAGTCCAGTCCAGCCCAGTCCAGTCCAGTCCAGTCCAGTCCAGTCCAGTGTGTGTGAGTTTGGGCCGTGACTTCAGCTCAGCGTGACAAGACAATACTGGTTCAAAACAAACTGATAAAAGTGAATTTACACAAGATGTAGAAGAAGCAAAAACACTTGATGTTAGCAGCTTTAGCATTAGCACACGAACTGTTTACCGACAAACCTCCAGATTATTTTTCATTATTATTTTCAATACTGTAGGGGGCGCAGTGGATTCCCATTTCTTTCGGGTCTCAATTTCACCTGTTGTGGACGGAGCTTTCAGTGTCTAACTCTGATAAATCATTATTCAAATTACATCTCCGCCTGTGGCGCCCCCTAATGAAACAACACAGATTAAACAAATACTGTGAATATTTTTGCTAATTTTTTTTTTTTTTTTTGCAAATAACACTTAATGTCTGGATGAAAAACACAGAATATTTTTTTAGGAGGAACATTTCTAAAATTATAACTTCATAATAATTTTATAAACAAATGATTTGTAGTCCAACCTGCTAACGTCAGGTGAGTGGACTGAAGATGGTCTAAAGGCCACAGTGACTAAGAAATGATTTGACGTTTGACGAATGAAGGTGAAACTACGTCACACTATTTAAGCTACTCTGGTGGTTAACTAGTTAAAGTAACTAAAGTAACTAGCCAAAGGGGTTTTCACAAACATTAAAAATGTCACGCTGCATATACAGCACCCTCTGCTGGATCACACAGTATTTACTCCGGACTGTTTGACGATGGGTCAAGTGTGTGGTAGCATTAGCATCTGGGCAGGTGGCAGGTCAGCTGACACTGGTTAAACATCGTAGCAAATTCACCTGCAGTGAACGACGACACGTTAGTTCAGTCGCACCGAGCTCAAACATCCGACCAAAGTGAAACCAACTAACGCTGAGAAGAAAAACAACCGACGAGCCGAGGCGCGGGGGTGGAGGTGGAGGTGGAGGTGGAGCGACGGCGAGGTAAAAAGGAGACCTCAACCCCAGCAGCGGGGATTGTCCTAATAACGTCACGTACAACATCACACGTTAGTTTTTACCCACAAGTCTTTGGTGCAGTGATCAGAGGACATGAACCTGGAGCCAGAGACTGAATGTCTTGTCCATCGTTGGTAATTCCTCCATCCAGCAGGGGGAAGCAAACACTCTGTTTTCTGAACCAGAAGTTTCAGTCCAGGTCCACAGACGGGTTCTCTGTCCTCTGTCGACAGGCTAACAGGGCTAGTCGTTGGGGTTAGCTTGGCCTGGACGTCAGAAACACTACATGCCGCTAAAACACTAAGTGTTGACTCGCTGCTAACACGCCGCTAATTGCGCTAGTACGTAGCACCATCAGGTGGACTCCAGACACTGCAGTTGATTTTATTTACAGCTGTTGTTGTTGAGGGACAACAGTTCAGAGGTCAACTCAGCCGCAGTTTGACATTTTTATGATGTATTCTCCAGGGTCATGAGTCCTGACCCACAGGCAGAGGGCAGACTTACCTTCCGAGGACCGGACTGTTCGCTCGCTCTCGTCAAACTCGGACTGGGACGTGTTCCAGAGACTGGGCCGGCGTGCGGATGGGTGTTCCCGCGGCGCTCGTGGGTGCAGCTGCAGTGGGAGGTGTGGCAGCTTTCAGCTCCTGGCCGGGGCAGCTCTGGGTGCTGACGCCCCTGTTGAGGGCGTTGGCGGGCAGAGCGGCGGGGTCGCTGCGTGGGATGTTAACGGGACAGGAGCGCGTGCGGGCGTGACCCTTACGGCCGCCGGGGTGGCACACCAGGCTGCCCACGGTGTCCACGGGAGACAGGTGGCGCTTCAGCCAGCGCTCCACCCGCTCCTCCTTGTATTTGATGGAGTACCAGGTGAGGAAGATGAAGAGGAAGCCCAAGAATTTGAGGCTGGCGGCGAGGCCGAAGTAGACGAAGCGCAGCGAGGTGACGTCGTACTCCCAGCAGGAGCCGTGGACGCCACAGTCCTGCTGCCACAGCATGCAGGTGGTGTCGATGACTGCACCAAAGTAGATGGGAGTGGGGATGTAGGCTGGGGGGGGGGGGCAAAACGAGAAAGGATCATCAGACTCTGGACACGTCGTTACGGTTGGTTTTTTATTTTGTTTTTTTTTACTCACCGAGGGTCCTGAGGAGAACAAACTGCATTCCCAGAGCGAACGGTCGCTCCTGCTCAGCCACTGACCTGTAACCAAGGAAACATCTGTGATCAGGTGGTAACCACNATAAAAAAAAACCAAATTAACCGAGTGCCAACAAACGACAGTTAGCACGCGCAGGGTTTTTTTGTTTTTTTTTTGACGTCTCGTACCTGAGTGTAACGATGATGGCAGACGGCTGAGCGCAGGCGGTGATGAGCGTGACGATGAAGAGGAAGACGAGGAAGGGGATCAGCGTCCCGCAGGTTCTGTTGCACTTCCCTGACATGGCGTGACCGTTCTCGTTCAGGTAGGTCTTCACGATGACAAGCTGCAGCTGGTTCCCTCCCTGGCCTCCGGGGGACGCCGGCGTGATGACCTGCCGACTTTGGACACAGGCGCAGTCTGAGTAGTTACGGACCTGAGCGGAGAAGGAAGGAAGAAATGAGGATGAATGTCCGGCCGTGCTGCGACTCTGATTGGCTGCCGCCTCCCTCTCTCCCCCTCTCTCACCCCTGTGCTGTCGTTGGACACGCTGCTGCAGCCGGCCAGGCAGGGGTTAAAATACGTGATGCCGTCGGAGCCACACACAGGAGCGTACTCGTGGATCTTACAGCCGCAGTTCACGTTGCAGCCACCGGTCAGGTTTCTCTGCGTCATGGTCAGAGTCGGCCTGCGGACAGGAAACAGGAAGAGACTCAAATGGACATTTTCCCACCAGGTTTCAGCGGGTGAGATTTCTGGGCCGATCCTCACCCGGTGGTGTAAGGGATGTTGATCCCTCCCAGGTTGATGCTCTCGCAGCCCACGATGAAGAGCGTGGAGAAGCAGAGCAGCGAGACGCCGCTGCAGATCATGGCCAGTTTGGCCGACTCTCGAGCTCCTAGCTTTAGCTTCTTGATGATATAGCCGCCGAGGACGATGCCAACGCCGGCGCTGGGAACGATGATCACACCTGAAGTGAAGAGAAGAATCGCAGTCTGTAACAGGTTTAAACATCAACTCTAGGCTCAGGCAGAAGAGTTAGCCATTAGCTTACCTTCAATAGCCTGTAGCTAACAGCCGAGACCCTCCCCTCTACATAACATTTTTTATTCTTATTTTCAGACAGATTTAGCCCCCTGGTGGCCAACATAGCTTATGTCATTCTTCCTGCGATCTCACAGTCTGTTAGCATAGTATAACTTAGCTTACCGGTGTAGATGCTCGC
>NC_024326.1:13794661-13803341 GCF_000523025.1 Cynoglossus semilaevis
GAAGGCAGTGACAATGGCGCACTCTGCTGTGTAGGACAGACTGACGAAGAGGAAGGTGACGTTACTGAGGATCCTCACCGCCGCTTTGGGAAGATCTGGACACACAGAGAGAAGTGATTACAACAAACTGCTAACGATGTTTAACCCACCGTTAGCCTGTGCTACCAGTGTTTGCTACTGACCTGCGTTAATGCCGTTTGTGTGATAACAAACCGACGAGTGCAGCTATGATAACGATCTATGCTAACGGTTCATACTAATGTCAATTAATTTAACTAACTACCTATGCTAATAGCCTTTTCACAACAAACGTCAATGACAGTCCACAGATAATAATGCTAACTAATGCCCATGTCAGTATATATCTGCTGACAACCAACGTTTACTAGCTATGCTAACATGGTACCCTAGCAACCTAAAGCTAACAAACCTGCCAACAGGAACAGCCCATGATCGCTAACAACACAACGCTAATAACCTACGCTAACGTAACGTCTGCTTCCAGATCAACCCTCAGATTGCCGTCCACTCATCATCAGTGACATCACCGTGGGTCAGGTGACCTCCCATGCGGTCAGGCAGTGGTACCTTTGATGTCCTTGCCGAAGCCCATGGAGGAGGAGACGCCCTGGTTCTTGCTGTTGTTGTTGCTTTTCTCCTTGAGGACGTCGTCGTCACTGGAGTCGTCCAAGTTCATCTTCTTCTTCCTCTTCTTCTTCTTGTTGTGTCGTGGCGGCAACTTCTTGGGGAAGGCGAACATGGGAAAGATAACCAGGAGCATGGCCACAGCGCACAAAAGGAACCCACTCCACCTGGAGGGAGATGGGGGGAGGGAGGGAGAGAGGGGGGAGGGACAGGAGTCGCTCAGTATTTTTGGGGTGATGGTAACTGATTTGAAGGATTTGATGACAAAGGTTTTGTTCACAGCTTAAAGCCGACACTTCAGGGAATCGTGTGTTTTTTACCAGTTGCCGATGAAGCGTGGGTCACTCTGGTCAATGTTGACCACAGTCTTGGGGTCAACGTAGAAGCCTATGAGGACTCCGCCCAGTAGGTAACCAGCTGCTGGACCCAGCGCTCCCATCACATACATCATGGCTGAGGACGACAGGCAGAGGGTTCACAACAAACAACACACACGAAAACATAAACATAAAACACATAAACACTGTGGACTAACCCTGTTCTTCTAAACAAACTTAACTAAACTAAAATCTCTGATTTTCTCCATGGACGTTGGTCTGAACTAAAATCTCTGATTTTCTCCATGAGGTTTGATCTGAACTAAAATCTCTGATTTTCTCCATGAGGTTTGATCTGAACTAAAATCTCTGATTTTCTCCATGGACGTTGGTCTGAACTAAAATCTCTGATTTTCTCCATGGACTTTGGTCTGAACTAAAATCTCTGGTTTTCTCCATGGACTTTGGTCTGAACTAAAATCTCTGATTTTCTCCATGGACGTTGGTCTGAACTAAAATCTCTGATTTTCTCCATGGACTCTGGTCTGAACTAAAATCTCTGATTTTCTCCATGAGGTTTGGTCTGAACTAAAATCTCTGATTTTCTCCATGGACTTTGGTCTGAGGGTGATTTACCTTCACGTGTCTGTTTTAATCTAAACGTTATTAAAACAGGTTGAACCTCACTAACATTAACCCTAATCCACCACTAAGCACTGCTCACAAAAGCCCATGTGTGGCTCATGTGGCTCATGTGGGTCATGTGGGTCATGTGGGTCATGTGGCTCATGTGGGCCGTCATATGACCAAGCCTGTTGGGAAGCTTATGAATTCCTGAATTTGTCCAATTAGAGAGAATTAGATCCTGAAATTCCTGTGAGCTGCAGCTGAGGGTCCAGAGGGAAACCAACACTGGCCCGGTCACTGATCTCTAACTGTTCTTAGAACCTTCTAGAAACCTGCACAGACAAGTGTCGACCAGAAGTCGCACAATATTTACATTTTATTTCCCGGACAGCTTAAATAAAATGAAATAGTTAAAAATTAGCTTAACGATTATTAAAGTTAGGATAGATAAAAACGTAGCCTAAAATGATCATAATTGTCACAAAATGTCTTATTTAAAAGTTACAAAGATCTGACCTAGAACTAGGGAGCCCCTGCTGGTCAAACAGTGCTAATGTTTACAGCTCCTCCACAGCGGACGCTGACGCAGTGGTGACAATAAAAAAACATAAATCACATTTTTCGATCAGAACTGTGATGGACCGAGGTCGTGTAGCGACATTCGTTCAACGATATTTATATGCATCTGTGTGTAGACAAGGCTAAAGGTTAGCTTAGAAGTACCTAAAGAGGTTAAATTATGATGCTACTGTTTTTAGAATTTAAAGTAACAAAATTAATACAAAACTTGGTCGCCTCAAACCTCGGTCCAAACAATCTACAACATTTCTGAAATCAGTTAAGTCAAAGGTCAGAGCTGAAAGTTAGCACAGAGGTAGCTAAAGGTTAGCTTAAAGGCCTAGCCAAAATCACGGTAAAGGTTAGCTCGGTAATGTCGAAGACTTGCCCAGGTAGAGCGAGGCGTTCTCCTTCTTGACGTTGTCGTCCAGGTAGGTTGGCCCCAGGGTGTAGATGGGTGTGGATCCCATGCCCACCAAGATCTGAGCGATAATGAACAGCGCCACATACAGGTTATGCTCGTTCCCTTCCTGGTCCCGGGGACAGGAAGTGACGTCAATGCGGTCTCTACCACTGGCGTTGCTGTTCATGCACAGGCCCTCGTTAGCGGAGGACGAGTTGACTTCCTGGATCTGGTAGGCAGGTGAGATGAAGTGAGGTAAGGAGAAAAGGGCGGCGCCAACGGCAATGAAAACCCCGCCCACCGCCAACCAGCGAGGCCTCTGGCCCCTCCCGCCAAAGTAGCTGATGAAGACGACCACAATGAGGCTTCCGATGTCGAAGCAGCTGACGAGCAGGCCGGACTCGGAGCTCCTGAGGCTGTATCTCTTCTCGATGGTGGTGATGACGCTGCTGAGGTAACCCGACACCATCAGGGACTGGATGAACGTCAGGTAGCACATGCAGAACAGGAAGCAGCGGGAATCCTGCAGAATCACGTTCAGGTACTTCCTAGCGGGCAGACGGATCTGTGCCACCCTGGATGCAAAAAAACTAGAGGGCGCCCTGTTCACTGCGTTTTTGCTCCTGCAGATCTCCGTGCTCCCCATGTAGGAGCTGGGCCGGTTGAGGGCCGACTTCCCCGACTTGGGCAGGTAAGTTGTCCTTGTTGGGGACTCCGCCTCCAAGGACTCAGCTGTAGGAGGGAGCTGGATGAACTCGGCGCTCTCTTCTGCCGTTATCGACATCCGCACCGAGCTAGCCAACAGGGTTTCCTTCTGAGGCGCGGCCTCGTTCAGAACTGGCATACTTTTAGACTTGAAGGTGGAACCTGCTTCCTCGCCGGAGGAACCGTCCTCCTTCTCGAGGGTCTGGGACATCTCCTGGTCGTCGGCCATCGTCAGTCACAACCAACTCAATTAGTGTCAACGATCGTAGGTTGGTTTGTTTTAGATTTGTTGTAAACTGGAGTCAAACTTTCCTACTTCAGTTTCCTGAGGAGGTGGATCCGTCTGATCAGACGTCCAGGTCACCACACTGGAACATTCATCGGTTCCAGGGCTATCCCAGCGTCAGCACACAGGGTTCAGGTTCTAATCCCCCCCGGTTGGTGGTCAGCCAATCACAGACCGATAGGTCCCGGAGAAATGTTCAAATTTGACCTTCTGAAGACAAAGCACGGCTTATCTCAGGACACGCTGTCTCCTACGGCCGCCATCCAACCTTTGAGAACCAGCAGAGAGCGCTTCAGGAGCAGACTCCTCAGGAGGACACTGATGCTGCTGCTGCTGCTCCTTGGCCACCAGGGACATAGTGAACTTGAAGAGCTCGCTGCAGCATCTCTGACGCCCCTGCTGGTGGTGAAGAACATCACACAGCCTCAATGTCACAGACACATTCCTCGGTGGGGTTTCTGTCGTCCCTGTGCCTGGTGCTGGTCCTGCTGCTCCTTATAACCTCCTCCACCTAATGCCCCTTCTCCTCCAACTCCTATCTGGAGTCAAGGGCATCTTCCACCTCCTCCACCTCCTCCACCTCTACCCCGCCGCACCAGCTGTCCTCCCGGCCGGCGACTGTCTGTCATTTATCCCCCATGTCTCCTCCTCAGTGACGGATTAAAAATACTAAATTAAAACAAAGAGATGAGAGGGAGCGTCGAATGAGGGGAGACGGAGACGGAAGGAGTTATGGTGGAGGAGCAGAGTGAGCGGAAACACCGCAGTGCTGCTGCTGCTGCTGCTGCCGATTCAGAGCTGTTTTCAAAACAACGGCGTCAAGCTGCAGTGATGACGCCGATACGGAAGCGGAAGTAGCGGAGCGCTTCAAAATACACTCACTGCGTTAGTTGGTTGCGCAGACACCGGAAGAGACCAGCTAGTTACTTAGCTCGTCAGGTTTAGCCTAAAATAAATAATACACCCTTTCTAACGTACATAATAAAAGTCGATGGAATTAGCCAACATTAGCCAAATATTTATGTAAATCAGATAGCGATATACGTACAAAAGCAAAAAAAAAGCTATGGGGTTGTGGTTAAAAAAGGTGGATAAAAATGGGCAACAATAGGGAGCAAATCTTGATGTAGCTTGGCTTAAAGTTAACCTTTTAGTGGCTACGTCATAACTGCCAGCAAGAGTTCTTCCGGTAGAATCAACGTTTTAATTTTTATGCGAGGATAGACATTTTATTTTGTAAAGGCAACTACGGGAAACGTACACAGATGGTAGAGTAGTTTGACGCGCCGCTAATCTGAAAACAACAACAATGGCGACACATTTAACCGTTCAAGTACAGAGAACGTTAGCAGCTGAAAATAAAGATAACCGTTTTTGTTAAAACGTTCGAAGAAAATTTTAAGTAAGACTTAATACAAATATCGTCGTTTGACCTTCAGAATAAAATAAGGAGCAAAATTGTCGATTTTATAATGTAGTGCCTTTCAAACATGTTTGTACTTTGTTTCTGTAGTTGAAGTATTTTGTTTTATCCTTTGCTCTTTAGTTACTTTCCGTGTATGATATTTTATTCCTTTAGCCACTAGATGTCGCCAATGCCTCATTATAGCAGATTATGTACCAGAGTCGTTCGAGAGTCAAAATAAAACCAGTGTGCAGTTGTCTCGACACCATCTTTCTTCGGACTATTCGTATTTAATATTTTATATTAAAAAAAGTTATTTAAAAAAATTATTAAAATAGTGTTTCTAACTTCCACTAGGTGACCTCGTTTCGCGCACTTTTGATTATTATTCTACCTGAATACGAGGAGAATTTTATTTTGAAGGTGACCGCTTCACAGGAAACGGTAATTGCGGACTTCCTGCTAGGTTACCGTGAAACTGTCGAGTGTATTTACTTTAATTTAACTTCACTCCAACGCGTCAGTTTCCGTTAACGGTCCTTCGACAGACTTACCGCCGCCATGAGCGCCGTTCTTCCCCGGATCGAGCAGCTGTCTGCCCGTGTGATCCGGATCCTGGGCTGCAACCCCGGACCAATGACACTGCAAGGGACCAACACGTACCTGGTCGGAACCGGGAAAAGGTGACGGCAGGGAGACGGCACTGGAAATTAAAAAATAAAAATAAGTTCTTAGATTCGTATTCTTCGTTTAACGTTGATTGAAGTTGACACGTGCGTGTCGTGGTAAAAGATGACACACAAACAGAGAGTTAACTTTTCCACCGCAGTGATGGTGGAAATGACAAATATCAGACATTTAAACTCAAGTTTTGACTTTGAAAATGAAGCTCAACCGAGGTACGTCCAAAGGTTAGCGAACCGTTAACCGCGATGTTGCTCTTTAGATCGAATTGCACGTGAAGTCGTGCCATTTTGACCGGTGTCTGTTGAAAACACTCGTGTTCCAGGCGCGTCCTGATCGACACGGGAGAAGCCGCCGTTCCTGAGTACATCTCCAGCCTGAAGCAGACGCTGAGCCGCTACAACAGCAGCATCCAGGAGATCGTCGTCACGCACTGGCATCACGACCACAGCGGAGGCCTCGACGATATTCGTCGACACGTCACGGGTGAGAAAGCCGTGGAACCCGTTTAACCCCCGTCTCCAGGTGAAGACATGACTGATAATCTTCGTTATCCTGCCGGTTGTCAACAGAGAGTTCCCATAAAACTGTGACTCATGAGCCGAAAGATATCGAAAACTTTTATCGTCAGAAAGCTAGCCAGAAAATTAACGAAAATGAAAAAAACAAACTGAGTTTCTTTGTCAAATATGAATGAATGAATGTAAATCTGAAGTTTTCTACTTCAACATTCTGCAGGTTCCGAGGTGCGGGTCAGCAAACTCCCTCGCCCCGACCACGCCAAAGAGACGGGCGGAGAAAGGAGCTACACCTACCTGAAAGATGGGGACGTGGTCCAGACAGAGGGGGCGACACTCAAGTCAGTCAACACGGTTTAGAACCAGGATCAGGCTGGAATGAAACCAAGACCTGAAGAACCCAGGTGTTACGGGAGCCATGTTTTTTTTTTACCCAGAGTCCTCTTCACTCCCGGTCACACCGACGACCACATGGCACTGCTGCTGGAAGAAGAGGGGGCAGTCTTTTCTGGAGACTGCATCCTGGGTGAGGGCACGGCCGTGTTTGAGGACCTCCACGACTACATGAAGTCCCTGGACGTCCTGCTGCAGCTGCGGGTCGACCTGATTTACCCCGGTGGGTCACGGACCTCTGACGAACGGAGTCCAACCGCTAACGCCGCGGCTAAATTACTAAGGCTAAATGTCACTCAACGACATAGGAGGAGGTGTTAGAACACAGTTGTTAGCTGAAATGTTGCTCAGCTCTGGGGTACCAGGCACCTGGTACTCTGGGGTACCAGGTACAAGAGGGTACCAGGTACCAGGTACTACTGTTTGTTAGCTCAGAGCTAACGTAGCTTAAAAAGCTAAAGAGTGGACCTCAGTAACAGTGTTCTTTATTGTCGGCAGGGCACGGCCCCGTGGTTCATGACGCTGCCTCCAAGATCACGCACTACATCAGTCACCGCCAGCAGAGGGAGCAGCAGATCCTGGAGGCAGTTCTCGATGCAGACGGGAAACCATTAACGTCCATGGAGCTGGTGAAGGTCGTGTACAAGGTGAGTCAAAGTCACTGCAGAGAGGAATAACAACAACAACAACAAAGCTGAGGGTCAGGGGCAGAAACCGGCCCGCACCGTTTCAGTTTGGACTTCAGTCTCAGTTTCATGTCAGACGTGACGTCTGTTCTTCAGGACACCCCTGAACATCTGCACCAGGCTGCCAACGTCAACCTGCTCCACCACCTGAGGAAACTGGAGAAGGACGGAAAGATCAGCTCAGGTGAGTGGACCACACCTGACCGCGGGCGCCGGGTTTTCACCAGACTACCGCGCTCTTTTCTCTCTCGTCAGTTACAGAGTCGTCAAACATGAAGTGGAGGAGCAACCTGTGACTGAAACAGTTTGTGGAACTTCTCTGATCCGGACCTTTGACCTCTCTGACTTTTGGTCACATGGCTGCGGCGGTGGGTCAGTTTGGGCCAGTAATGCTTGCTAAAGATGCAGTACCAACTTCGAACAGCAGGAGGCAGCATTCTCACAGAAGTAAACAAGAGAATGTTTGAAATCTGAATTAAAGAATACAAATCTAAACTGAACTGAAGTTGAATTTGTCAAGTAGAGAAAGAAGACCCTGACAGAGCGCCCCCATGTGGCATAAAGACAAGGTTTGCCCCCCCGCCCCCACATTTCTTTGCACTGCTTTAAAATGTGTGACGTCTGATTGTCAGGTTAAATCTGTAGGATTTAAAACTGTCCACCAGGGGGCTACACAGGAATACAAGTCAAATAAATGATTTAAAACTCTCCACCAGGGGGCGCGGCTACACAGGAATACAAGTCAAATAAAAGTTTTCAAGGTAAAAAAAAAAAGACTTTTTCTCTGAGAATTTTTTTTTATTTCTCACAAGTTATTTTTAAAAAGGTCCCACATTTAAAAAATCTAGAAATTCAAATCATCCATGTTATGAAAGCATCTTCATCTTGGCCTGGGTCATACTTTCAGCGCCATCTGTCTGAAGGAAGATGTGCTACAATTTGGATTTTATTTAAAAAAAAAACATTTGACGTTGTGGGATTAGTTCAGGTTTTAGGTTTAAAAACATATTTGGATGAAAAACAGCTGCTTTTTGATCCAGTAGAACTAAAAATATATTAAAGAACTGGAGCTGGGGACGTTGTACCATCTGCTGCTTGACCAGTAGGTGGCGCTAACTAACCCATCAGACACCAGAAAGTATGACCCAGGTTTAACAAGTGTTTGAAAGTAGAAAATACCACAGGAGAAAAGGTGATGCATCCTGATTGGCTGGTGCTTACAGTCACTGGTACCAGAAACTGGAACTAGTACCAGAAACCGGTTCAACACCAGGAACCAGGAACTGGAGACGTTTGGCAGATGAAGAAACATTTGTGCTGAGGTTGAAGCTAAATCTTCACAATTTGACCGATTTACAGCCACAAACATTCAGTTCCATGAACCGGCTCCTGGTGATAACGGTTCCTGGTACTGTTTAGTGAAAACAGCCAGGATTAAAACCATTTTTTCTCA
>NC_024326.1:13803519-13806315 GCF_000523025.1 Cynoglossus semilaevis
ACACACACACACACACACACACACACAGGTCTAACTCGTCACTACTGTGTGACAGGAATCGGTGACGACAGCTGGGGTTCAAACCAAACAACAGAACACCTGACTGTCAGTACTAATCAAAACACCAGGGGGCGACAGCAGTGGCTGTCAATCAAAGGTTCTGGTCACGACTCATTCTTATATTTTATATCTGACCAAAGTCCCCCGGAGCAGAGGCCAGTCGGTACCGACCCCTAGTGGGGTGTCCCGGTACTGCCCCCTGTGGAACGCTAACATTCAGCTGATAAGAACGACAAGGTTGGTTGAAGAACCATCTAACCTTTGACCTTCTTGCTAACCTACAGCATCTGTGGTTGTGGTTGTCATTAACACGCTGATGTCACCACTGCGTTTCCATGACAACACAATCACCTGAAGCCGTTTTCGCTTCAGTTCGTCAACGCCCGGTCTCGTCCCATTGGTCGGTTTTTGAAAAGGAACGGTGCACCCTGGTGGTACACATCGTAGTGTCTGATCAGACCCAGTCACCGGGCACAGCGCCATCAACTGGACCATTAGGTAACAACACCAGTAAAAACACAAAACACATCTTCACAAATGTTAACGTAAATGTGACGCTAGCTATAAAAAAAAAAATTTTAAAAAAATTGAAGTCCCAGTTTGTGCTTCACCTACGGCCCGGTGAATCTGAAACAGAAACAGGCGACCGCTGCAGCGCCACCCACAGCCATCCTGGTGCTACGTCACATTATAAACACCAACAAGCTAGCCCTCCACGCAGCTTCTTCACTTTTTGATCGTCTGGTTTAAGAAAAAAAAAAAACAAAACAAAAAAACACACACACCGTCCACACACACACACACACACACACCGTCCACACACACACTAACTTATGGCTCATCCTGGAGTCGACACATACTGAGTGGTAAATTAGGAGGAAACAGGAGGAGGAGCAACAGAGGGTACAGAGAGGAGGGAGGGGCCGAGCCCCCACTACAGACGTTAACACTTCACCAGACTGGAGACTGTAGACTGGGGGGGGGGGGGGGGGGGGGGGGGGGGGGGCAGGCCCTTTTCTACCACTGTACGGGGTGGGGAAGTGATGGGGGGGGGGGGATGAGGACTCAACCTTTCACCAAAGAGAGGGAAATAAAAAGGCATCATTGTTCTCAGGTGGTGGTGGTGATGATGTGACATCAGCAGCTCCACCTGCTGGACACTCTACGTTTCTGCAGGAGACACAGAGAAGAGGGGGTGGGCACAGGTCTGAACACAGTGACATCAGCAGTGACATCAGCAGTGACATCATTTTATAATCTGATCAATGTCTGTATTAAATGTGTATGGGATCACACAGCTCTGTAGACTCAAGAGCTCCTCCTGCTGGCAGCCATGTTTCCAGGAGGACAGAGTTTTATTAGGATTATTATGATTATTACTAGTAGTATTTAGTAGTAGTATTTATTTAGTAGTATTTACCTGTGGGTTGGACCTCCATCTGTGGGTTTGTCTCAGTGTCTGCTGCTGTAAACACACACACACACACAGTCAGAGTGAGGACCTGTTCTACTTCAACAATGAACAGTCATCTCACAATAATCTATACTGCAGTCTGCCACCAGGGGGTGTCATTTCACCACATCCTCCTGCTGTCATAGACCACACACAAGTCCTCAGGGTTCTCCTCCTCACCTGTTTGTTCCTGCTCTTTCTCTGGTGACGACTCCTCCACAGGTTCCTCAGCAGGAGCGGCCTCCTCCTCCATGGATGCTTCCTCAGCAGGAGCGACCTCCTCCTCCTCCTCCTCTACAGGTTCTTCAACAGGAGCGGCCTCCTCCTCCTCCTCTACAGGTTCTTCAACAGGAGCGGCCTCCTCCTTCTCCTCCTCTACAGGTTCTTCAACAGGAGCGGCCTCCTCCTTCTCCTCCTCTACAGGTTCTTCAACAGGAGCGGCCTCCTCCTTCTCCTCCTCTACAGGTTCTTCAACAGGAGCGGCCTCCTCCTTCTCCTCCTCTACAGGTTCTTCAACAGGAGCGGCCTCCTCCTTCTCCTCCTCTACAGGTTCTTCAACAGGAGCGGCCTCCTCCTTCTCCTCCTCTACAGGTTCTTCAACAGGAGCGGCCTCCTCCTTCTCCTCCTCTACAGGTTCTTCAACAGGAGCGGCCTCCTCCTTCTCCTCCTCTACAGGTTCTTCAACAGGAGCGGCCTCCTCCTTCTCCTCCTCTACAGGTTCTTCAACAGGAGCGGCCTCCTCCTTCTCCTCCTCTACAGGTTCTTCAACAGGAGCGGCCTCCTCCTTCTCCTCCTCTACAGGTTCTTCAACAGGAGCGGCCTCCTCCTTCTCCTCCTCTACAGGTTCTTCAACAGGAGCGGCCTCCTCCTTCTCCTCCTCTACAGGTTCTTCAACAGGAGCGGCCTCCTCCTTCTCCTCCTCTACAGGTTCTTCAACAGGAGCGGCCTCCTCCTTCTCCTCCTCTACAGGTTCTTCAACAGGAGCGGCCTCCTCCTTCTCCTCCTCTACAGGTTCTTCAACAGGAGCGGCCTCCTCCTTCTCCTCCTCTACAGGTTCTTCAACAGGAGCGGCCTCCTCCTTCTCCTCCTCTACAGGTTCTTCAACAGGAGCGGCCTCCTCCTTCTCCTCCTCTACAGGTTCCTCTAAAGATTCAAGCTCCTCGTCAACTGACTCCTCGGCCTGGACCTCCACTGCTTCTTCCACGGGGGCGCTCTCCTCAGCTACAGTCTCAGTCACCTCCTCATTGAGCTCTTCTTCCACAGCCTGCTCCTTAACCTCCTCC
>NC_024326.1:13806657-13809039 GCF_000523025.1 Cynoglossus semilaevis
CAGCAGGAACGGCCTGTCAGTGACAAGAGGAGAACCATGATGACCTTTCAAGAACCTGAGATGGTCTGGAGAAGGAAACACTTTCTCCAGCAGAGGGCGCCACTCTGAGCAACAGTTTAACACATAAAACTGACAACAACAGTTCACACCTCCTCTGATGGAGCCTCCTCCACGGGAAGCTCTTCTTCTACAACAGCTGGCTGCTCCTGCTCCTCCTCCTGCTGCTGCTGCTCCTCCTCCTGCTGCTCCTCCTCCTGTTGCTGCTCTTCCTCTTCCTGCTGCTGCTCCTCCTCCAGCACCTCCTCTTCCTGCTCCTCCTCCAGCACCTCTGGATCTTCCTCAATCACCTGTAGACAAACAGAACAGGCTCAGGTCAAAGGTCAAAGGTCTACACGCAGCCAGGTCAGAGTTGTTGAGGGATTGTGAGGGACTGTGAAGCTCTGCACCAACCTCTGGAGTCTCCACCACCTCCTCCTCCTCCTCCACCTCCTCAGGTTCAGCTTCAGGTTCAGGTTCTGGGACCAGAGAGTGACAGACGTTAGAACGGTGTCTGGAGCGCCACCAGAAAGTGGGCGGAGTCTCAGTTACCTGGAGGCGGAGCAGAGACGTCTTCTGCCACAGCGGCTTCAATCACAGGCTCGGGGTCCGGCTCCACCACGGCTGGGGGTCAAAGGTCAAAGGCACAGAAAATGTTACAGCAAAGTTTCCAGTGGTCCAGCAGCAGGGTCATGACCTTTGGTACCCTCACCCCCACATGTCTGTCTGTGTGTGTGTGTGTGTGTGCTAACCCCCCCTCACCCTCTGGTGTTGGCTCCGCCTCCTGCTCCTCCTCAGCCTCCTGGTTCTCCTCCGTCGGTGCAGCCTCTTCTCCTGCACGCTGAGACTCGACCACGCCCATTTTCTCTTTCAGTCCTACAGGGGGCGGTGCACACAACATTTATACTGCAGTACCACACAGTACCACTGCGTGTACCATGAACCTTCAGATACATGGAGGCACCAGTGTGTACAGCCCCCTACAGGGCATTTACAGTAAATGCATGCTAACATCAACAACTTCCTGAATCAACCAGATACTGTGAAGTACTCTGTATGGAGTACTACTGTGAAGTACTCCGTATGGAGTACTACTGTGAAGTACTCTGCATGGAGTACTACTGTGAAGTACTCTGCATGGAGTACTACTGTGAAGTACTCTGTATGGAGTACTACTGTGAAGTACTCCGTATGGAGTACTACTGTGAAGTACTCTGCATGGAGTACTACTGTGAAGTACTCCTGATGGAGTACTAGTGTGAAGTACTCTGTATGGAGTACTACTGTGAAGTACTCCATGTGGAGAACACATTTAAACTGCGGCTGCACCTGGTCCCTGTGTGGACAAGAAAAGGGGGGAGGAAGGGGAGAGGGGTGAGGACAGATCCTAACAGCAGGGTCATCAAAGGTCAAGGATGAAGAGCTTATGACCTTTGACCTCAGTGAAAACCACATGTTAGCATCACAGCTAAAGTGTTGAAAAAATAAGAAACAGAACGAGAGGAAATCATCAATCCATTTTATTGACGCCTTGAACCTGGAAATACCCACAATTCCACAGACATTAACGGAGGAGAACTCGACTCCACAGCCCAGTAGTGAAGACGGGAGACGGAACCACGTCTTCACCCCCCCCCCTTCCCTTCCCCCCCACCAGGAGGAGTTTAATTTGTCTCAGTTCTGACCTGGATCTAAAACACGTCACAAACCTTGGACTGTGACTAGTTTTTCACTTTCCTTACTTTACATTTCTTTCTTCTATCTTTGTCCTCCTCCTGCTGCACCTCCTTTCTCTCCACATCAATCTTCTCCCCTTCCCTCCCACGCTCCTGCTCCTTCGGCCCGTCCTGTTCTTCCTCCTCCTCCTCCTCCCCCTCCCCCCCCCTCCCCCCCGCCGGCCCCCCCCCCCTCCCCCCTCCCCCGCGACTCCAGCTCCTCCTCCTCCTCATTCTCCTCTTTGGCCAGCAGATGGCGCACTTCAGCCAGGGCCATCTTGGCCAGCTTCCTGGCCTGGACTCGTTGGTGGATGAGGGTCAGCTGCTGCCTGAGGGCCTCACGGAGCGTCCAGCCCACGTCCTTGTGAGGAGTGGTTTCTGGGGCGGACGATCAACGACACGTTTGGTTTGGTCAGCGGTTAGAGCCTGAAGACCAAGCTGCCGTGTTAGTGGCCACGCCCAGACCGGGTCCATGCCACGACCCGGGTCTCCACACGGTCCAGACCGGGTCCATGCCACGACCCGGGTCTCCACACGGTCCAGACCGGGTCTCACACCAGTTAGGAGGCAAAACTACAAACGTCAGAGATGTTTGTTATGGCGTGACGGAGGGTGAGGGTGGGTGGGTGAG
>NC_024326.1:13809149-13810770 GCF_000523025.1 Cynoglossus semilaevis
TTCATGCACAGAGACTCCAGTCGATACCTTTGTGAGCTGCCGGTCGGGCTGCGTCTGCGGCCTCTTCATCTGACATCAGAGACACAAGTGACGTCACTGGACACGCTCACCACTAGAGGGTGCTATAGTCACCACCACATACTGAGTTTTTGTAACCTAGTCTGAGACTCTGTTCCATCTGAACATCAGTTCCTAACTCTGGAACAGAGGGATCTACATTTGGAATCACTAGAGAAGAAAGAAAAGAACAAGAACATGAACCAACACCAGGAATATTGGAGAAAATCAAGAACTGATCAATGACTGAGGACATTGATCTGGGATCAGGAGACACTTCAGTGAAGTTGATGTTTTCTTACAGCTCTAATTAAGCTGGGACCTCGTTAACAGACCCCGGGTCGAGGTTAGAACCACAGAACAGTGTAGTTTCACCGACAAGAAGTTGTGAGGAGCTGAACGGTGGAGACGACGTGAACTGATATTGTCAACTATAGACAACAAACCGTTGCTGGTCCATTAGTACAAGGTGAAGACAGTCTGGTCAGTGAAGTACTGAAGTACTGAAGTACTCTGACTGAGACATGAAGGGACATCTGTCTGTACAGGTATTCATTCTACTGCATATACCCGAGTATACCTGAGTACTGTGAAGTCCACCGCAGTAACAATGACATTACTGTTGACCTCTGGTCCTGAAGGTTGACCTCTGGTCCTGAAGGTTNNNTCTGGTCCTGAAGGTTTGGTCCTGAAGGTTCTTCTGACCGTGTTAACTGACCTGAACCACTGTGGATCAACTGTCAACTCTTCACAGACCACACCATCACTGCTACGCTACACCCAGAGCAACGATCGCAGAGCAACGATCGCAGAGCAACGATCCCAGAGCAACGATCCCAGAGCTCAAACTCCCGAAAGTTGAAAACTCAAAACCAGTCTTCGAATGACAAAAAATACAAACTTGTGCTCAGAGTGGGGAAAAGGTCAAAGGTCAAACTCTCTTTTCTAAGAGACAGAAGCTGCAGCAGCTACAAAACCAGTCTTCGAATGACAAAAAAAATACAAACTTTTGCTCAGAGTGGGGAAAAGGTCAAAGGTCTCTGAGGGACCAGTGGACTCAGGTGTCAAGACCAACAGAAGAAGTTCCTGTTTCTAAAGAACACCACGTGGACAGGTTGGTTCCTCCTCCTCCTCCTCCTGGAGGAGCGTGTCCTCACGGCCGGAGCTCCAGGCTGGTTCTCAGGTAGAACACCAGTCCGTGGAAACGTCTACCTTCCTGGTCAGAAACCGTCGGCCGAGGCTACTGGTTTTGGAGGCCAACAATGATGACCTTCTGACCCCGGTTCCCACTCATCCTGGCTCTTCTTCTGTGTGACCCCCTGTCATCATCATCATCATCATCATCATCTTCATCATCATCCTCTTCATCGTCCGGTGGCTGTCCTAAAGCCGAGCGCTCCTCCTCCTCCTCCGTGGCGTCCAGAGGATTCATCAGGCCGTACAGGAACGTGAAGAAACCGTTGAACCAATCAGAGCCGCCCTCCTCCAACCAGTCCAGAACCTTGTATTCACCCCCACCATCGCCTACAGTGGAAAAGCCTGCTCCAACAGGAGAGGGTGAGCC
>NC_024326.1:13820600-13823072 GCF_000523025.1 Cynoglossus semilaevis
GGGGGGGGGGGGGGGCAACGGTGTGTGGAAACCAAACAAACGCGTGTGTGTGGAAAAAAGTGTTATAACAAAATAAAAGTGTTGAGGAGAAATGAACAGAGGTGGAAAGATGAGAAAAATAAAGATGAGGACGACGTCAGGTGAAAGAAGGAGAGAAGGAAACAAGAGAAGGACTTTAGACCAAGGTTAGGAAGCAAGGGTTCAAACAAGGTCCACACTTCAGACAACAGGTGACCCCAGAGCTGGACCTGGTTCTGGGCTTTAAACACTCGGTTCTTTTGGTGCTTTACTCTGGGGGCCCATAGGGGGCAGTAATGCACCTGAATCACAGTTACCAGACCTGAGGTCAGAACCTCAGTCAACCATGAGTCTGTCGCCGTCAACGGACGAGCGACTTTTACTGTCGACCTGAAGGAATCGTCCTCAACTCACCCAGCAGGACTTTGGCGTCCTCCACATCAAAGTCTCCGTCACCGTCGGCGTCGTAGGCCGCCAGTTTACCTGAGGACGACAGCAGTCAGACATTAGGTGGCGCCGTTGTCTGCCTGGAATCATTCTGTAGACCTATGCTGCACACTGCCCTCTTGTGGAGAACTGAGCTACATACATGCTAACACACGTGAGGACAGACTGGTCCATAAATGAGAGAAGACAGGGGACAGACAGGAGCAGCAGAGGGTGAGACAGGGGCAGCAGAGGGTGAGACTTTACCTTGTAATTCCTCAGACAGATTAATCTGAATGTTCTTAGCCTTATCTGCATGCAGAACAGAGAAAGACATGGGTGAGATTCAGTAGAACAGTCAGACTACAGTCAGAATACAGAGTACAGCCAGACTACAGTCAGACAACAGTCAGAGTACAGCCAGACTACAGTCAAACTACAGTCAGACTACAGTCAAAGTACAGTCAGAGTACAGCCAGAATACAGTCAAAGTACAGTCAGACAACAGTCAAAGTACAGCCAGACTACAGTCAAACTACAGTCAGACAACAGTCAAAGTACAGTCAGACTACAGTCGGAGTACAGTCAGACTACAGTCAAAGTAAAGTCAGACAACAGTCGGAGTACATTCAGACTACAGTCAGACAACAGTCGGAGTACAGTCAAACTACAGTCAACGTAAAGTCAGACAACAGCCAGACAACAGTCGGAGTACAGTCAGACTACAGTCAAAGTATCCAGGTGTGTGTGTGACTGTGAGGCTCCATCAGACTGGTACAGAGAACACTCACCGATGACCCCCTGATAGTCCACCAGGTCAAAGTAGACCACGGCCACAGAGGTCCAGACCCCCAGCAGGGCCAGGACCATGAACCAGTTGAAGAAACTGCTGCTGCTACTGCTGGAACTGGAGCTGGAACTGGATTTCTTTCCATTCATTTTGGGAGCCGGGGGTTTAGGACCATCTGAGAATGAACAGTGAGGGGAGGGGGAAAAAAAAAACAACGTTACTTCAGTTCTATAACAGTCCCACAGGAACAGGAATAGAAAGGAAACGTTGGTGGAACAACGACGTCCTGGAGAGTCAGGGGTTAAAGCACAACAACAACAACAACAACAACAACAACAACAACAACAACCACCACAACAACAACAACAACGTCTCTGATGTATCAGTTTATCTGATAAAGATTTGACAAACATGTGAAGTTGATATTTCCTGGGGGGGGGGGACAAAGCTCTGGTCCTCTGAACTTCATCATCTCTGAACTTGATCAATCAAACGATGGACACGGAGAAGCTGACAGGGCAGTGTTCCAGATGAGGGGCGGGGACCCTGGTTGTCTGATATGTTCTGTGAGATCCTGACAAGAGAGTTCCTCTAATAATCAGATGATTCCACTGAGGTTCAGTCCATTAATCCAACAGTACTAGTAACTGGCACAATCGGTTCTTTCGGTGCATCGGCAGTTGACATATAGACGAGCTGAAGCCAAACCCAGCTGAGGAGAACAGACTCAGTTTGACTGAGTGAAGGAGTCAAGTGTTGACTCTGAACACGCACAGCCTGCCAACTACAAAGGATACAAAGGCCAACGAAACATTAAAGGAACTTCTCTGGACCGGAGTCACCAAGGTTCCAGTTTCACCCCCCCTCCTCCCCCACCGCCACAGTCTCCAAAAATCCTGTAGGTAACAATGCCCCCCCACATCCCCACCTCAGCAAATAATAACCGTCCTGACCATGTTGGGTCCAAAGTTCAAAGATCAAAGTTTTTTTTATTTCCACGGCGATGGTTCTGCTGATGAGCTCCATCTGATCAGGTCAACGTTCCAGTTTGGTTGAAATGGGACGTTTGACCAGATTAGAAAATGCTTCATTTTTGAGGATTCAGTGAAGAACTGGTCAAAGGTCAAAGGTCACACAGCTGAGGGGGGGTGAGGGTCTACAACCCCCCCTCCCCTCCAGCTCACGCAGTGACCTTCTCCTCTCCTCTGTCCTTCTCAGCTCCCTGTTCTGAACAAAAC
>NC_024326.1:13823114-13839182 GCF_000523025.1 Cynoglossus semilaevis
GGGACGGCGCCCCCACCTGGAGTCACTGCAGACTCCACCAGAGTCACCACTGGATCAGCCATACTGGGGCTTCAGAAAAGAGAAAAATAAAACAAACAAACAAAAAGACGCGGTGAGCGGTCCTCAGGAAGCACACGGTCCTGACTGAGGTGACAGACGTTCTTCGTTCTCCTCGGTGCAGTGGGTTCCTCCTCCTCCTCCTCCTCCTGCTCCTCCTCCTGTTCTGTTCTCCCTCACTCTCTTTTACACCCGCTCTGATTTAGCTCTGGGACAAACACGGCTATCTTTAGTAACACCAGACCAGCTGGTCCTGACACAGAACAAAGAACAACACAGGCACCAGGTGAGGTCCGTACCAGCGACCAGCCTCTGGTTTCTACACTGACTCAAGCTCATCAACAGGATTTGATCTAGAACCTAAAAAAAAAAAATAAACAAAAGAACATCTAAGACAGAAGCAGGTCGTGACCCCCGTGTCCAAAACAGGTCCAACATGACTCAAACTTCTTTTCTCTCCAGTCTCAGTCACAACATTTGGTGACTTTTCTGTGGCCTGAGGCACAGGGGGCGCTAGTGTCTGTAGGGAGGTGGAGTCTGAACACTCCTGAGGTTCACAGGTTAGCGTCATCATGACAAAGGTGGCCCAGGATTAGATTAGATTAGATTAGCAGATGTCAACAATCAAATTAGCCAGGTTAGCCAGGACAGCTACATGTTAGCCTGAGTGACAAAACCAGATGCACCTTCCTGTCTGCGAGTACCGACCAACTCTGCTGCAAGTCCAGGATAACGTGGAGACGTGTCACACACACACAAGCCCCCATCCCCCCCCCGCCCCCCACGTACCGTCTGCTCCTTTCCTCCAGTCCATTTGTCCTGTGATCAGCACCAGGGTGGAACCACCGAACAAACTGTCCTTTCCTCCACTCTGAAACGCTGCTCTCCAGGATTATGTAACCCGGCCCCTCCCTCAGGGTTCCTAAAACCCAGGTTTGAATTCTTCTGATGCAGATAATTCCAGTTCAGTGAAGAGAATACAAAAACAATGGCTTCACTACAACTACTGAGCTAGGCTAATATTAGCCTAGCTCCTGGTCGGTGTTAATGTTGTCAAACGTTTTAAAATGAGCCTCTAATCCTTCTATTTAATTAAATGACCAGATTAAAAGCCAACAGTTTTAGACACCGATCATAGGAGAACCAGAACCAGAGTGAGGTCCAAAAAAAAAAAATTAAAAATATTAGGAAAAGGAGTTCCAAATCTGATCAAAGAGAGAGTCGATAACACACCAGGACTTTCACTGATAAGAAACAGTAGAAAACAGACCCACAGTCATTTTAAAAATAAAGCTCCAACATTTTTTAAAAACATGGTGAACCACATAGTTTAACAGGTTTGTAATGTATCATAGCAACAGTGAACTGGTGAATTAGACTTCACTTTTAATGAACAATTGCACAATTAAGTAACCGTTCTGTGGACTGACAGTAAGTAGTACACGCGTGTACTTCACAGTCGGCGTTGGGAGTGGTCCAAAATACAAACGAACATTTCGTTCCCTTGATTTTTCTAACTATCAGAACGCCCTTTGATCCATGACACATGAACACGTGAACCTCCAGGAGTCCGACCTGCACCGGTCGGTCACATGCAGTTATTCACTTTGCCACAAGGGCTACGAAAAAATAAATAAAACTGGTATAAACGTCCACAGACTGCAGGGACTGACTGGAGTATCTGGTATCAGCGGTCGACACCAGGGCTAACGCTAACACTGCTAACACTGCTAACTCTGTGTGTGTGTGTGTGTGTGTACACTGTGGCCTTTAAAGGACAGAGTGTTCTCAAACATCGTTCTAGAACACGTCTCCTATAGACTGTCCACACACACACTAAGCCACGTGTGGCTGTGGGTGTGTGCGAGTGTGTAAAGGGGGGGGCGGGGTGGACACACTCAGTCAGAACTGTAAAGAACAAATGGGAGAATCTGATATTTAATCGACCAGTCTTTGGCACAAACGGTTCAGACACGGGGGGGGGGGGCAAGAACCTAATCAATCCACAATCTTTAGTGTTCTTGAACTGGAACACAAACACCAACGGTCACTAATCTGCCTGGAATATTACAAAGATATTCACGACAGCCACGATTCGATTAAAAAAAAACCCCGCTAAAAAAAAAATACAGGTAAAATAGGGATTATAAAATTAATATAAAAACCCACAGAAACACCCAAAGTCACACAAGGCCCATTCTCGGCAGCAATATACACATATTCGCCTCAAAAATCGACAACAACACTGCTCTCCCTGGTCGCCATCTTCCAGACCCAAGCCCCGCCCACCAATCAAACTGACACGTGAACTCTCTACGAGGGGGCGGGGACCAACAGTCACGGAGACGAGCGTACACACACACACACACAGACGCGTTCGTGCTGCCGCTGCTGTTAGAGACCGAGTCCAGAGGACAAACCTCCGTTTGGAAAAAAGCACAGACCGCGAGACTAAAGTGTCCAATTCACTGTCTGTTTCACTCACACCTGAGGCGCCGTCCCAGCGGGACACAGCCGGAGCCCGGGGCTCCAGAACAAGCTCGGACGTGCGCCTCACTTTGGTCCTCCATCATTTTATTGACAGGATAATGACAGATTTTAGTGTTTGATGCCGTTCCACCTCAGATAGAGCCGCGAGCTACAGAAACACGGAGGTGAGGGATAAGCCGCGGATCCGGCAGATTAATGGCGGCCCCAGAAACAACAGCAACAACAGCAGATGCTGCTTTAAACCGAGCGACTGATAACGTTCATATTTTAAAACGCTGTGAGGAGTGATGACGTCATCTTATCGGACGACAGACGCAGGTTGACTATATTATTTTGACAGATATTAGCGGCAGCAGTGGACGAGCAGCAGCGTGACGTACCTTTAGCTTTCCCCTGAGCTTTAGCTGCGTTTTTCTTGGGCGCCATTATCGGACGTCTCTCCAGAAAGAGGAGGCGGATGAAAAAGAGGAGTCGAGGAGCTGTTTCTGTGGCTGAAAGGAACTCCTGATTCCTTCTCCTGCCTCATAAAAGTCACCACGGGCACAAAACACGGCCCTCTGTGATGACTGAAGGTTCCCTCCGCCAATGAAGGCTGCGTGACGTCAGGCCAAGGAGGTGCGGTACAATTTGTGTCGACCAATGGACGTCGAGAGGCGTCACAGGCCTTTATTCAACCGTGTGGACCATCGTCAACAGACCACGCCCCCTCCCGGAGATCCTCTGGAACGTGGCAACCTGAGGCCCCGCCCACATTGTAACAACACAACTCACATGAGGACCCACACAAAAACAGACACACACTCGTTACGCAACGTTCTTTCAACGCGCACGTTGTGCACGGAGCCTTTTAACTGCTGACTCAACAGTGACGACACTTTACTGCGTTTTAATCGTTTATTTAATCCCTTCTTATCGTAATACGTCACCATCAGAACATTTTCATAGCAGGAACTGAAAGGTTCAGCACCGACTGTCTGTGTTCACACCGAGGTTCAAACATCTGGACCACATCAAACAAAATACTGGGCCACATAATGAATGAGACCCACACATTTAGCCCAGTTTCTAGCCTCATCTGCTCGTCTGTTCACAGGAATATCATATGAAAACGCTGGAATGTGACTTTAAAGATCTTTGTCAGAAACACACAACTATCACCACACACACACACACACACTGCAGACGATTTGGTTATATTTAGTTTTCTGTTGATGACCGAGGGAGGGGGGGTAAAGGGGGGGTGGACTTTCACAAGGTGTTTATTTACATTTACATTGACACAATCACTTTGGTGGAGTAACGCTGGGGGCGCGGGGGGGGGGGTCAGTGATCCAATCATAGATGACAACAGAATGTTATTAGTGTGTGTGTGTGAGAGAGACCTGGTCACAGCTGGTGGACTGCTGTGGTCACGGCCAGTCTTTACAATGTTTGTTTGTTTTAGATTTAATCACTGAGAACAGCTCTGATCCGGGGTGGGGGGGTCTGGGGGGGACACCGTCCTTGAAATGTTGTTATATTCCTTTAAAGCACTGGGGAGTTCTCCAAATATAAAAGAGTGTACTGCTGGTGGAAGTCGAGCTCCCTCTAGTGTTGGGCTGTTGTTTTTGCGCCTGTTGTCAATTCACTTCCTGGTAAAATAACGGTTAAATAAAAACAAACAAACAAACAAACAAAACAAACAAACTGCCGTTGCTGATACAGTATCAACTGTTGTAACCAACCAACCAATCAAAACAGGCCCTGCTGGTCCACGTTGTCCTTCCTCTCAGCGTGGTCTGGTGGGCTAACAGGTGGGGCCCCCTGGAGGATGACATAAGACGACTATCAGCAGGTGGACTCGCTGCAGTACAGGACAGGACGTGTCTCTGATAAGGGCTGTGTACAGTCTCTGTGGGTCAAAGGTCAAGAATGGTCGACTGTTACAGTAGCGCCTTCAGAATTAGCTGTTCCAGGTCAACACTGCCACCTACCTGGTGAATGTTGTAATCTCCTTGGGATAATTACTAGACCAGAGCCAATAGTACTTTATTATCAGTAGTAGTAATAGTAGTAGTAGTAGTAGTAGTAGTAGTAGTAATGGTATTACACCGACTGAACAAAGTTAGTGAAACACATTTCTTCCGGTCAATACTTTTACAATAATCCACTCTGGATGTTTGATTCTCTCACGTTGTTTTTAATGTGTCTCTTACTTTTCTTAAAAGGTTCTTTCAGCGACCGCAGCAGTTTGGTGCAGCATTTTCTCTCGTCCCGTGTCTCCCTCTTGTGGCCGTTTTGGGTAATTTCCCCATCTGTCCGCTTGATGGAGCCCGGCGGGTGCAGCTGTGGTTTTGCTGGGAAGATAAAGATCACTTGTCATTTCTAAATAATTAGTGAAATAATAACCACACTGCTGCTGAACTTCCACGGTGCAGGATGAATAAAGTCTGATCTTATCTCTTACCTTATTTAACCAAAAGCTAATGCTAACAGTCAGCAGTTCCACCATGTGACCAGCAGCTGTGATGTTGCTCCAGGCCGTTCAGGAACAGTTGGGTAATATTTAGCTGACCGACTGTTTACTCTGCTCAGAGACAGACTCGACACTGAAGCACATCGAGTCAACAAAGACGTGAACTTTAATCGGCCCGTTAGACAGACTAACTGAACTAATCCAAATTAAAACAAAGGTCAAGGTCATCAAGGCCTCGCAGTGACCAACAGACCGAGAGGTCAGCTGACTTTTGATTTGGTCTGGACAGGACTTCTGTGTCTATAGAAAATAAATAAATAAATAATGTAACTTGTAACCTGTGAAGACATGACCCGGCACCAAGTCTTGGTCTGGGCCCCTCTGGTTGAGCACCACTGACTTAGATGATACTGAGCCGAGCGAATCCAATGAGCTTGACGTGATCGGCCTTTTCCGACTTGTCCACACCTGACACCAGTTTGAAGGTCAGGTCTTTGTTGAGTTCAGGATTGTCAACAATCTTTTGCAGGTTTGCAGCAATAACCACAAAGTCCCTACCGTCCACTAGGGAGGCCAACACCAACTCCTGAGTCACCCCATTGGCCGAGTCTTTCCCAGGCATGAACTCGAACTGAATGTCATTGAGTTCCTTCTTGGCGTTCCTGAGTCTCAGGAGGAATCTCATGGGACCGTCGGAGCCGGCCGGACCAGTGGCTACATGCGAAGGATTTTCTGGGGTCGGAGCGCCCCCAGCTGGCTGCTCTGCACTCAGACGGCTGCCACATGCTACACAGCTGTTCTCCAACAACCAAGACGTGGCTCCCTCTGCTGGTAGGTCAATGGCGTTGTTCAGGGTCTCATCCTTCTGCGCTACCAGAGCTTGGACCCCCTTCATCTCGTCTCCCGGCTCATCATCACTCCACTCCCAGCTGTTGTCCTGCGTCCTTGGAGGGTAGTTACTGGATCCCGGCGCACAACACTGGGTTTTCGAGGGCCATTTGCGACGAAGCTTCTCCTTCAAATACTTGTTGTTCATAGCTTTGGTGAAGAACTTGTGTTTGGCCAACTCTGCCGCCGTCGGCCTTTTCTCCGGATCCTTCTGTAGACACAGGGCGATCATTTGCCTGAAGGTCTTACTGTACTTCTTCACCATTTCCTTGTCTCTGATGCCCGTCTCCAGACAGGGGGGGTCATGGTGCACAGTGTACATCATCACCTTCATCGGTGGAAATTTGGAATACGGTGTGGCCCCTGTGGCCAGTTCAATCGCCGTTATTCCAAAACTCCAGATGTCGGCCTTGAAGTCGTAGCCTCGATCGTGCTCCATGACTTCGGGGGCCATCCAGCACAGCGTCCCCACAAATGTCTTTCGGACCTTGTCCCTCGTCATGTCCCCCTTAGTCGCCAAAACTGCACACACGCCAAAATCGGCAATTGCAACAGAGCCATCTTCTCCGAGAAGAATGTTCCCCGCCTTCAGATCCCGGTGGATCTGCCCATGTTTGTGGAGGTAGTCCAGCCCCTCCAGGACCTCCTTCAGGATGGTGGCGATGCTCTCCTCGTCAAACACTCCGCTGTCGTGCTCGCCCCGAGAGATGACGTGTTTGATGATGTCCAACACGGACCCGCCGCTGAGGAGCTTCATCACCAGCCACAGCTCGTCCTTGACCACGAAGGAGGTCAGGTAGGACACGATGTTGGGATGGTGACACTGGCTCAGAGACTGGATCTCTTTGTGGAGCACTTCCATGCTGGTCCCACACTCCAGGTTGAAGCGTTTGATGGCCACCTTCTCCTTCCTGGGCTTGCAGAAGGCCGCGTACACGAACGCAGAGGCTCCTCTTCCCAGCACCTCGTGGACTTCGTAGTCGTCTCTGTTGGTTGACCAGGACTGAGAGGTCTGTTCTTCCGCCATGACATTGTTGTTTGACGGTGGAAACCAAACACCTGAAGATGATGTTGATGTTTTCTAGTCAGTGATTGTGTTCCAATACTGCCATCTTCTGGATCAAGTCTTCCTCTTTCTTTCATTATAGACGCCGGGACATGACCACCTGATCTAACGATGGCTGCTGCCTTTGATCTACTGACGCCATATGAGATCAAAGCCAGGTGAGTTCTTTGCTCTCGTCAGTGTTGAGGACCTGGTCCTGGTCCTGGTCCAGTATCACAGGTGTTGGTACCAGATGCCGTGGTCTGGTCGCCATCTCAGTTCGGGTGAATTCGACTGCACCACCTGCGATACATGTTTATTACACCACACTAAACGGTTGTGTTTTGAAATAAATCGACTTCTCGTCCTGTCTGCGATTGTCTGTGTGGGACGGTCGTAACTTTTCCGACCCCTCCCCCAAAAGGTTGAACAACCTTCTACCTCTCAAAGCCCACAGCAGCTGTTAGCCTTAGCCTTGAGCCACTCTCAGCCGACGCTGGGCGGGGCACGACCGGAGGACCACGATGAGTCATCACTTATGAAGACAATACATCAAAGGCAGTTGAGATTCGATCAAAGGCAGCTCCTTGAGACCAAATGGACCAGAATTTAGGAAAACCACAAGCACAGGTGTCATGGCCGACGAGCAGCCCTCTCAGTCCTGGTCCAACGACAAGGATGACTACGAGGTGGGGGAGGTTATCGGGAGAGGTGCCTTCACCGTTGTCCACGCGGCCTACTGCAAGGCCACAAAGGAGAAGGTGGCCATCAAACGCATCAACCTGGAGGGTCAGACCTGTATGGATGCACTACAGACAGAGATCCAGTCTCTGAGCCAGTGCCGCCATCCCAACATCGTGTCCTACCTGACCTCCTTCCTGGTCAAGGACGAACTGTGGCTGGTGATGAAGCTCCTCAGCGGTGGGTCCGTGTTGGACATCATCAAACACATCATCTGTCGAGGCGAGCATCATAATGGAGTGTTGGACGAGGAGAGCATCGCCACCATCCTGAAGGAGGTCCTGAAGGGGCTGGACTACCTCCACCAGAAGAACGGACAAACCCACTTGAACTTGAAGGCGGGGAACATTCTTCTAGGGGACGATGGGTCCGTGCAAATTGATGACTTCCGGATAAGCGCCTTTCTAGCAACAGGGGGTGCTGTTAAGAGGCACAAAGTCAAGAAGACGTTTGTGGGGACACTGTGTTGGATGGCCCCAGAGGTCATGGAGCTGGTGTGTGTCTACGACCTCAAGGCCGACATCTGGAGTTTTGGAATAACTGCCATTGAACTTGCCACGGGGGCACCACCATACCACAACCTGCAGCCTAAGAAGGTCCCAAAGTTGATTTTACAGAAGGACCCCCCCAGTCTGGAGACGGGCGTCACAGACACGACCATGGTGAAGAACTACAGCGAGTCCTTCAGGCACATGATCTCCCTGTGTTTACAGAAAGACCCTGAACTGCGGCCCACGGCTGCCCAGCTGCTGGAACACGAGTTCTTCACAAGAGCCGTGGACAACAGGTTCCTGCAGGAGAAGCTTCTACTGACGGGTCCCACCGTACCAGAGCACTGCGTTCCCAGCCTGAGCGGCACCCACCACGGGACGGAGGCCAGCTCCTGGGAGTGGAGCGACGACGAGCCGGAAGACGACAGTGAGGAGGAAGGGCGGAGGGAGGAGGAGAACGCTGCGGCAGACTCCCCCAAGAGTGAGGAGCAAACAGGTGAGGACCCTCCCACACAAACAGAGAGTCCACCACACTCACCCGTACCGCAGGATCCGGCGTTAGCCTGCGATGACGCTGCCATCAGCCTCATCCTCAGACTCCGGAACTCCAAGGAGGAACTGGTGGACATCCGGTTCCAGTTCCTCCCCAGCAGTGACACGGCCAACGGCGTCTCTCAGGAGTTGGTTTTGGCCGGACTGTTGGACGGCAGGGACTTTGTCATTGTTGCTGCAAACCTGCAGAAGGTTGTTGACGACCCTCAAGTCAACAAAGACCTGACCTTCAAACTGGTGTCTGCGGCGGGGGCGTCTGAAATCCCTGATTGCGATAAACTGATTGGGTTCGCTCATCTCAGTGTCGGCTGACGACGGCGCAGCGCACCCTGGAGGTCTTTTAGAGAAGCTAACATTCTATCGATGTGCTGTAGGATCAGGTTTCATTAGACACTGGAGAGTAGAAGCTCCAGAAGATCTCAACATTGAGTTCCAGCAACCGATGCTTTGATACTAGTGGTTTTCATGTAGGAACAGAACTAGGACCAGGATTCTACAGATCTTGGGTCAAAACACGCGTCTCCAGCCAAAGACAAATGAAACAACAACAGTCTGTGAGACTGCACTGACGGCCTGGTGGTCAAACGGAAGCAGTTGTTGCATCACCGTCAGTTAGCTGTGGTTCTGATGAGCCGCAGGTTAAATCCGACTCGTTCCGTCTACGCACCGTTACATTACACAAGCGTAGCCCGTTGAAATGTGAAGTTGCGCGCCCGGGTTCCGTCCGTAGACAGAACCACGACTCGTTCTGGTAGAAGTCGGTCTTTGAAGACGGCTTCGTCTACAACATCAATAAACGTTGAACTATTTCAGACAGTAGACAGGTTCACAGACGTCTGTAGAACCGCAGGTTGGTCTCCATCGCCAGCTTGACCTTTTCACCTCTTTAAACCCTTTTCTGTTTCTGACACCTTCTAAACAGGCACCTTTTTTCCTCCACAGGTGGAGATTCTGACACCTTCTAACCAGGCACCTTTTTTCCTCCACAGGTGGATGGAGGTCAGACGAGGCTGGTGACGACGCCGCTGCTCCACTGTGTGAAACTCTGATTTTTGAATTTCAGAAAAGTTATTAATTAAAAATGTAGAAACAACTGTTACAGAACACAGGACTGTTTCTTTTTTTTAAATTGTTTTATAAATGTGTGGAAAAAAAGGATCCTGGAAATAAGGTCAAAGGTCAACAGCAGGTTAAGGTCCACAGTTCAGGACAAAACCAACAATAAACCATTGGAGAACCTTGAATCAGTCACGTGACGTCCATCACGCTGGTCACATGTCCAGTCCCAGGACACCCCTGGACCTCAGGTCCACGACGGCGGGGGTCGATCGGAGGTCATCCAGTATCTGTGGTCCTATCAGGCCTGGGTCGACCAGTCCACGTGGGATTGATCCCAAGAGCGGTCTAAGAGAATGTTTCACCAGAATAACTGGTACGGGTCAAAGGTCAGCACTAACTGGTCCACGTCCTGGTGTCCTGGTGTCAGTGCAGCTGCTGGGTCGGGGGAGACTGGTACCAGTCTGTGACAGGGCAGAGCAGCAGAGATGCTGAAGGATAACAGTTAGCTTTAGCTAAGAGATAGCCAACACACAAAGTATAAAACCTCTCACAGGTTAGCCAAGAAAGAGGAAGAGGCTAGGAAACGACAAGAAACATTTACAGGAAAATTAGGTAAAAAAAAAAAATCTGAAATCTCTGGCTAACAGATTTAAAAAGAAGAATCAGTAAATTGTGATGATGAGGAATGGTGTGTTGTCCAGCAGGTCTTTGATCAGGAGATGACTGGCTTTAGCCTTGAGATAAGTCACAGCTAAAGGTTAGCTAAAGAGAGACAAAAAAATGTTTTCCCCTGAAAGCCGTTTTGATGTCTGAAGATGTAACAGCTGATGATCAACTGGAGTCTCACAGTTGAGGACTGCCTCTAGAGGGCGCCACAGTAGGTCCACGTTAACAAAAACAAAACAAAAGCACCTTGACGGCGAGGGCTCATCCGTCTGAGAACGGTTCTTCCTGTGTCCCGTCCAATCTGAGGCAGTCTTCAGGAGCCACGGCCACATCCGCCGTGGGGTGGACGGAGATCTGCTGCAGGAGCCGCTCTGACTGGAGCAGGTGATTGGTCCAGTGGCCACAGGCCTCCTCTATCCCAAGACCCTCGCCTCCGTACTCTGGAGGCAGGACGTCCGGTGAGAAGAAGTCGCTCAGAGTGTCGTGGAAGTCCGCGCCGTGCATGTGGATCTGCCGACGACACCAGAACTTTATGGTAGCTAACAGAAGCTAGCTACGCTTTAGCTAAAGGATGAGAAGTGTTAGCTGATACTGACAACGTAATGTCGCTAAAGAAATCACATAAAAAGCATAAATAATAGCGCTAACCCTCTGTTTTATCTTCTCGGGCAGGAAAGGTCGGATCATGGCGAAGACGGGTCGGAAGAAGATGGGCTCGTTGACCAGGTGGATTCCCCGAACCTTCAGTGGAAACGAGTCCTGTGGTGAAACCCAGAAAGGTTAGCTCAGGTGGAACCTTCTAGACCAGTGGTTCTCACGTACCACGGTTTGAGAACCACTGTTCTAGACCTTCCCGTTCACTCGGACTCTTCAGACAAGACCTACCGACAGAACAGAGGAGATCATTCTGCCCAGGGAGGGGTTAATCTGCAGGGCGTGTCCCAGGCTCCACCCACTCAGGTCGAAGATGACTTTCAAGCCCCGCCTCTGCGTCTGCGTCTCCATGGAGATAAGTTCTGACGTCATCAGGCTGACCCTAAAGACCTGGAAGGCCGACCAGTCCTTGGGGTTCCACTGGCCTGGAGTTGGACGGACAGACGGGGACAGAGGTCAGCAGATGGACACGGTTCTACTTCTAATACCAGCCGTCGTTCCACTCGGCACTGACCGATCCTGTAGACCAGGACTCTGCTGCCGGCGTGATCCCTCCGCGGCAGGACGGTGTGATAAGACGAGGCCAAGAGTCCCAGGACGGAGGACGGAGACAGACAGCCGCTGATCTCTGGACTGTCCTTCCTCCACCGCTGGTAGTTCAACACCAGCTGCAACAACAACAACAATCAACGTTCAGGTGTTTGACCATCACCTACAGGGGGCGTCGCCTTCAGACCACGGACGCTCCAAACTGCTGAAAAATAAGACAAACTAAATAACAGTGTGACCAGTCAGGCGCCCCCTAATGGTTCAACCATGCACTGTCCTGTCAACAGGTCTTCAATGAAATTCCAGCAGTTTGGGGCCTCTGATGTTTTCTTTGCACATTCGCCACCTAGTGTCTGAATTTAATACAACATGAAGCAGGTTCTAAACCAGAACGTCTGAAAACTCTGGACTCAAATGAACCAACCGTCAGGTCACGATGGGACTGATGTTAAACCTAGGTCTAAAGGTCACAGAGGTCAAAGTCACCTGTGTGTGACGAGAGAATCCAGTCGTTAAACAAACTCACTGAAAATCAACAGATTTCACTTTTAGATTATTTTAACTTTATTCCCTGAGTCCCAGTTCTAAAACCCTGGTACCCCCCCCTTTACTGACCCCCCCTCCCCCCATGACCATACAGATGATAGCTGAGCTGATCCAATGACAGATCAGTGTTTCTACATCACTGAAGTGTTTTTGTCCCAGCGTCACTGATGTAATCAGTTTAAGGAACTGACACAGAACAGATGTGGTCAGACCTGATTTCTCAAACTCCACTGCAACATCGCGACAAAAAAACAAAAAAACAAAAAAACAATAGTCCAAAATGTAATAATAATAAAAACACAATAAATCAATAAATGAATTAATCACTAACAATAACTGGGCAACTTAATTAGTAAATATAAAAACATTGAGTCAACCTAAAAAAAAGCTACTTAACAGATTGGTACGAGCTAAGCTAGCTAGAAATAAAGTACTGAAAAAAAAAAAAAGACCTTAAAATAGAAGGGAAAAATAAAAAGCCCTAAAAAAATAGTTAAATGTTGGTATAACTTTAAGTGATTTAAGGTACCATTATTGGGCCGCGGGCCTTATGATGATGATTGTTGTTGTTATTGTTGTTATGTATGTGTTTATAAAGTATGAACCAGTGTTCAGAAAAATAACATGGAATCGACGTCATTATTAATGAGTTCATACTTTTAAAACCTACAACAAGTAAACAAGTAAAACTTTTCTTCTACAGAAAACACACACACACACACACACACGCGCACACACACACCTTCAGCGACTGCTAACTGTCGAAGTCTCTGGCCCGCAGGAACCTGATGAGGAAGCCGTCAGACAGCGTCCTGACAGCGGGGAGCTCCTGCAGCGCTCGCCGCCTCAGCTCACTCACGGGCGGCCGCAGCTGCGGAGCCTCGTCCGGGAGTTCGCTGAGCTCGGGCCCGTTCATGTCGCTCCGTGGTCCTGTTACACTGCACTACTGCACGGGGGCAGGAGCAGGAGGGGCAAGCGCAGGGGTGAGAGTGAGCAATAGGTCATTTTGAAATTTTTTTTTTTTCTAACTTAAAGGAACAGTGCAGAGGCTCTCCAACACCACCAGGGGACGTTAGCTCCCGCCCCCGATCCTCGGTCTAGTACATAGTGCAACTCCAACTGTAACGACAACATTGACCAGTAGTGGGCGTCGTTCCATAATGATCAGATCAGTTACAGAATTTGTCATTACGCCAACAAGTGGAAAGATTTTAAATTCAAAAACATGAATCAACAGAAAAAAAAAAATAAAGAAAAGTCTGTCTGTTTCCATTTATCTCCCAGCGCAGTTACAACATTCACCAGCAGAGGGCAGGGTTGCACCACAGACAACTCTGCAGTGTGGAGACATCAAGCCATTCACTCACGTTCACACCTGTGGTCAGGTCCATCCACACTCTGGTCTGGAACCTGTGACGAAGACGAAGGAAAACAGGAAGACGCAGAGTCACTTTATATGTTGGAACTGTTTTTACTGGAAAACTGTAACAGAAACTGGTGCCACAACGGCCACAGCACAGTCGCCGAGCTCACCGCGCCGCCAGAACCAACCAAACAGGAAGTACACGACACCGTCAGCTCTGACTCGATGGAACTAAAACCAGACGTGAAGTTCTGGGTGACAACATGAGGAGCGCGGTCCAGGCTGAGGTCCTGCTGCGTTTGTGAGCACGTTGATCCTCAGCTCATTAAGAATCTTCTTTTCAGAGTCAATTCTTCCACAAAAAAAAAAAAAAAAAAAAGACGTGGATGATTGTACCGTCAGCATGGCTTCTTCAGGTGTCGAATAAAACTGGACCAGGGTCCAGGTCCTGGAGGGGACCCCACACAGACGATCTGTCGGACTGGGGGATGATGACGGGGCCTTGGGTGTGTGTGTGTGTGTGTGTGTGTGTGTGTGATCAGAAGGCTAACAGCTAACGCCTGTTTCTGACCTCACCTAAAAATCCTCTTCATTATTTCATAAAATCTGTCACAATCACATGGCACAAGTCGAATGTTAGCTAGCTGAATGATAGTTAAACACAGCGTTAAAGACGGCGACGACACCAACAAAGCTAGGCTAAGCTAAAATTAGCACGGTAGCAGGTTAGCTAGCTGAAGACAGCAGACAAATGAATGGAATAAACCTAAGAGACAGCGGTAACAATTAAAATGGTAATTATAACAAAAGTGAATGTAAGTAAAAGAACCAAATCAATTAACGGTTAGTTGTTGTTGTTTTTGCTTATGAACGGTTAGCGAAATAGTTAACTTGCTAAAGTAAAAGTGAAAGCTTAAAAAAAGTTTGAAATGAATCCCATTAGGAAAACGAGTCTTTGAATTCAGTTTATCTTTGTTTGCCAAGAAAACAAACAAACAAACCAAAAGTTTGAACACAATTTCTGAGCCACAGAAACTTGGTTTAAATATTTAAAAGGTTGAAGGTGGAGTTAAACGTGGAGTCAAACGTGGAGTTAAACGTGGAGTTAAACGTTAGCCACAGCATGAGTGAAAGGTAAATAAAAGTCACGTTTCTTTGCTAACAGAAAACATTAAAAAGTAGCCTAGCATGGCTAATGTTAGCCAAAAATAAAGGAACAAATATTTCTCAAGGAGTAAGCCGCCAGGTCCCAAACAGGGTGCTTGTGCCCCCTGATGGACATGACAAGGACTTACAAGAACATGGTGGTCGAGGAAGGAAGAGGGAATTTTATCTTCCAGAAAAATAGGAATGAAACAGGAGTCTACGTTAGAAGAGGGATTTATTTTGGCCTGCAAAATAGTCAGGATGTCCAGGGGACACCTCGAGTTCGGGGGTCGGGGGGTGGGGGGGGTGAGGGGGTGGAACTAAAATCCTCAGAACGTCACTTCACCTCCTCAACAGAAACAGAAACAGCTGCTGCTGCTGCTCAGTATTTCTGACTCAAATATAAAGTAGACAGAACTGAAATACAGCGGAAAATTGTTTAGCTTCAGTTTGTGCCCCCCCCCCCCCCCACAGGAAACTAACAAAGCTGTTTTTTTTTTTTTTCATTTTCAAGTTCAATGATGCAGTGGAGCGCCCTCTGCTGAACTGCAGTGAATGTGTCTAGGGTGTGTGGTCATAGTCTGACTGGTACGACTGAAAAGCAGAGTTGGAGTTTAGTGCAAAGTTCATCAAAATAAGGAGCAAAAGAAAAACAATCAAACAAAAACCCTGAACTGTCCCTTTAAGGCTGGCTCCAGGGACTTCTGCTGGACCTCAGACGGTCTGTGGAATGTCATGTTACATCAGGGCTCACCACCGGGGACAGAGTGAGGAAAAAACAAAACACAAAAACCTTTTCTCTGTTTGGACTAAAACAGAGACAACAACTGGTCCACACGGGGACGGGAGACGTCAACACAGTGGACAGAGACGGGGGGGGACGGGGGAGGGGGACTGACCATCCTGGTGTCTGGGAGTTTGTACGTGAGGTCCATTGTCTTCACCTTTATTTTCCCCACAGACTCAGACGTTCGTAGGAATGTTGTGGTGGAGCGTCCAATCAGAGCACAGAGACACCAGAGCCGACCTTCAGAACCACGGAGGTCCAGGAGTGGCTGTGTTTGAGGGTGACAGACAGGCCTCCACCCACGTGTTGATCCTCACCTCCATGGTTTTGTATCAGGGAGAACTGAGAATTCCTGTCCAGCGGTTTTAAAAACTCTCTCCAAACATTTGATCAGGGTTTTAGGAAACGAGATAAAAAGAAATCCTTCTTCAAACCACCTGACCCGGTGGACCAGCGGGGTCACGACCCGGTGGACCAGCGGGGTCACGACCCGGTGGATCAGCGGGGTCACGACCCGGCTACACCACTGATGGAAAAGTTCTGTCTCAGCCTGAGTCCTGCTGCTGTTCCATGGTTTCA
>NC_024326.1:13839354-13845633 GCF_000523025.1 Cynoglossus semilaevis
GACATAAATAGCACATATACAGTCTATACATATATAAATGTGTGTGTGTGTGTGTGTGTGTCCAGGTAAAGTAACAGTAAAACCGACGTGTGTTTGAACACACCATCAGGACTCGGCCTCCTACAAAGTGCACGTGTGTGTGTGTGTGTGTGTGTGTATAAATATAAAGCATGTACGGTGCAGGTAGGCAGCGTTGTGGTGAAGCGAACAGCTGTAGAGCAGCGACTGTGTGAATGTTCAGGGGCTGGATACATATTACAGGTGGGTTTGAGGTTTGAAAGGTTCTTCAAGGTTCATTCCAGGTCCTGGAGAGGGGGCGGGGGGTGGGGGGGGGGCCCGTCCCCCCCCCTCCCCCCCCCCCGTCCTTCCTGTGTGGACACACTTCCTGTCGGTGTTTAACTCAGCAGGCTTTGTCACGTAGCTGCGTTGTTCATGCTAGGCTGGAGCTTTGAGGAGAACAGTAGCAATGGCTGGAGGGGGGGGCGGGGGGGGGGGGGTGGGGGTGGAAGTAGTCATAGTCAATGGGGCCGGGGATTGGTCAGCTGCTTGAGTGGAGGCGGGGTTTACAGTGATTATGCCCGCCCACTTATGTAGCATCAGTGTCCTGCTCTGAGGACGTCTGAGAGTCTAAAACCTCGTCCTTGGTACAAAGTTCAACGCCCAACTCGCCGGGTAAGTCGTCGGGTTAGGAGGTCGCGTTCCCTCCTTTGAATAGATTCTGGACCCAGGCGAGGGGCGTGGCCTGATGTCAGGAGTCATCGTCGGTGTCCTCGATCAAAACCTTGGTGTCACGGGTCTTGGACCTGCAGTAGAAGGAAGACCTGTTGTATGACGGAGGACACGGACCTCAAAGACGGACGGGACAGAGGACGAGACAGAGGGCGGGACAGAGGACGAGACAGAAGACGGGACAGAGGACGGGACTGAGGACGAGACAGAGGGCGGGACAGAGGACATGGACCTCAAAGACGGACGAGACAGAGAACGAGACAGAGGACGAGACAGAGGGCGGGACAGAGGACATGGACCTCAAAGACGGACGAGACAGAGAACGAGACAGAGGACGGGACTGAGGACGAGACAGAGGGCGGGACAGAGGACATGGACCTCAAAGACGGACGAGACAGAGAACGAGACAGAGGACGAGACAGAAGACGGGACAGAGGACGAGACAGAGGGCGGGACAGAGGACGAGACAGAAGACGGGACAGAGGACAAGACAGAGGACACGGACCTCAAAGACGGACGGACCGAGGACGGGACAGAGGACGGGACAGAGGAGGGGACACAGGAGGGGACTCACTGTGAGGCGAGTCGCGGCCTGCGCAGACTCATGCTGTAGCTCCTCTTCCAGCTCTTCTTGCCCTGCCGGTTCCTCACTCCGTCCTCCTGGTCCATCATCTGCTCCAGCAGCGTCTGGTCGTCGGCGTTGAGCGGAGCCACGCTGATGTCCCTGACGGCCCTGAACTCACCGCAGTTGTTCAGGTGCTCGTTCTCCAGACGGAAGAAGTTCCACACGAAGCGTCTGTGGAGGGGACGAGGACGAGGACGTCAGTAACCTTCACATCTTTAATAACACGGTGGTACTGGTCCAACGGACCATTGGTTTAATATCGTTACAATTCAACACATTCACTCCAGTCTTTGTACTGCCCTCTGCTGGAGAAGACAATGATGTTCAGGTTCAGAGCGTACAAAAGCCAGCAGCAGTCTGGACTGAACCACTGACACTGACTTTCGTAGTTCATAAAAATGGAGGTCAGTTACCTGAAGACCTCCATGGGCGCGAGGACGGTGGTCAGGATGTCCGAGATGCCGTGAAAGCCGGAAAGCGTGCTGAGGGTCACGGTCAAAGTCCACGAGAAACGAAGCATCACATCCTCAACAATGGCGCTGTAGTAATAGGCCTGCAGGGGGAGACATAGAGCAGAGAAGGCATTCATTTTCACATTAAAAAAACATCGTTAGTAAAACTCAGACAAATATCACAAACTACTAAAACTAACGAGCACCTCACAGTGTTTCTACTAGAGTATAAAGGAGTATAGCTTGGTGTTTTTTTTCATGCTAGGCTAAGCTAACCCTGCTAACGCACTGAACCTCTTCTTCTTCTTCTTCAGTTCTGAGTCTTGTGAGAAGTTCTTGTTGGTACAGTTCAGAGTCTTGTGAGAAGTTCTTGTTGGTACCAAACACAGAGCGAAGGTAGAAACTGAATGATTCCATGGCTGCAGGATGACCTGGTCTTCATCATCCAGGGTTACTTCTTCTAACATGACTAGCTTCAGACTTGGCCCCCCCCCGACCCCCCCGGTGCCTGCTGAGGTCCAATACCTTCTGAGGGTAGACGATCTCCTCTCTCAGGAAGGTGTTCTCTCCAGCGTTGCGGTCAAACAGGCCCCAGTCCATCTTCAGGTCCCAGATCAGTGTGTAGCAGGAACTGACCACGGAGCAGCAGATGTACAAGTAGAAGAAGATCTGGGTGTCGGTGTGATGCTCCACTGGTGGAGACAGAAAACGTGAAAACACAACCAACAGAAGAAAACAGAAAAAAACAAACATCAGGATCTTTGGTCCAGTCCTGGTTCCACTTTTAAAGTAGCAGTCTGAGGTGAAGCGCAGTACCTTTGTGTGTGCTGTAGAGGGCAGCAAAGGTGACTACAAAGAAGGATGTCGAGTATTTCCCAGCGTTGACCAGGTGCGGAAAAGCCCGTTTGGTGTCACGGTACCGCCGGAGACACTGGACAAAACGGAACCACGCAGGAAGGCACTGGATGACCGCACGGACGCCGTAGGAGTAGGAATTACAGATGTCTTTGCCTGAGGACGGAGACAGAGCAGCAGAAGATCAGAGGCGGTCTGTGACCAACGCCTCGGCTCCGACCGGCCCGGTCCGCCCCACCTTTGCTGCTGATGAGTCCGTCGTGTTTTTTCCAGTCCAGTTCAAAGCTGTAGAAGCAGATCATGTACTCCAGGTCCATCAGAACCACCACCAGAGAGTTGAGCTGGTCAGCCAGCCAGAAGTCTGCGAAGCCGACTCGGTGGAACGGGGCCGTCACCACACGGAACTGAGCAGACAGAACGGGGGAGGAGCAGGGGGGAGGGGGAGGGGGTGAGTCTACGAGGTCAAGTTGCTGTTTTTGTTGATAAACTCTGACAGATCACACCTGCTAACACACAAGGATCCTGGGATCGAACCCCAGAGGAACCACATACTAGGCCCCACTAGGGGGCAGCAAACCTGTTGTTAACACTGATACACTGATGGTATATTTAAACAGAGAGTTTGACAAACACAGACATGACTCCTGACCAATGAGGAGTGAGCAGTGAGCGCGGTCACGGTACCAGGAGTTTGAGCAGCCAGAAGCGTGACTTGTAGTAACACGTCTTCAGAGGGTTGATGAGGAAGAGGAAGAAGAAGCCGTAGAGGGCCAGAGGGTTGGCCTGCATCGGTACCAGGATACTGTTACTGAAGAAACAGGACAGCAGGCTGACGCACCACAGCACCCCCAACAGACCGGCTATCTACACGGAGACGGAGACAGAGAGACAGTGGTGAACATTTTCCGATGGTCAGGGTGAACTCACCTGAACAACCGTGACTCGTTATTGAACCAAAAAGCTACAGCTAAGTTACTTCAAACAGATGCTGGTGCGACAGGTTGTTCCTTGGGTTGAGCTCAAATATGAGGACGTGGTTCACTCCGGCCTGTCTCCACCCGTAGGTGTTGATGCCTGCAGGAGGACGGAGGAGAGGAGACGGGAATGAAGGCTGGAGGAGAGGAGCAGATGAATGACTGTGTGTGTGTGTGTGTGTGTGTGTGTGTACCTAAGAGGAAGAGGAACTCTATGAGCAGGAATCCTCCCCTGTAGATCCGGACCATGGGCCAAACATCTGCTCCCTGGATCACCACAGCTCCTGTAATAACCACTGTGACCAGCAGGACCAGGAACACTCCACAGTACAGTCCCACTCTGAAGGTGGTCCAGGCAGGAGCAGGCTGCGGACACACACACACACACACACCCACAGAGAGAGAGAGAGAGAGGCTGTGTTAAGGTGAAAGGTCGTGACTCTTGACTCCACCACCAACAGAGAAGACGAGCAGTTTTGACACAGGGTGAAACAGCAGGTCTTTGTCCAGTGTTGGTGAAACAAACTGACCACAGGAGGGCGCTGTGGAGCAGCGGATTTCATTTCTAAACGCATAAAAGACAAGACTACTCAGATAACTGAAAAGGAGAACAGCGCCATCTACAGTATGTGTGTGTGTCACGGACCTGCGCTGCCCCCAGTGGCGGCACCCTCAGCCGTTTCATCGCCCTCTGTCTGTCTCCTCCCTCCAGCTCCGTGGTGACCAGGGCCTGACGTGAAGAAGCAGAGAAGAAGTGAGTGTGTGTGTGAGTGTGTGTGTGAGTGCGTGTGTGTGAGTGTGTGTGTGTGTGTACCTCCGTCTCAGAGATGATCTGTGTGATTTTCTTGCAGGTATAAAACGGAGCCACCTCCACGTGGACCACCCTCCAGTCAGCTCCACGGGACGTCTCCAAGATCTTGTCATGCTTCTTCAGAATCTTCCTGAAACCCGTGAAGTTCAGGTTCTACACGGGGTCAGAGGTCAAACTCAAAGGTTAGGATCAGGAGATGATGGAAATAAAAACCTTAAAACAATTAAAAAAAACAACAACAGCACTGACATGAAATATAAATATTAAACAAAGTCACTTTTTTACGCTGCAGTACCGCTGTTGACCACATGTCAACCTGCTCCGTGGCTAACCCTTGCTTTGGTAGTCGTGAAACATTCGTATTTGCTGTTTATCAAATGAACTCACTAATTTAGTACGCTAACCTCAGCGCTAACCTTTAGCGTTACTGGATCTGTTTAAGGCTAGGCCAGGCATGGGCAAACTAAGGCCCGGGGGCCGGATGCGGCCCGTTCAGCTTTTTAATCCGGCCCGCCAAACTTTTCCAAATGATATAATTTATAATATCATAACACTTCTGCCTTTTCCCTGCAATACCCATGTTTCCCCAATAGATGGCGTAGAAAAGGATGCTCCTGACCCCGCCCCCCCCCGTTCAATCTTAGGACCACCTGTGGCCCGCGAATCAAAAAGCTTGCCCACGGCTAGGCTAGGCTAACAATAAGGATCATAACAACTGGACACAACACCGTGTGTGTGTGTGTGTGTGTACCTGGTAGTTCTGCAGCAGTATGAGGCTGAGGTAGAACTCAGAGAAGGCCAGCTGCAGGTCCTTGATGTTCCTGTGTTTGCAGCGCTCCTTCTGTGACAGGGCGAACACCGTCTTCCTCTTCCTCAGACCGGCGCCCAGCGCCGCGCTCTCCCTCTGGGCGTCCAGCGACGACTGCAGCTCATTCTGCAGCGTGGCGAAGCGCCGCTGAGCCTCGGCCAGCTTCTCTGTGGTGGAAAAAGCAGTGGAACAGTTCAACAGGTTAGAGCTGGAACTGACGACTGTTACTGCCATCTGCTGGTCAACAGTTGTTCTGCAGCCTTAAAATGCTGTCCCTACCAGAGTAGAAGGTGTTGATCTTGGCCAGTTCTTTTTCACATGTCTGGAAGAACTTCTCCTCAAACTTGGCGTAGTATCTTTTGACCGTGTCTTCATCTGTGACTGTAAGGACAACAGACCAATGGTTAGGACAGAGCGGAGGAGACGGGGGACAGAGGGAGAGGGACAGAGATAAGTCTAAAGGTCCAGAACTTTGGTGAGGATTTTCATCCAAACATGAACTCTTGTGACCTCGACTCAAAGTTATTTCAAAGGCTGAGAAGTCGAGCAAACCTCAGGACAAAGTTACTGACACCAACAACCCTTTGTTCTGAGATAACGTCAGTCCACAGGACAGTGCAGCGGTGGACCCTCAGAGGTCAAAGTGCAGGTAAACACCACAACACATCAATCACAGACCACGTTCTCAACACCGCTGGGATGTTTGTCAAGAAGCAGCACTCGTCAATCACCACAGGGGGGCAGACACTCAGGTCAACGTTCAACACTGAACCTTCACTCAGCTCCGACAACCACCGAGACAACTACACAACTCCCTGTCCCCTGATGTCCAGTCCAGACACCGTCCTGACCACAGGACCCAGATGACAAGTGTTCAGGTGGCTCTGAGTCAGAGGACGCAGACTTGGTGATTCACCGAGTCTTTTAGACCAGACACCAACTGAACCGTACTGCCCCCTCCCTCGGTGCCCCCCCCGGCCCCCCGGCACACAGACAGCCACCACAGAACAGACTACAGTCATCTC
>NC_024326.1:13846326-13846774 GCF_000523025.1 Cynoglossus semilaevis
CTGAGCCGTACTGCCCCCTCCCTCGGGGCCCCCCCGGCCCCCCGGCACACAGACAGCCACCACAGTACAGACTACAGTCATCTCCTGATCCCGTTTTAGCTGCATTCTGCTTTTTGCTCTGCGTGTCTTGGTGATGATGATCATTATTACCATCATGACACGTCTGTCTGCCACTAACGACCTGTACTTTTCATTTGACAATTAGGGCTTTTTTTGGACTCTATTTTTCAGCTACGCCCTGATTTACTCCCAGGTACAAACACCGGGGTGCAGTCAGTCAGTCAGTCAGTCAGACAGACAGACAGACAGACAGTCAGACAGACAGACAGTCAGACAGTCAGTCAGACAGTCAGTCAGTCAGTTAGACAGACAGACAGACAGACAGACAGTCAGACAGTCAGTCAGTCAGTCAGTCAGTCAGTCAGTCAGTCAGACAGACAGACAGACA
>NC_024326.1:13847286-13868446 GCF_000523025.1 Cynoglossus semilaevis
CAGACAGACAGTCAGACAGACAGTCAGTCAGTCAGTCAAAGGTCGGTGACTGAACGGCGACGTGAGAGGAAGTTCATCTGAAGTTTTTCCAGAACCTGAGTCAGAAACAAGTCATAGAAAAAAAATATCTTGTGGTCAAAAAAAAACACAGAACTGGAACAGAGCAGGAGAGCTGTGTCACACGGTCATGTGAGAGGATTAATAAGTTAGGAAAATCAAAGCAAAGCGTAAAGTACCGCATCGTGATTTCCGGACTATTGAGCGCACCTGAATATAAGCCTCACCCACGAAATTTAAAATGAAAAAATGAATTGTACAGATAGAAGGTTTGGTTCAGGGACCAGAGGGACATCAGTCCATGTCCTCCTTCTCTGTGTTGACTTAAATATGTGTCTCCGTGATGATGCTGCAGCTGAGAGCTTCTCCTCCTCAGACGTCTGAGTCTGGTTCTGGTTCTGGTTCTGGTTCTCAGTGACCCAGGACTTTGTTTTTCAGTCTGATGTTCACTTCCTGGAACTGTGGAACTGAGACAGCGGTGATTCCATGATGAAGACTGAGACTCTGATGACTGTTTTTAAGACCGTTTAAGACTCTGAGAGTGTGAGGCCAAGATGCTGTGGCTTCTTTAACCGAGGCTCATAATTAACTGATTAAGACTCACAGCCTGGAGCAGATCCTGGAGCTGCAGCCACAGGAAAACAAGTTGTGATCACACACAACCGTTGGAGAGTGAAGCCAAAAATCCAACTCCATCAACAACTGTTAACACTGGAGGTTCACTGAGCCATTCAATACCTTGACACATGGGTGGCGCTAACAAACTCTAACATTACCAGGGACATTGAGGACAGAGACGTCTGTATGTATTTTAATACATTTAAAGGTTCACCCAGCACAGCAGCTGCAGTCTCTCTTCAGTATAATGTCATATCAACAACAGGGTTTGGAACCAGAGACTGACGTCGTCCCTTACCTTCAATAGATGGAGCCTGGTCCTGAGCAGCGTAGAGCATTTCTTTAAAGGCCTGGAAAAGACAAGCAGAAAAGAAAACAGTCACTTTATCATCTTTGTCACCGTGTTACTGCTTCACCAGAGCTAACGTTAGCTACGACAGTCCTGGTACAGAGAGCAGAGCTAACGTTAGCTACAACAGTCCTAGTACAGACACCAGAGCTAGCGTTAGCTACAACAGTCCTGGTACAAACACCAGAGCTAACGTTAGCAACAACAGTCCTGGTACAGACACCAGAGCTAACGTTAGCTACAACAGTCCTAGTACAGACACCAGAGCTAGCGTTAGCTACAACAGTCCTGGTACAAACACCAGAGCTAACGTTAGCAACAACAGTCCTGGTACAGACACCAGAGCTAACGTTAGCTACGACAGTCCTGGTACAGAGAGCAGAGCTAGCGTTAGCTACAACAGTCCTGGTACAAACACCAGAGCTAACGTTAGCAACAACAGTCCTGGTACAGACACCAGAGCTAACGTTAGCTACAACAGTCCTGGTACGAACACCAGAGCTAACGTTAGCTACAACAGTCCTAGTACAGACACCAGAGCTAGCGTTAGCTACAACAGTCCTGGTACAAACACCAGAGCTAACGTTAGCAACAACAGTCCTGGTACAGACACCAGAGCTAGCGTTAGCTACAACAGTCCATTGTTGTCTGCTGTGTCTCCTCTCAGTGGGTCAACAGTTTCGCTGCAGCTCAGTTCATCTGCTGCCATCAACAGGAACTCAATGAAAATCATTGAGTCTCTCTGACTCCCAGCCAGACGTCAGGACACACACGCTCTTTCTCCCCACGGCTCCAGCTCTGGGGCTGACACTGTCTTCTCTCTGAGTCCCTCACCGCCAACAGGCCGTAAAGAGGCAGCACAACAGTGGGACACAAGGACTCCTGCAGCAACAGAACTGTCTGTCTGTGTGTGTGTGTGTCAAGGTCACATTATAGCTGGCTCACACCGACTGTTGCACCTGAGGCTCTTCCATCTGCACTGCTAAAAATGTTTTCAAGAATTAAACAAGCACGAGAGCGAGAGAGCTAGATAGATATAGAGATAGAGAGAGAGAGAGAGGGGTCAGGGAATCGAACCTTTGATTTTGGTGTGAACATAAAACATGAGATCTGCTTCCCACACTCTCCAAGAGTTCCATGGACGTGCGTGTGTGTGTGTGTGTGTGTGTGTGTGTGTGTGTGTGTTTGGTCAGTAGGTTTGGCTCAGCATGTGCTCAGGCACAAGTTTCCAAAACAAAACACGGGCAGCTCTGTGGGGAGGACAGCAGCTCTGCTTATCCTCCCAGATTATCCTCCCTGTGTCCTTGTCCACTCCACTCCTCACCTTGTTCTACCCCCACCCAACACCAGGAATATTGGACTGGGAAGGTTAAAAAAAGAACCTGATTCCAGATGAGCGATTCAGGATCTAGACCGTCATCATCATTGAACCCCCCCCCAGTGTGATACTAGTCTCAGACTCTGCCCCCCCCCCAGTGTGATCCTAGTCTCAGACTCTGCCCCCCCCCCAGTGTGATCCTAGTCTCAGACTCTGCCCCCCCCCAGTGTGATACTAGTCTCAGACTCTGCCCCCCCCCCAGTGTGATACTAGTCTCAGACTCTGCCCCCCCCCCAGTGTGATCCTAGTCTCAGAGTCTGTTCCATCTGAACATCAGTTCCTAACTCTGGAACAGAAGGATCTACATTTGGAATCACTAGAGAAGAAAGAAAAGAACATGAACATGAACCAACACCAGGAATATTGGACTGGGAACTGGGGAGAAAAAAATCAAGAACTGATGGAGAAGGAGATTGATACGGGATCAGGAAACAACATGTCAAGATATATTGGCGTTTCAATATTTTCTTGTTCCCCTGGTTTGGTCCTAACGCATAAAGACAGGAGATGACAGTGGAAACACCAAAGACCACCGTGCTGTGATACCAGTCAGGTGGTGGTTGATGGTTGGCTGTTCTACCCTCTGAATAAAACAGTTTTTTCTTCTTTTGATGATCTTCTTATTGATGATTAACGATGCCTTCAAAGACATCAGAGAAAGGTGTTTCCATCAAGTTCTGCTCTCAACTCTGAGCGTCACCACCGACCAAACACTCAAGTCTTTCTGGCGAGCTTGTTGGACAAGATAAAACAGTCTGCTGACGTCATCATCGACTGTTGGGTTGTTTTTATCAGCTTCTCTGTGTGCTGCGACTGAAAACAGCAACCATCAGCAAACCAACTTCCCATGAAGCACTGCATTATGTTGACTCAGTAAAACTGTGTTAGACAGAGGTGACATCACAAACACGCTCCAGACATGTCCAGACCAAGGGTAACACACGTTCACCAGTCAGAAGAAGAAGAACAAGACGCATGAAGTGAGGGTAACGTCCAGACCACTGAGCTAACGTTAGCCACAACACTCCTGGAACAGACCCACAGAGCTAACGTTAGCAACAACCCTCCTGGAACAGAACCACAGAGCTAACGTTAGCCACAACACTCCTGGAACAGACCACAGAGCTAACGTTAGCAACAACACTCCTGGAACAGACTAACGGTGTAGCCAGCAGACGACAGGGTTCAGAGGGAAAAGCTTGAACATTAGAGCTGACATTGACTGCAGGGTCGTACACTTCCCGCAGCAGTCAGCAGGGGGCAACATCGCCCCTGCTTGGGCTACAGTGATGTTTCTAAGGAAGACAGAAAGTGTCCAAACATGTCAAGGCAGAACAACACCTTTATATCTTTGACCTGCTACATAGATAAATCACAGACCCTGGTCAGAAGAGACCAGACCAGCATCAAAACCAAAACAGCCTCCGACTCGGCTTCCGTCACGTTACGGCAGCAGCTCCCACAAAAACATGTGGATTTATTTAGCGTTAGTGTCTGACCCAAACACAGCTGCCTTTAAAAAACAACAACATTCACGTTGACGACAAGGTCAGCGTGGCTCAGCAAACCTCCGTGACCTGGAAGCTTCTGCTTGTTCACAGGACTGAAGCTGAGCCCGGCCCCGGGTCAGAACAACAGCCAGGGAGACCGACAAAGCCACATCTGTGTTGTGTTTGAACAGCGTTAGGTCTGGACTGAGCCGACTCAGCATGAAGGTTCTGTAGAAATAAGCAACTTCAAGAGGGGCAGAAGAATCACCAGCATGATGGGAAGAAAGGAAGACAGAACTGAGTCACACACTGACTGATTTAATGGACTATTATTATGACTATTATAACTGGTGCAACTCCTTCACAGCAGATTAGCTGACTGAAAAAATAGGCTGGGAACAAGATAAACATTTACGGTTCACTAATGTATTATAAAAACATTTTTTAAACGCTCATTAGTTGCCAAAAATTGGCAACTTTTAAAGTTTGGAAATAGATCAAAACGAGCTGTCGTGTGATACTCTCTCCGCTACAACTTGTGTAAGTGTGAAATTTCGTCACTCTGGTTTTTTTTCCTTCGAAGTCTTAAGTTAGTGTCGTTCCTCAGAACTCAGAGAGAGCGACAGAAAGAAGAATGTGCTGCAGGCAGGACCACTGGCTGAATGCAGATGAAGAATTACACAGAGAAATGAGAACACACTGCGATAAGTGGAGGAAACAACGCAGAGGTTACTGCTGCTGCTCTCAGGTGGGGGGCGCACTCGCAGAAACAAGCGACATTCCTGTTGTATCTGGACTCGCTAAGAGCAAACAAAAAAAAGCTACACTTCTAGGGCAGCTTATTTATGTGCATACATATTGAGGTGTTCATTCTGGAGTACAGTGTCCAGATTCCTGTTGAGGAGGAGCTGTGAGGAGTCATGAAAAGGTGGCATTGTCCAGACGTGTAGCTAACAATCCTGCTTTAGTAACTTCAAGTTTCTTTTTTTATCATTGTTGTTATATTTGAACTAATAATTTGTGTCACATCATCTAGATACCAATGATGACAGAGGCCGTTCACTCCACAGGATTTAAGTACAAAATAACATTTGTCAGCTATGAAACAATTATAACAACGTAGGTTTATTAACTGAACTGATGCTGCGATAGATTTAAGGGATTTCTGAGCTATTTGTGCTGATTTAAGCTAATTTAAGGGAAGGTGTTTATAAATTATTTTTTAAGCTTTGCCAGATTCGAGCTGTATTGGGTTTTTTAATGCTAGCTATGGTTACTTTGTAATTGTTTTAGGTGACATTTTAGCTTTTGTTTTAGTTTATTTGTGAATTTCTTAAACCTTTTTTTTTAGTTTATTTGTGAATTTCTTAAACGATATTATATATTTTTCTGTTTTTTGCATTTTTGGTTGCTAATATCATCTACCTAACATTTAACTATTTAAAATATTTTATCCATTGTCCACTCATAATGATTTTAGGAAACGATATTAACCATGAAAACATTAAGGGAAGTCTTTGTGAACGAACGCCGGGAACTGCTAATAGCAATTGAGCTAGCTAGTAACAAAACATCGGCATCAGGAGCGTTCCTATACCGCTAAAAAATTGGGGAGAAGGTGGAAGGAATAATTTAAAAAAATTACCGATATAATAAATAAAACGAAGAATACATTGAATGTGTACAATAAAAAAAATTGGGGTTAGTTTGTTTGTGTGAGCTACGGCGCTAACTGGTTAGCCGTGTTAGCAGGTCGAGGCTAACTCACCTCATACTGGATGTACTGTTTTCTCCACTCCGGGGTGATGTGAGCGGATAGATGCTCCGTGAACTTCATCGCTGCTCCTGATGCCGCTCTTGTTCTTCTTCTTCTTCTCCTCCTCTCCCTTGTCGTCCTGCTGCTGACCTCAGCTCGGCTGCTGTGCTCGGTTGTTATCTACGTTTTTACAGTCTCTAGCGTTTATTATTTAACCACCCAGAGATGCTACAGCGCTAAGCTAACGGATGCTGCCGTCTCCTGCATTTCAGTCCGTGTGTATTCAACACGACTCTCCGTCGCGTCCGTCTCATGTGCGATGTTTTTTTGTTTTTTTTTTCTGACTTCTGCGGTATAAACAGCATGAACCGCGTCGACAGTGACAGCCTTCTTCCTCCTCCTCCTCTAACACCACCCGTAAACCACCCTCCTCTCTCTCTCTCTTTCTTCCTCTCTGTCCGTCTCTCTACCTCTGCTGCATTCAGGTGCGGTGGGAAACGTCAAAGTCTGTTTGTCTAAGGAGAAGGAGAACTGCAACACGGCGTTTTTTCCGGTGGGTGGAGCTGTGGGCGTGACATTATTCACACACGACGCCTGTAAACCCAGAGAAACGAACAGGATTTAGGAGTCACGGCGGAACCTCACCCTGGTTCACCTTGCCTTGTTTTCAGCCCCAAAATGTGTTAAAAAATATAACGAGATCCCAGTGATTCCTTCAACGGATCACCTACACAAACCCTCACAGTCACAAGATCAAGATCAGTGCAAAGAACACCCAGCAGGTGGCAGTGATGTGATGGGGATTCAACCAGTGTCTGAATGAGTTGGGGAAATTCAACTCATTACCTTTTTTAACAGAACGTCAGAGGTTTTGAACGCAGAGAAAGACGCCTCTGTGTTCCGCTGATTTCCATTCAAACACACGTTCTACAGCCAACAGACGGCGCCTCTGTTGGTCAATCAGTGGCTATCACGTCCATTCATGTACTATCTGAGACCTTGATCACTGCTCAGGTATTCAGACTGATCAGCTGCCTCACGTGAGGTCAAGGTGCACGAAGGGTCAGTCGACCGATTCCCCTGGAGTTGACTCGTTCGATCGATCGCAGTATTATTTTCCGCCCTTTATTTTCATCCATCTTTCACTCCCCGTCTTCGGACCCTCTCCTGAGGATACATGGTCTCTGTGACGAGTACCAGCGTGAGCTGGTACACTTAAAAGGATCAAAGCCTGAGGTTCCTTTGTGTTAAGTCACTCGCGTTTGTTCTCACCGACCATTTAGTTTGAGTTTGAGTTTGAGTTTTCTTTAACCCTGTAATCTGAGGAGGTGGAAAACCAACCACGGTCAGATGGTCACTGACCGTGTGCGCCCCCTGCTGTGTGACAAATCAGCTGCCAGGTGAACATAAAGGACAAGTAAACGTTTTTAAACCGTTTACATCACAGCCAACAGAAAGTCTGATTCACTGACACCTCATTCACTGTCCTTACCTCGCTCGGTGACCCGACGCTACCACTAGAGGCAGTATTTCGTATGGTGTAGTATTTTAAATCGGTCATCTTTGGTGCACACGTCACTGCAGCAGAGTTCTTGTGAACAATTCTATGGTTTGTAAAGAAAATAAAGTTCAATACGGGTTCAAATGGAGTCGATTTAGATGAATATAAAAATATAATAAATATAATATATATAAAATATATAATAACAAATAAATAAGCGTCAGCGTGACGTGACGACACTGCGTTAATTATTAGTGAAGAAATGATGACGCAATAATAAAATGGAACCACACTAAGACAACACAAATCTGCTCCAGCTTCACCGACTCACTGCTAATCCCATCACAGCACCTGAACGCTGCATGGAGCCGTGACGTCACCAGCCACCCCGAGGAGGGGAAGACGTTTTTCCTGCTTGGCTGCTTAGTGCAGGGACTGAGCAGCGAACACACACACAAACACACACACGCACACAGAGAGAGAGAGAGAGACACGTCTGTTTCGCTCGACCAGATTCTGCACTGATTGAACCTTTACTTTTCGTCTTCTTCTGACCTGACGACCACGACAGCTGGTGATTCTAACAGCCTCCAGCAGTGGGCAGCACAGAGCCTCTTCTCACTCACGTCTGCCTCTCACTGTTACTGTTACTTTGTATTTTATCTTCTGTTTCACTGACGTCAAAGACCGGAAGCTGTTTCATCAGTTTTTGAACGACGTGCTCCAAATTCACGGCTCCTTTAAATATTATGTCGGAATTATTTTATTACATATATAAAAAAAGTCAACATTAGAATTCTGCCGGCGTGGAATTGTTGTTGTGTTTACACCATTACACCAAGTATACTGCCATCTAGTGGCTTTACAGCGCCTTACACCCCAACTTTTTTTTTTAAGTGTTTTTTTTTTTCTTTTCTTTTTTTCCTCTACTGCTGCAGTGTAAATGCCTGACAAACAGCGGCTCTGGTGAAGAGGACCAGGGAGTCTGAGACGCCTCTACCCCGGACAACGACACAGCCCAGGGACAGATTCTAATCTGCTGTATATCAGTCAACATCTAACCACAGAAGAACAGATTTTTTTTTGTAAATGCCTGAAGGGAGGGTCGACATCTGCAGGTCTTTTTGTCGCATTATTTTGTTCTCCTCCATCCATCCCGGAGCTCATCACCTCCTCCTCCATCACCTCCTCCTCCATCACCTCCTCCCCAACAAAAATGAAAAGCACCAGATTAAAAGATCACCTTCATTTTCATTATCACCAAATAAAATAAAATGAATGCGTTTGGATTTATTCACCTGGACAGTGGGGGCGGGCGGTGTGTGATAAATACGCGCAAAGAGAAGGGGGGAGGAGGAGGACGTGACGTCATCATGCAGACAGAGACGTTCACTCTCCCTGTTCGTCCTTGACATGATTCTCTGTTGCCTTCTGATTCACACGTACACCGCTGACACCCAGCTGAGGCTGATGATGATGATGATGATGATGATGCTGCAGCGCCAACTGTGGTGCTGGGTGGTATCACAGTCACCTGAGTTAAAGCAGTTCTGTCAGATGTTCTCACTCAACATTAGAGAAGTTACAAAACAAAACTTAACAAATGAGTCCCGACATAAAGCCCACAGAGAAGCAGTAGTTAAAGTATTTACTCTTCTATAAAAACACTCGATACCATTTAATAACGTATTTCTGTCCTTTTCTGCTGTGGCCGGACTGAAGACTGACCTGCAGACCGCAGTCCAGGTCTGAAGACCGTCACACTGGACAGGCAGTCTACGTTACTGTCAACAAAACCTCTTAAATTTAAAAGTATTTACTCTTCTATAAAAACACTCGATACCATTTAATAACGTATTTCTGTCCTTTTCTGTTTTGTCAGCTGCTATACCAATACTGAACAGCAGAGGGCAGCATTTCCTTTTGTTTGTCCAATCAGACTTCAGACCGATGTTCAAACACACAAACAAACACAGAGAGCGTTAATTAAAGTTGAAATAGTACTTCATTAGCAGACGTCGGTGAAGCTAGCTGCTAACTTCCACACAGGAACGTCCGAACAAACAGGTTCTCTGAGCGTGTGTTCAGCGCCTGACACACCGGTGTGAGGGCGTGAAGTCGGGGCGGAGTTTGAGGAAGTTCTCCGTCACGGAGCTCAGACATTTGACAGGAGTCAGAAACATTCCTCAGGTCAGATCTAGAACGTTCTCCCATCACCAACACGGACCGGTCACTGTTATATCAGAATTAGCTCATGCTAACACACCTACCGTACCTCGACAGTTTTGTGTTTTGTTTTTTTTGTCATATAACCATTTTCATTTTGTAATTTGTTGCTTTTGTAGTTTTAAAGTAACATTTAGTTCTTGTTTAACGTTATTTAACTTTGTGATGTTTTTTTGTTTTAGTGCTAACTTTTACACGTTGTTGAACGCGTTTTAAGCGGGGTTTAGCTAACGTGCTGCTATTTAGGCTAACTCTAAAATGTATTGTATATTAAGAAAGTTTTAACTGTATAATAAATAGCTGTTAGTTTTAGGTGTACTTTAGTGAAGTTTTAGTTTCTGTCCTTTAGACACTTTTCACCAGTTATCGTCGTTGTTGAGTCATCCGTGGCTAACTCGGTCTTCTTCGTTGGTCTTACGTCGGTCCAGCCTCTACGTGATGGTTTATCTGGAGCGCAGACCTTTTAAGAATAGACACAAATCTGCTTAGGTGCGTGTGCGCAGTGAGCGGACAGGAGATTAGTGCGCACTCCGATTGGAGACGCCCGGTCTCGGTTCTGGCTCAGACTCGTGTGTCCTCCCGTCTCTTGTCACGGAGGACAGTGTGGACACAGAGTTTGGACACATTGGACAGCTTTTACGCACACACGGGTGTCAGAGACGGAGCAGCCGGAAACCGGAGCTGCTGTCGTGATGTTTGACACCAAACCGCACTCAAGAAGATCCAGAAAAGTTCGGCTGAACTTCAGCGACTGACGGGAACAGACGTCAGATGGCGGAAGACCGTGAGCTTCAAGATGCGTGTGAATTTGTTAAAGGTCAGTTCATGGCTGTGCTTCTCAATCTGTGGGGCGTGTAACACGGGGTGTACTTGGGCTGCCTCGACTGTTGGGAAGGAAAATCCGATTCCCGTCAAGATTGAAGTTCGCCCAGATTTTACGGAGAGACTTGACGTGGAACTGATGGACAGAAAATGTTAACGTGTCTGTTTCTTTTCTTACAGACCGTCTGTATTTCGTCAGTGTTGATGTGAAGCCACAGACCACGGCCAACACCGTGTTCTTCAGCACAGACCAAGAGTTTGTCTACGACAGGTGATTACGTTCTGCTAATGGCTAATGGCTAACCTTTAGATTTTTTTTTTTTGTGAAAATGTTCTGTTATATTGTTTGGCTCATGGTCAGATTTTTTTTTGAGGTTTTCTGTTACTGTTATCTAGGTTGTGATTATATGTCAGTCACTGGACGACTTAACTTAACTTAGCTAACCAGCTTGGATTAATAAGTTAGAGGAAGGTCGACATGAGATCAGCAGCTGGGCTCTGGTGATCGTCGCTCCTGTCCCGCTGATCTGACGCTGCTGATCTGACGCTGCTGATCTGCTGCTGCTGATCTGCTGCTGCTGATCTGCTGCTGCACTGGTTGAAGCTCCTGAAGGCAGCACTCCAGGTCCTGGGTCCTGGGTTCTCTGTACTGCAGTACAGTGAGGCGTCCAAAAACACAAACTGATGAAATCAGGTTTATTTTGATCTAAGAACCCGGCGCTGCCTCGTCATCATGTAAGCTGTGTGTGTGTGTGTGTGTGTTTGTGTTACAGTTTCTATGAGGACTTCGGTCCCCTCAACCTCGCCGTGCTGTACAGATACTGCAGCAAAGTCAACAGGAAGCTGACGGTGGGTCACATTGACTGCCCTTTGACCTCAACACACCACAGTCGCACCATGAATACAACCACAAACCTGATCAATAACCCTGTCTGTATGGTACACGGGCCACGCGGTGGTGCAGTGGTTAATGCTAATCCAATCCAACATGACTCTGATTGGCCATCGTTGATTTGTAGAAGCATTGACGAATGAACCCGTGGTAACAGTACCGTTAAAACAACATCGGACGAAAGATCGGAAAAACCCGTGGACAATAAACCTCGTTATAATTAAACCTCGTTATAATTAAACCTCGTTATAATCACAGCCTCATTGGTCATCTTGAGTTGTCGTCCTACTGGACAGTGGACGTCACTGATTGTCCACTGAATTTTCCCACATGGTGCTGTCATACCGTCTGATCTGGACTCTGGTCTCAGTCCTTCACCTGGTCCAGGAAGAGGCTGGTCCACTTCACCTCCCATGACCAGAGGAAGAAAGCCAACGCTGCCTTCCTGATCGGTGCCTACGCGGTAAATATCCTGCAGCCCTGTCCCATCTGTCCCCTGTCCATCTCCCTGTACTCTACTGACCGCGTCCTCCTGTCTGCAGGTCATCCACCTGAAGAAGAGTCCAGAAGAGGCCTACAGGATTCTGGTCTCAGGAAAGAACGCAGGTTTCCTGCCCTTCAGGTGGGTAGTTCGACTCCACTGGTCACATGGTCATTGGCTGTAGGTCTCGTCAGCTTGGTTGCTTCTCAAATGGTGGGGCGGGCCCCCCTGGGGGGACGTGAGGTATAATAACTGGTTTAAGGGAGTCGTTATTAGACAGTGAAAACAGAACCTTCACCACAAACACCAACTCCTCAGACATGTTTCTGATGTTTGTTAGTTTGTTTAGGCTCCTCCCCCTCGTCCCACTCCTCCTCCTGCTGAGGTGACTGACTGTTTGTCTCCTGCAGGGACGCAGCAGCAGGAGCGTCTACCTTCAACCTCTCTGTACTTCACTGCCTACAAGCTGTACACAAGGTAGGAACGCCAGCGACCGCGAGAAGTGACGTTGTAAAAACGACCGTTGACTTTTCAGCCGTGACGTTTGTCTCCCCGTCTGGTCGTTTCAGTCACTGCAGCTCAGTTTCCTGGACTTTGAAAACTTCAGTGTTGATGAATACGAACACTTTGAGGTGAGAACGACGAGACGACGTCAAGAGTCCGTCTTTCCTGACGTCGTTGTCGTGACCTTTGAACCAAAGTTCTCCTGTTCTTCTGCAGCGTGTGGAAAACGGAGACATGAACTGGATCGTTCCAGGGAAGGTGCTGGCCTTCAGCAGCCCCCACCACCGCAGTCAGACGGAGAACGGTGAGTCGGAACCACGGGACGTTGTATTTGTTTTATTATTATTATTATTATTTGTTTTAATTATGACTGAATCAACAAAAGGTTCAAAACACTGGGTTTGACAATGGCTGGTTGGTTAGCGTTAGCTGGATTAGCCCCTCCCATATGTTCTCATTGGTTCAGACCCTAATACTTGTGACCTCGTTGGCATCGATTGGATAAAGGTTGATGTTGGGAAGAAGTGCATTGTGGGACTTTTAGAAGATCTGCTGCTTCCTCAACTTCACAGTGCCAACACTAGATGTCACTAATTTGCTCATTCGCCTGCAGGCTACCCCCTCCACGCCCCCGAAGCCTACGTTCCGTACTTCTGCCAAAACCAGGTCACGGCCGTGGTGCGTTTGAACAGGAAGTTGTACGACAGCCGGCGTTTTGAGAGAGCCGGACTGGACCACCATGATTTCTTCTTCCTGGACGGCACCACGCCCTCTGACATCATCGTGAGGCGCTTCCTGCACGTGTGTGAAAGTTCAGGTGGAGCCGTGGCCGTTCACTGTAAAGGTGGGCGTGGCTTCATGGACTGGAGTTTAAGAATTGTTTTTGTTCCACTGAACCCCTGTCTCTGCCCAATCACAGCTGGCCTGGGTCGTACGGGCACTCTCATTGGCTGCTACCTGATGAAACACTTCCGCTTCACTGCAGCTGAAGCCATAGCCTGGATCAGAATCTGCCGACCTGGATCCATCATCGGTGCTCAGCAGAACTTCCTAGAAGAGTGAGTCTGAGTCCAGACGGTCGTTAGCATTTAGCCTCATTAGCTGCAGGTGGCGCTAACAGCCAGGTCAGATGTCACTTCAGGTCAAGGTCAGTGGTGTGGTCCGCAGCTGAAGACCAGCACCGTCTGAGCTGTAGATCACACTGACCTCAGCTGTCTTCTGATTGGAGAACTCCAGCCAATGAGGTGATGGGTGGTCCAACAGAGGGGCGTGGCCTGTCATGGTAGGAGACCTCCCCCCCATCTAACATGTGAAGCTAAAGGAGCTAACGTAGCTTGTTTCTCAATCTGGGCTGACCACAGTGGGAGGGTCAAGGGTCAGGTGGTCCGTCCTGAGGGTCAAGGGTCAGGTGGTCCATCCTGACGTTGACCTCTGGTGTGTGTTTGTAGGAAACAGTGCAGTCTGTGGGTGCAGGGCGACGTCTACCGCTCCAAACAGAAACTGCTTCAGCAGAGACTGTGTCGACGGCAGCAGCAGCAGCAGTTACAGCAGCAGCAGTTACAGCCTCAGCAGCATCAGCTTCTTCTTCTTCTTCTTCCTGGTTCTGACCCGGACCAGGGGACGACAGAACCCGTCTCCCGTCTGGTCACCAGCATGGATGGCCTGTCAATCAAAGCCACGCTGCACGAATCCTGCAGCATGGACACGAGGTAAATGGAACAACGTTGGTTTGGCGCCCCCCTCCGTTCAGCATGTACATTGCACCCAAAACTTCTTTATTTTGTGTATTTTGTGTGTAGAGCAAAAACGAAAAAAGCAGCCTGCCGGACCAGGGGACGACAGAACCCGTCTCCCGTCTGGTCACCAGCATGGATGGCCTGTCAATCAAAACCACTCTGCACAAATCCTGCAGCATGGACGAGGTAAACGGATTGGCTTTGGCGCCCCCTTCCGTTCAGCATGTACATTGCACCCAAAACTTCTTTATTTTGTGTGTAGAGCAAAAAAGAAAAAAGCAGCCTGAGCCAAGGAGACAGACTGAGAGAACTGAAAGGAAAGAGATCAGTGTTGTCGTCTTCAGGGTAACACCACACACACACAGATTTGTCATTGTCTTCATGGACCTTCATCATCGTCATCATCGTATTGTCTCCATGGACCTTCATCATCGTCATCATCGTCACTGTGTCTCGTCTCGTCTCCAGACTAAACCTGTCGACGACGTCACACACTCCCGCCCGCGTTCCCTTTGTCTCCCACATCAGGAGGTGAGTGTTCCCTGTCCTCAGTCCCTGTCCTCAGTCCCTGTCCTCAGTCCCTGTCCTCAGTCCCTGTCCTCAGTCCCTGTCCTCAGTCCCTGTCCTCAGTCCCTGTCCTCAGAGACACACTAGACAAGTGCAGCAAGGAAGGACAGACTTTTCTGGACTCGAACCCTCGGTTCATAGAGACTCTGATCGACAGTTAGGTCTGAATGAACCACTGAGACCTGATCAGGTTCTAGTCCATATAGTGACAGTTCAGACCTGATCAGGTTCTAGTCCATATAGACTGAAGAGATTTGACCTTTGACCCGAGGACGCTGAGACATGACATCACATGGAACTATGTTTGACTTGGACTTAGACTTGAACAGTCACACTGAGGACTGGGGGACAACTGTCCTCACTCACCCTCCGTCTCCGTCTCCGTCCTCAGGCCGTTCAGTCTGCTGTCCTCCAGTACGTCCACAGACAGGATCGGTTCCTGCTGCTCCAAGAACTTCTCGTCCCAGTGACGGCGTCCTCTCAACACCAGGAACTAATTATTATTGAGAACTGTTGGTACCATGGACGTAGTACCAGGAGCTACAGACCACACCAGGAACCAAAGAAACAGATGACCCTAAATGACCCCTGTTACACATGACTACCAGATATGGTGCGCCACCTACAGGATAAGGAAAAGATTTAAAGTCAACACTAGTCTGTGTTTTTTTTGTTTTTTTTTTATTTTAAATGAAGAATAAATCAGTACATTTTCTTCCACTGTCTCTGAATTCTTTGGTTAAAGTTTCCTCGGATATAACAAGTAAAAAAAAAAAAAAAATTTGGAAGAAGACGAAAAAAAACCAGTTGTTTTTATCACAGATGTTTTTGTTTCTGTTTGATTGACAGCTGCCTGAGCTGAGTTTATAAACCATCGTCTGGTCCGAGGAAATGTTTTAAATAAAATTCTAAACTTGGGGGTCAGATACTTGGGGTCAAGTGTGCTGACCCGGGGTCAAACCTGTGAAGAAGCCGCAGAGCTGACGATGTCTCGGAGAACGTCCACCTGAAAGACAAGGTGCAGCGGTGCCTGAGGTTTGGTGTCGTCCAGTCTGAGTCCAGACCCGTGGTCCACCCGTGTCCCGCCTCTTACCTGGTCCCCACCTCCAACATTCAGGTTCTCCACAAGATAAACCGTCACCCGTCCCTGTCCGTCTCCGACCAGGACGCAGTGAGACTGTGGCGTGAACAGAAGCGAGGTCATGGTTCCTCCGGGGGCAGCGGGCTGCACAATGATCGGGTCCAGACTGAGGAGGAGACAAAGGACGGGTCACAGAGGGACAGAGGAGGAGAGTGAAGGACGTCTTCTGTCCTCAGTCTGACTCACGTGCTCCAGTTCAGGTCCCAGATCTCCAGCTGTCCTTCATTCACCGCCCCAAACACGGCGGCCCACCGCGGGGACCACTGGACGTCACAGACGGCCCTCTGAGCTGAAGTGAAACTGATCACAGGTCGGAGCTGGTCCTGCTGCCACAGCTGGATGGTCCAATCAGAGGAGCAGCTCAGGAAGACGTCAGGACTGAGGGGACACCAGGACACGCAGGTCACCGGACACTGAAACCAGAGACGGGGGTGAGGTTGGTCCTCGGCTGACGGCAGAAAGTGGACTTTGGTTTTGGTGGCGTTCTTACAAAGTGTTTCCTGAACGTCTCCAGAACCTGCTGAGTGTTGGAGCAGGAGCACTTGTGGACCAGACCGTCCCACGTACCCGCCAGGTACAGACCGGTGTCCTGAGGAGAGACAAGAAGACGGCGTCCACCATGATGCTCAAGGACAACAACGGTCGGGTCGGGCCGGACCTCACGCTGACCAACTTACCGTTGGGTGGAAGTCAAAGCACAGAGCCGGGGTCAGAGGTGAGAGGACGCTCTCCGTCTTCTTTCCTCCCGTCTTCTTTTTCACATTATTCACCTTCTGGAGTTTCATCAGGTCTGTGACCAAAGACAGTCCAACGGAAAGGACTTCAAGTCAACACAAATCACTGGGTTTGGTTTTGACCAAACATAGAACTGGTCACCGTGGAAACGCATTTGACCAACGACAAAAAAATAATATACAAGTTACCTTAACAACCATAACAACCTGGACCATGATAAAAAAGTGTTTACTCTATCACATTAAAATCTCTGATTTTCTCCATGGACTTTGGTCTGAACTAAAATCTCTGATTTTCTCCATGGACTTTGGTCTGAACTAAAATCTCTGATTTTCTCCATGGACTTTGGTCTGAACTAAAATCTCTGATTTTCTCCATGGACTTTGGTCTGAACTAAAATCTCTGATTTTCTCCATGGACTTTGGTCTGAACTAAAATCTCTGATTTTCTCCATGGACTTTGGTCTGAACTAAAATCTCTGATTTTCTCCATGGACTTTGGTCTGAACTAAAATCTCTGATTTTCTCCATGGACTTTGGTCTGAACTAAAATCTCTGATTTTCTCCATGGACTTTGGTCTGAACTAAAGTGTAAAGTGCCTCAGCGGGGCGAGGGTTCAGCACCTATACAGTCCAGGCCGTTGTTGAACACGAACCACCTGCTGATCCTGCCGTCGGCAGAGGCGGAGACGAGCACTTCCTGTTTGTCCTCCCCTGTGAAGCTCAGCTCCTGCTGAGTCCACCTGAGCTGCCACACAGGTCCTGAGTGTTTGTTAGGACACTCACTGTACACACAGACACAGACAGACATGAGGACTCAGAACCAGTGACTGGACCAGGTCCAACTCACAGCTTTGACTACATTTTCAGTAACAAACCAACCTGTCACCGACCCACCTGCTGCTGATCACTCCTGACTCCTGGTTCTGAAGGTTTTGCACGTTGTAGACAGCGATGGTTCCGTCACTCATCCCCACAGCCAGCTGACCGGGGCAGTGGGCCGAGAAGTCCAGTGCGGTCACGGCCCTGTGGCAGTGGACCACTCGTTCGGGCCACTGTGGAGCAGAACACAACACCTCAGCTGCAACAACGTCCCGGCCCAAGATCAGGAGGATCAGCAGGTCTTACTGTGGGGTTTTTGAGGGACCAGCAGCAAATCAGTCCTGGTTCCACACCAGTGGAGTCCAGTTCACCATAACCCACAGCCAGGATGTCCTGCAGGGACAGACAGACACCAGAGATAACGTTAGCTACAACAGTCCTGGGACAGACACCAGAGCTAACGTTAGCTTCAACAGTCCTGGTACAGACACCAGAGCTATTGTTAGCTACGACAGTCCTGGTACAGACACCAGAGCTATTGTTAGCTACGACAGTCCTGGTACAGACCCCAGAGCTAACGTTAGCTTCAACAGTCCTGGTACAGACACCAGAGCTAACGCTAGCTACGACAGTCCTGGTACAGACACCAGAGCTAACGTTAGCTTCAACAGTCCTGGTACAGACACCAGAGCTATTGTTAGCTACGACAGTCCTGGTACAGACCCCAGAGCTAACGTTAGCTTCAACAGTCCTGGTACAGACACCAGAGCTATTGTTAGCTACGACAGTCCTGGTACAGACACCAGAGCTAACGTTAGCTACTACAGTCCTGGTACAGACACCAGAGCTAACGCTAGCTTCAACAGTCCTGGCACTATAGAGCTAACGCTAAAGGACAAATTAATAACTAACACTTGTCCACCAGGAGTTTTAAAACTTTGAGTCACCTGGTTCTTCTTGTTCCAGGCCATGCAGCTGACACGGCGCCCCCTGGTGAGCTCACAGCTGAAAGCCCACAGATGCTGCAGAGCTGGAGACGGTCTGCTGTCTGTGTCCTCCTCGTCCTCCTTCAGCTCCATGGTCCCAGGTTGTTGGTCTGGTGTGGACAAGATGGTCGTGGTCATGAAAACAGAAACTCGTTCTCTGACGGCGACCGACTCCAAAGCTGCGAGTCGTTCAAACCTGCTACGACAGGCAGCTGTCTGTACGCTGCCAGCAGTGGTTGGAAGGTGTTTCCCATGATGCTCCTCTCCATCACCAGAAGTGAATGGTGGAATCTGTCCGACTGCATGATGAGCTGCAGGTCTGACTCCGTCTTCACGCTGCTGCAGACGTCCACGTCCTTCAGAGAGCTGGAGGCGCTAGCTGAGACACAGAGACAGGCTAACTGTTAGCTCGTCTTTACAGACGACAGACGACGTCCTCTTCAGGTCCAGGGTCTGTGGTCATTACCTGTGCTGGCCATGCTGACCATGGACGCGCTCCTGTCCACACCTCTGCTCCCGTCCACCGCAGAATCTGGACACTTGGACGTCTCCGCGTCTGAGCTCGGCTCGGCTTCTTCTCTGTCTGAAGCGTTGAGAGAGTCGTACATGTCCCAGGCCGTGACTGCCGCGGCTGTGGACGACAGACATCGGAAGACCAGCCTCAGCTCTGAGCACACGGTCTCGGCTCAGTTTAACCCCCTAGTGGACAGATGAGGACCTTACACCTCACCCAGTCACCAACTTTGTTTTTAGACTTTTTTAACCAACGTCGTCTTCATTCAGCTGACGTCACTGGAGAGACAGTGTGTTCAAAAACCTAAAACTGTATCAACGTACGACTGAATCATTGTTACTAGGTTACCATGGTTACTTACCTGTAAATTCAACCCCTCCCCCAAATAAAGAAAAGGAGACCAATCCAAACCTGCGTCCACCGTGATCACGGCGTCACTCTGGACGTGTTTGTTCTTCAGAGCTCCACTCAGAGTCTGCACAGATCGCTCCAGGAACTTGTCACTGCCCATCCTGTTCCTGCACACCTCAGAGTACCGTTTGTTCCTGTCCCTGAGAACAGACCAGGCTGCAGTCACCAAACCAGTCAGGGTGAGGTCACTGAGGACAGTTCCAGGAACTGTTTTCTGCACTTAAACTGCTCCGTCTGGAACCTTCACTCACATGACGGCAGCAGCGTCATCGGCGTCCGCAGACACGGCGGTGCAGGGTTGGTCCAGCAGTGAAATGGTGTCTGTCTCACAGACAAAGACATCGATGATGTCTTTCAACATGTCCTCAGTCACATGTTTGTCCCCCGTGTCTCTTTTCACCTGCACATCTGTAAAAAAAAAAAAACGTGTTTTCAAAGTTCACCACTAGGGGGAGCCCTTAAAGGACGTAGTGCTGCCTCTGTACCATCGCATTAGTTCGGTAGATTTTTGGTAAAATGTTTGTCCTTTATTTAAGCTGTTTACAAAATGTATGGTTTGAAAACAAATAAAAAAACTATAGAAAATAAACCAAATATAAAATGCCGATTTGACATGAAGATTCACGAACTACCGATTACGAACCTGGGACGGTGATGATCACGTCTCGTCTGGAAAACGTTTCTTCAATCTCCTCGTTCACCGACTCGATGGTGGACTGGCTGGAAATTCTGCTGCTTCCCAAAACTGACCTGAGAACAGATGGACAACAACATTCACCTCTCGGTTCAGGTAGAACTGATTCAGGTACCGTTTACTGCAGTGAAACTGCACATCATGAGGTTCCGGTTCTGGTTCTGGTACAGTACCACAGACTAGTGACACTGGTACCGTCCCTGGTACCGTCCCTGGTAGCACAGTGTACCTGGAGAAGGGCACGGTGAGGCTGCCCGAGGCTGCCGTCTGCTCCGACACTGATCCTGGAGCAGCAGACACTTCCTCCATGTAGAACCTGCAGCTCCTGGCCTGTGCTGCCCCTGGATCTGCCTGCAGCAGAGGCCGAGGTGTGACGTCATGACCTTCTTCATCAAACACCTGCAGACCGTGAGCAACAGGAGGAGAAAAAAACAAACAAACAGCAGAGTCTCGAGTCTAAATGTCCAGTTTGAACTAAAAGTTAGCCGGGGGGGGGGCGGAGTGGGGGGGGTGCTCACCCGGAGCTCAGGCTCAGACTCCAGCTGCTTCTTCTCCAGAACTTTGCTGGCAGCGGTCAGACTGAAGCGCCTCCTGCTGGACAGATCCACTACACTCTGAGTTTGGCTGCGCGTGGTCGCGTGCGTGTGTCTGCTTCCACTGCTGCTCTCCTTCATACCACGTGACTTCGACAAAGTCACAGCTCTCGAAGACCTGACACACACACACACACACACACGGTGTATTTTTCCACAGCTCAAAGCCGAAGGACTGTGTTAGAAAAACTAAAAACTCCACTCACGGTCTCAGCAGCAGTGCGCGTCTCTCCGACATCCTGCTTTTGTTTACGTTCATGTACTGTTACCGTAGCAACAAGACGTCACGGTTGGCGGCACACTTTCTTCCCGCCGCTACGTCAAAGCCCCGCCCCTTACCGAAGGCTGTTCGACTGAGAAGTGAATCTCCTGAAGTATGTTTTAAACGTAACAGATAAATGAAGACATAAAAAATTTTTAAAAATAAAAATTAAAAATGTTGGTTGGTTTACACCGACGTGAAAAAATTCCCCCACACACACACACATCGTCCAAAATATTGAAAAATCTTAAAGATTTTGTTTGTGCTATTAAAGCTTTGGAGTAATAAAAAAAATGTTTCTGACCCGTGACGTCACACAGCCCCCCCCCCAAAAAACACACCAAGTTCAGTTCAGTCCCAGAACACACCAAGTTCAGTTCGGTCCCATTTAGACATTAAAAGTTACAAACCCAACATCAAATCGTCATAAATAAACGACATCATTGACTGTGAGCTGCTGCCCCCTGCTGGAGACAACTGAGGTGAAGTATTTGAAACACATCAGGTTTTTTTTTTTTTTTCTTCAAACATTTATTTGATCCAATTCTTTGGAATGTAATAGTCAGTGATGAGAGTCTGAGACAGGAACCCAGGAGTCCGGTTCTGGTTCCGGTTCTGGTTCTGGT
>NC_024326.1:13868492-13869233 GCF_000523025.1 Cynoglossus semilaevis
TCTTTCCATTCTCCTGTTTCTGTGTGGGTTCGTGTTTTTTTAATTTCCAACCTTCTCATTTTCATTCCTCTTTTACCAACAACAAAGTTACAGACGCAGTAGTGAAAATAAACATCTTTACAAAAAGAAACGAGGGCACGAACGACAGTGACGTCATCACAGAAACACAATAAAAGTGGAAACGTCTGAGGCGGCGCCAGGTTTTTTTTTTTTGTTTTTTTTTCTTTTTCTCAGAGAATCAAAACATGGTCACTGTCATGTGAGGAGCAACAACAACATCAACAGAACAGTTCTCAACTTCTACCACCGTGTGTCGCTCTTCACTCCTAAATCAACAGCATCATAAACACATATAGACTTTTTAAATATATCAGTGCAACGTTTGTTTTTAGCTCGAGTGCTGCAGGATCCTCTCTCTCCTCACACACCAGGAGACACACAGCGCCACCATCTGGGCTGGAACGCTCTTCATTTTTTGTCGGGACATAAAGACATTTATGATAAAGACTAAAACTTTTTCATCTGACTTCATCAGCGATCCTGAATTTATATTTGAACCTCTTTATATTTGAAACAAACAAACAAATAAAAACCTTTTGGCTGTTACTGAAGGTTAGTGACGCCCCCGCCCACCCCCCCACCACACACTCATCGACGTCCGTTCAGAAAATCTCCAGTGAAGTTCAACATGTTTCGTTCTGTGCTCTGAAAATTCTCTGCTCACATTTAATGGACATTCAA
>NC_024326.1:13869370-13873768 GCF_000523025.1 Cynoglossus semilaevis
ACAAACCGCGCGAGGGGGGGGGGGGGGGGGGGGGGGGGGCCTGGGGCCTACGGTGGCCCAACCCAATGTCAGTTTACCACATGGTCACGTGAGGTTTGTAAAAGAACAAGGACGGATCCAGACACCGGTGAAGGACGGGTTCTCCTGAACTCTACGACATCATGTGACAACGTGTCCAGTGAGGAGACATGGAGACGTGTCCTCAGCACAGCTGAAGTCCCTGTGTCCAAGCACCTTCGACATGGTGTCCTGGTTCTGAACTCAGAGCTCGGTACCATGGACTCTTGAAGAACTCTGAGACTTTAGCACCGGTCGTTGTGTTTACCCTGTTCAGGCGCTATGTCACCAGCAGAGGTCAGTCTTTCGTCCGCAGCGTTTCCTCCACCAGGGAGGCTGTGGTGATGATGTCACAGCTGGAACAACACTCACTGGTGTCCACGTCCACGTCCACTGAACCCTGATGAAGACGGTCCAACAGAGTGTGACGGTTCTCCAGGCAGCGTGGAGAACATTCCACGGAACGATCCATCGGTTCCTGCCGTTCATTCCCAGAATGCTGGGACACACGGATCCTTGACCCGAGACTGAAGCACCAGCGACTTTTTTTTACCCTGTAGAGGAAACCAAAGGTTCCCAGGAGAACATTCCCAGGAGAACATTCTAGAACATTTCCAGGAGAACATTCCCAGGAAGTGTCGAAGGATCAGCGATAACTGATGATTGTGTTTCCGTTTGTTAAAACTCGTAACATTTTCTGTTACATTTTCTCCAGCAGAGAAAGGATGCTGCTGCACTACCAACTAAAAAGTGTGGGGGCGCTCAAATATATTAGAACATATGTACAACATGATGGATGAGAACCCGACGTTCCAGGTTCCTTCACATCAGGACGTTATAAACATTTGAAATCTGGTGATTAAAAACAGGAAAATGTGTTCAGGGGTTTCACTTGACGGTGAAGGAACCCTGGACGGGACTAGAACCGATGACAAACAAGGCAACCAAAAAAAAAAAAAAAAAAAAGGCACGGTGGGAACCACACACCCACACCCACCCACAGTCTTGTGAGTACTCTACACCAACACACACCGGTCCTTATCCTTGAAGGCCCAGTGTATGAGAATTGGTGACACCTAGTGGTGAGACTGAAAGGTGCAACAAACGGAAAAAGACCATGTGACACCATTAGATGGAAATTCATAGTGCGACAGAACGGACCCTTCACTGTCCTCATGTCCCCTGGTCTGTCCTCATGTCCCCTGGTCTGTCCTCATGTCCCCTGGTCTGTATGTCCCCTGGTCTGTCCTCCTGGTCTGTCCTCATGTCCCCTGGTCTGTCCTCTCAGGACACTGTAGAACAAAGATGGCTGCCTCTGATGTGAGTTCAGTCCCAGGAGTCATCAGCTGAGGGCGGGGTCACTGGGGTCACTGGGGTCACACCCTGGATGGTTCAGTCCTCACGTACAGAGACGACCGTCCACACCTGAGCTCAGAGTCAGAGTGAACGGTTGACCTAGTCTCCATTTGACCCGCGGGAGAACGGGAGAACTCCTCCAACGGGAATCGAACTGGCGACCTTTTTGACGCGAGGCAAAGCATTGACCGGCATCCATCTTGTCCCCTGAGGGACACGTCAAAGGGTGAGTGTGGAAAGAGAAGGAGGGACAAAGAGGAGGACGGCCAGTGAAGGGTTAACAGAAAAATACACACCGCGACCTCTCGGGGTCAGGACTAGGGTCTCACTCACACACACACACACATGCACGCACACACATGCTCTGTCACATTCACAGGAGAACCAGTGAGAACGGAGGAAACCGACCCCTGAACTCGTCTGTTTCCTGATTGGTCTCCACACCAGCATGTGATCAACACCGAACCGACGAATCACGTCCAAAAGAACAAAAAGATTCCTTAGTTTTCTTCACCACGCACTAACATTTTTTTTTTTTTTTGCTGTACAAATTCTTTATACACAGTGCCCCCTACAGGTCGGTCCTTTCCACCGCTCCTGAGAAATAAAATGACAGCGGCTCACTCTCAGCACCGTTCCCTCTGTGGCTTCAGCGCTCCGCCGTCCGCCTCCCTCCTCTCGTCTGATTGGCTGCGTCATGTGTCCCCGCGGAGCAGGCTTGGCTCCGCCCCCGGTCCCGCCTCACGCCTCTGAATAGTTTGTCTGTCCGTTGATCTTGTCCTTCTTTAGTTTGACGCCGTCCACCAGCTCAAAGTTATAGTTTTCCAGTGCAGACAAGTTCCTGTCCGTCATGCTGCCCTGGGAGCAGGCGCAGTACAGCACCACACCACAGATGGCGCCCAGGAAGACGCCCAGTGCCGACATGGCAATGATGGTGATGAGGATGGGGTCCAGGGTCTTCAGCATGTTGCCCGGACCCCCGAGCTCACTGGTCTCCTGGGACAGGGAGTCCAAGGCTGCAGGTTGGAGACAGAGAAACGTGTTAAAGAACAAACAAGTCTGTCCCTCAGAGTGAGGACAGAAACTGCGCTCCTCTCAGACATGAGCAGACGATGGCCGATCTGTGGACATCTGGACACAGTCACAGACGGTGGAGTGCTTACGTAGGATGAAGATCCCAGTGGTCGGAGACGTCGGAGCTTCTGGATCTGGAATTGAAGAAGCAGCAGCTCAGAGAACGTGGAGAACAGAGACAGCGGGACCAGAGGACAGAGGACGGGTCAGAACCACTCACCTCTGCAGTCCTCGGCACCGAGTCCTTCCAGGATCTGGATGTTGTCCACAGCCATGTGACCTGAGCTCCGTCTGTCTGCTACACCTACGATCACCACCTGTCAATCAGGGAAACAGGTGAGAGCTGGAAGAAAACTGGGGATGTCGCCCTCTGGTGGGGAATGTAAAACAATGACTTTAAAAAAAAATTTTGAATATGAAATATGAGTTTGTTTCCGTGGTGACATCTGTCCATTTTCTCCAATTAAATTTTTTTTTTTTCCAAAAAAAGGAAGGTGTTTTTTTTATTAACATTTCTATATTTTTCATCAGTAAAGTTCTGACCTCTGAACCGGTCAAATATCACGTTGATGTGAATGTATTCATTCTTCTGACGTGAATGACTTCTCTGTTACCTGATAGGACGCTCCAGAGTGTGGCAGCCGGACACGCCCCTCCCTCCACCTCTTGTCCTTCTGTCCACTGACCATCCACAGGATCTGCTCCTCGTCCCCGTCCTTCCTCTGCCTGATGGTCAGCGACCCGGCGTGTTCTCCAAACATCTGGTACCAGAAGGACAAGCAGAGGTCGGCGTCGGTCACAGTGATGGGCAGACTGGACAGCATGGCCACCTTCTCCTCCTCCTCATCATCATCATCATCATCATCATCATCAATCCTTCCTCCTTGTCCCTTCTTGCTGTGTGTGCCCTCTTTCAGCTGCATGACCATGAAGTTCCCCAGTCGACCTGCAGGGGGCAGCAGGAGACAAAGTAAGAGTTGAGTCTTCAGCCACTCCAGAAACTGTAAGAAGACGCAGCTGCAGATCATCATCAGAACAGACGGAGGGAAGAGGGTCCGGTACCGGTGTGGTCGTAGCCCGGTCCTCTGTGGGTGGAGCCACCGTCCCTGGTCTGGATGACCCACTCGGCACCGACGCTGGTCTCCCTGGTCCAACCGCAGAATGAGGAGAACTCAAAGTTACAGGCGAACCACAGGTAGGCTGTGGAGAAGAACGAGAGAGAGAGAGAGAGCAGGTCAGACGAGGGAGGCTCTGACCTCTGACCCCTGACCTCTGACCTGAACCAAGATCCCAGCAGCTGACTAAACCTCTCCACACGATGCTTTACCCCCCCCCCCCCCACGCGTAACTTCTCTCACCTGGCATCAAGTCGATGACCGTCGTGGTGGTGCCTTCTGCTGCGGACAGATGGGAGAGGTCAGAGGTTAAAGGAGGACGGCCCCTCCCTCACAGAAACAGACCGCAGTAATTGATTAAAAAGAACCAGTTGTTAGTTATTTTAAACTGTGACAAAGGAGAGTGTGTGATCTTATTTTGACCGCGTTCAAATGTTCAAGTGATGTCAGTTATGACATCACTTCCTGTTGTCTAAGGGAATGGTAAATAAATAAAAAGTTTGTTGAACTGTTGACCCGCAGTAAAGGAAACACTCCTCCTCGTTTAGATAAAAAAATTTTAAAAAAATCTTGTGATTCTACCTGCATTTAATAACAGATGTACTGCCCCCTACTGGACAGACAGACTTCAGCTTCTGCTGCTCCTAAATGAAGTTGCTGAGGTAAACATCTGTCTGGTCGCCGCGTACCTGTGACCGCGTCGTAGTCGTCGGGCGCCTCGGTCTCCTCGGTCGCCTCACCGCAGCTCTGTTGACCGTCCTCACAGTCCGACACCGCGGTGGTCCCTGGAGCGGTG
>NC_024326.1:13873883-13877199 GCF_000523025.1 Cynoglossus semilaevis
AGGACAGGGACGGAGGGAGGGGGGGGGCTGCAGCTAGGTTTAACATCGAAACTAACCTTTGTAGCTAAATGTTAGCTTAGCTATACACAGACATGAACAAAACAAAATAAATAAATCTGAACAGAGGTCGTCATCCTCACACGCACACACACACACACACGCGCGCTCACCCTCCAGCTCACAGCCCAGCAGCTCCAGGCGCAGACCCAGGCCCTCATTGGTCGCCCTCTCGGGGTAAACCCGGACAAAGCGGCTGAGGAACGGACCCATGGTCCTGAGCTCCGGGGTGTCGTGGTTCTGGTTCCCAATGAAGATCTGGAAGAGTCAGAAACCAGGTCCGTTCTAATCCTGCGGCTGGACCTTCATCGTCTTTGAACGGGTCAGAACCTGGTTCTGAGGTGGACCTACCTTGGGCCTGGTGGTGTTCTCCTCCTTGACCATGGTCCAGTCCTCTCCGTCCAGGCTGTGGCCCACTCTGAACTTCTTCATGAAGACGTTCTTGTCGCGGTGCTTCCCTCCCTGGATCAACACACCGCTCACCATCTTGTCCTGACCCAGATCCACCTACGGTACCAGGGTTGGACCAGAAGACACAGACCGTGGGTTAGAGTCAGACCACCGACCAGAACCACTGGGTTCACTGTCCAACAGCAACGGGCTCAGAAACAATTCAACTAAAGTTTCCATGACCGCCTGCAGTACATCAATGGGCCACTAGGGGGCACCGATGTAACAAAATGATCGTTTTGAGGTTGTCTTTGTCTTTTTTTTTTGTTCAGAAATAAAAACGTAATGTGGGTTTCGAACCCTCACCCACCTGCAGCCACTCGTTTCTGAACGGCTGTTTGGTTTGCTGCCCGGTCCAGCCCGACCTCCCTGTCAACAGACGGGCGTTCTCTGCCACCCAGCCCCGGTCGGCGTACGACGAGGCGCTGATCTGGGCGTCAGAGATCTGACCCGACACCATTCCCAGCATCCCTGAGCACGGGTAGTCTGTGGAGTCAGAGAGGAGGAGGATGAGGAGGTGATGAAGGGCCCCCCACTGGTGAGGTAAGGAACAGCAGCGCTAATCGCATCTGTGGGTTAGTCGCCCCCTGGTGGCCAGACGTTTTTTTGGGGAGACTTTTAGCTGTCATTGCTAAGTTTAAGAACATGCTAGGCTAACTTGGTGTAGAACTGTTAGCTGTTAGCAGTTAGCAGCAGACACACATGTTACAGCTAATTCATCTTTAACATGTCCTGAACAATGATTAATGAGCTGCAGAGAAAAACTCCTATAAATAAACACACACACACACACACACACACACATACACACACACACACTGTGCCTTTGTGTTCGAAGGAAGAAAAAAACATTTTCTTTTTCTATTTCCGTCCCCGTCTTCTGTGAGGACACCGTGGTCACATGCTGTACACACAGGCTGGCGTGTGATTGGTGGATTTGGATTGGATTATGGTCCGTGTCAAAGAGCGAGACGGGACTGGATCTGATCAGAGCCGTGACCTCACTCTTCTTCCTGCTGTAAATATCTGGGGGGGAGGGGGGGGGTGGTCTCTGTTGTCTCAGACCCCCGGGACACGTGGACACAGAGAGACCATTATGAAGCAGGAAATGGAAACACTGAGCTGTTATTGGTTCACGGCCCCTCAGATATTTCAGGGTTAATGTTATTTTGTAAATTTGTTTTTTTACCTTTTTTAAAAATTAACTCCGTTCTCAACTTAACGTTAATGAATTCTGGTTTTCTTCGATTTTTCTGTCACTTCTTTATTTGTCTAAACTTTGTGAATGTTGGATGAACTTTAATGATGAATTTCAACGATTCCTGAGGGAAAAATCTACAAGAAAAATCCGACTGTGGATGATGATGTTCAAGCAGGGGGGCGCGGGTCGGGGAGGACGGCAGTGAAGACCAACTTCTTCTGAACTGTCCCTAATGTCAAAGGTCAAATGTCCACTGAGACTTCACAGGGACTCCAGTCCATGATGGAACAAGCTAAAGCTAACGCTAAAGCTAACCAAAAAAACAGCTGAGCGTCACCTGACGTCCTGCAGCCGTAGATCTCAAAGCGCATACAGATGCCCTTCTCCCAGGACATGGGTCGGATGCGGACGTAGCGAGCCAGAGACTGTTTGGGCAGGAAGGCGTGGACCTCGTCCACGGCGTTGTGGTTTCCCTGGAAGACCTGGAAACAGAGCAGTCGCGACACACACACACCGTCAGCCAACCAGTCCTGAGAGCCAATCAGACACACACACCGTCAGCCAACCAATCAGATTTAAACAGAAACACAAACAACAACTCTGGGTCGGGTGACATTTAAACAGAAACACATTACCTTCTGCTTCGAACCATCCTTCACCGGCACCCAGTCCTCTCCGTTGGAGCTCAGGTCCACCTTGTACGAGCGGACGAAGTAGTGCTTCGTGGTCTCTTTGGAGATGGCGCCCTGAGTCCCGACGGCGGTGACGAACCGGAGGAACCCCAGGTCAACCTGCAGAAACCAACGACATCATAACGATCGGTCAGAAGGAGTCTAGGAAACCAGAGGACGTGGTTGAGGTACGGGGAACCTTGAGGAACCTTGAGGAACCTTGAGGAACCTTGAGGAACACATTTGGATCACTTTATCTTCTTCTCAACTTTAACTTTGGTTTCTTAGTAAACCTCCTCCTCGTCCTCCAGCCTGGGGACGGAACCAGGACCAAAGAACCAGGTCCAGTCAGATGAAGGAACACTGAACATCTCGGAGTTAATCTGATCTGACGTCAGAAGTTTCTCTTCCTTCACGTCATCGACGCTCGTGTTCGTTTTCATCGTCTTTTCATCAAACTCTTGGTCCATGAGATGAGAACGTTCTGGTTGAAGGAACATTCTGACGTCATACGTTGAATCAGTCCATCGAAGAGAACGCTCCGATCTGAACGTTCCCACGCGGGGACTCGACGTGAACCGGAGACGTACTTAAAGGAAGACAAACGTATTTTCCTGACGCTGCCGTCTCATTATCCTGACGATCCTATTGGCTCTGACAGGAACTCTGAAGAACGTGTTTGTTCTCTTGAGTACAGAAATACACACTCAGTCTGTGGGTCGCTGCTATCACACACACACACACACACACACACACACCGTGTAATTACCCCACTGTGGAGACGCCCGCTCTGTCCGACTGCACATGGGAACGGACGCCGCTGAGGCTTTGGCTCCGCCCACTGATGCCGGTTCAGAAAATACGTTCCAGCAGGTCTACACCCGATCTGGGACCGAAGGCTGGGAACTGGAGGGAGGCTTCCTGGGAATCCTCACCC
>NC_024326.1:13877470-13884627 GCF_000523025.1 Cynoglossus semilaevis
GGAGTGAAGCTAATTACAGCATCAAATAAAGTAACGGCGTGTCACCTCAACAATTATCGAACAAAAAAGAAGAATTTCTGCTCATCGTAATTAGCGGTTTGGGCTAACGCTACGCTCTGTCTGGCCCACGTCTGGGCTTCATCCGGTCTGGACCACATCAGGACATGAATCAGTGTCTGTCTCCAGGAGGAGAGCAGATAAAGGAGCGCCCTCAGAGACGATCCGACCTGTACCTGTCAGTGACCAGCAGGGGGCGAGAGACCACGGAGACCAGGAGAGGTCGCCATGAAAGGGTAAGATCAATGGGAACGCTGCAGGGAGGGGGGTGAAGTGGGGGGTGACCCATGACCCCAAAGAATTGACCTCAACACGCCTCTCTGACCCTAGGGGTCAGTGGAGGTACTGCAGCTGGGGGCCAGACTTAAGACGTAATCATCTGGGATTCGACAACATCTGCGTTAAGCCTTAAGACACACACACACACACACACACACACACACACCCCCGCCCGGTGCCACTTCCTGTCCAAACAGGAAACTGCTCCAACAATGACAGTAAAACGTGACGACATGGAAACGTCAGGATCATCATGTTATTGAAATCTGCTGTGTCCAAACCTGGGTTCTGGGCCCAATCACGGCCCGTTGGTTGATTGGTTCGACTAATTGACTGAGAAGGTTTGATTGGTTCTGAGTTGATGTCAAGACTCAGGTGTTGATGTTCCTGAACCTGATTCCAGGAACTTCCTGTCTTTCCTGTTCCAGTTCTTTTGTCTTACAGTTTCCTCTGCCGTGGACAACACACCTCAGATGTCTTCTCCAGATGGACACAGAGCGCCGCTTCCCCCTGGTGGCGTCACAAATAGGTCCTAACGACAAACAGAAGGGCGTCCATAAATACACCTGAGGTCAGGGGGGTCAGAGGGGGGGGTCAGAGGGGGGGGGAGGAAGTCCTTCCTGCTGTGACGTCACAGTGTGAAACAACAGGTCGTTTGAACAGAGGTTCATCCTCACACACACACACACACACACACACACACTCTGGTACAATGTCTCAGTGAGCCTTCCATGTGGGGGGGTGGGGTGATTAACCAAACCCCCATTTTCTCCTCAGTGGAGACAAATGGAGGCGTTGAGGACCGGGCGTCTCAGCTCACTTCGTCCAATGATGTCGTCCTCGTGACGACACACGGCAGCGGGACGTCAATCGTCTTTGGTCAAAGTCCGTATCCCAGAAGGCTCAGCTTCGGACCAGTAGCTAAATGACATCCCCAGACGGACAATAGAGGAGACGGAGGTCAGTCCAACGCCGCGGCCGTCTCTCTGTCTGCTTCCTGTTGTAAAGCCCTCTGGAAGGAAGTGATGGACGGTCCCTAATGCTCAGGCCATTGTGGGACGTCCTGTATGAGTTCCTGTCCTGGACAATGGGACCAGCACCGGTCCAGCTGGGACCAGTCCAGTCCAGCTGGGACCAGTCCAGTCCAGGACTTTGGCCGGTCTTTTGGCATCAATTGAAATTAAAATAATTCAGAGTTGACCTGAAGAGACTTCCTTTCATTGACTCATCATCTTTAGCGTAGCTGCTAACGGTTAGCTGCTAACTGTAGGTCTGATAAGAGCCGTAAAAGGAAAGATAACAGAGCATCACAGCTGAGAGTTAGAAAAAAACAACAATGTTTGTGACTTTAATTATCACTAGATTAGGAAAAAAGAGCTAAAGGTTAGCTTGATTGATCTTAGCTTAAGTTGAGATTTAGCTCAACTTTGAAAGAGTTCAGCTTCACTGTTTTAAAGATCTTAGCCAAACCTCCCCCCCCCACCCCCCCAACAATGGACTCTAACTCTGATAATGGGAGGAAACAGGAGGGCGGGGGGACGGGGGGGGGGGGGGTTCTAAACGAGGGACACGTCCTGTCCTGGACAACTGGACCAGTCAGGTTTGTCCCGTCAGTCTCACGTTTAAATGCAGCTAAATGTTAGCGCAGCGTTCAGGGACTGACCTGGATCCACTCCCTGCTGCTGTCGTCCGACGGCGTCCATCCGTTCTCGTGGTAGTTGAGCCGAGAACGTTCCGCAGACCAGTTGGCGTTGTACTGGGAGGAGGCGGTGATCTGCCCCGCGCTGATCTCTCCCGACTCCATACCCATGGACTCCATGCAGGTGAACGCTGCTGAGACACAGACACGGAGGTCAGACTGCAGCCTTAAAGGTCAAAGGTCAAAACGTCTGTTAACGTGGGAAGAAAAACAGCTGTGTTCTTAAAACAAAGTTAGTAAAAACATAAAAAAAACAAAACAATAAACAGCTGTTAACAGACAGACGTTGGCTAACAGTTAGCCACAGGTTCCGTATCATAAAAACCCTAAAGCTAACAGAGATTTAACTAGAACCCAGAGAAGCTAAGGCTAACTTAAAGACGAAGACGTTCAGACCTTTGACCAGACACGGTGTGAACTCCTGCAGCTCCTCGTCCTCACTCCTTTTTTTTTTTTAATTTTCTCTCTCGTTTCTCGACACTCGTCTACTTCTGTCCTCATCTTTAACTCTGACATTTTGACCCACGGTCCCTGAACCCAGCACAGCAGCACCGGGCGACACACGTCACCTCCCTCTGGGCTCCTGCACCACCCAGGAGGAGAGGCCGCCGTGTCGGCCGATCAAAGCCTCAGCTGGAGGTGGGTCAGAACCATAAATCCACACACACCGCTGGACCTGTTCTGGTCGTCGGGGGGTTGGGGCAGATTTTAAATCAGTGTCGCCTGTATGACCTTTGACCTCACCTTGAGCCTGAAATATACACGGAAACTCACGAGACAAATACACAAAGTCAAAAACGACACTGACGGTGTCTTTACTGTCGTTGTAAGTGACCACTAGAGGTCAGCCTGCAACACGCAAACGCTAGAGCTAGCTCTAAGGGCTAGCCCAGGCTAACTACAGGTTGTTTAAACACCGTGATAACCAGTGAAATGTTGGCTAGTGTTGTTGTGATAACCAGTGAAATGTTAGCTAGTGTTGTCTAAATGTTAGCTATTGTTGTCTAAATGTTAGCTAGTGTTGTCTAAATCTTAGCTAGTGTTGGCTAAATGTTAGCTAGTGTTGTCTAAATGTTGGCTAGTATTGTCTAAATGTTGGCTAGTGTTGGCTAAATGTTAGCTAGTGTTGGCTAAATGTTGGCTAGTGTTGTCTAAATGTTAGCTATTGTTGTCTAAATGTTAGCTAGTGTTGTCCAAATGTTAGCTAGTGTTGGCTAAATGTTGGCTAGTGTTGTCTAAATGTTAGCGATTGTTGTCTAAATGTTAGCTAGTGTTGTCCAAATGTTAGCTAGTGTTGGCTAAATGTTAGCTAGTGTTGGCTAAATGTTAGCTAGTGTTGGCTAAATGTTAGCTAGTGTTGGCTAAATGTTGGCTAGTGTTGTCTAAATGTTGGCTAGTGTTGGCTAAATGTTAGCTAGTGTTGGCTAAATGTTAGCTAGTGTTGTCTAAATCTTAGCTAGTGTTGGCTAAATGTTAGCTAGTGTTGTCTAAATCTTAGCTAGTGTTGGCTAAATGTTAGCTAAAGCTGAAAAATACAATCACCACCCAACCTGATCAGGACAGAATGACTTTAGTCTTTGGAACAGATGTCTCTGCCTGCTCTTTCTTCACAGCTAAAATCCCAGCATGCACTGCTGTGGACCCAGAGCTGAGTCCATATGTTCCGTTGTTGTGTTTAATCAATAAGTCATTTCTCTTTTCAGATGAGTCAAAGCTACTTTATCTCCACGCTGCATGAGGCCCACAGCCGCTGCTGCAGGAGACCCTGACGTACATTTGACCCCCCCGCCGTCACAGGGTCCAGACGTGTTTGATCCTTGTGGACAACAGTGGTATTTACTGTTTGAGCAGAGAGGATTATTTTATTATTATTTTTACGACAGGAGTTTGTAATGAGTTCACGTCTCGTTGTTGATGAAAGAAGAACATCAGCAGCAGCAGCAGCAGTAACAGCAGTAACAGCAGCAGCAGCAGCAGTAACAGCAGCAGCAGTTACAGCAGCAGCAGCAGCAGCAGTAACGGCAGCAGCAGCAGCAGTAACAGCAGCAGTAACAGCAGCAGTAACAGCAGCAGCATCAGCAGCAGCAGCAGCAGCAGCATCAGCAGCAGTAACAGCAGCAGCAGCAGCAGCAGCATCAGCAGCAGTAACAGCAGCAGCAGTTACAGCAGCAGCAGCAGCAGCAGTAACAGCAGTAACAGCAGTAACAGCAGTAACAGCAGCAGTAACAGCAGAGGTTCTTCCTGGTTCAATGATGAAAGTGTGTTTTCCAGATCAGGTGAACGACAGACGACAGGAGAGAAGCTCCATCTGCTGAAAATATCAGACCAGAAGACTGAGAGGAGGACCACCTGAGAGGACACTGTCCCCGTCCCACTGGAGGACATGTCGTTTAGCGCTGACTCAGACTGTCTGTCTATTTTCTGCCCTGCAGACAACAATAAACCACCACAGAAAACTGTCTGAGCCACAAAAACCCACTTCATCTGTGTGAGGCACACATCCCCTAGGGGGCGTCAAAGCGCATCAGCGGTGGCGTGAACTGCAAACCTATTTGAAACTGAACGGATGGATCGGTTCCACGTCCGGTCAGGAGCTACAGAAACGACTGTACTCACCCTCTGGTTCGTGTCCCGGGGGGAGGCTCCTCTCCCGGATGGTGTAGTTGGCGGAAAAGCCCTCCCTGACGATGGCGTTGTCCGTGGTGATGGTCATGGACAGGATCCCGGTGTAGGAGATGACACGTCCGGGCGAGGCCTGACCGCAGTACCTGCCGATGTGAGGTCCCACTGGTGGAACAGAGGGAGAGGAGAACGTCAGCCGTCACTGGGAGCTGGCAGTGAGAGCTGCTATGACGTCAGCAGGAGGCGGAGCCTGTGCTGACCAGGATGGACACCGTCCTCATTATTATTATTATTATTATTATTATTCAGGTGTTTGATTTGGTTTTGAGTTCCTGGATTTAAACCAGTCAAACCTGGGATTCAAACCAGCAACCTCGGATCAGAACAGTACATGTACCACTGACAGGGGACCGTCCTAGAGACCAGGAGGAGGTGAAGAACCTGCGTCTTTGTCTCTCACCGAGACAGGAATAACGACATCACCTCCACGTGTTCTCCTATAAATAAACTCCACATCTGTCAGAACCTTCTAGAGAACAGAGACCTCAGAGTTCAGTCTGAGTCTGTCATCGCCTTCACGGCTCACGGTCCAGGAAGTTAAATTAGGATCAGACGTTTACACTTCCTCCAACACAGTCGTCACTGTTGTTACAGTCGTTACTGAAGTTACAGTCGTTAGTGTTGTTGCAGTTGTCACTGTTGTTACAGTCGTTACTGCTGTTAGTCTTCACTGTTACAGCCATCACTGTTGTTACAGTCGTTACTGCTGTTAGTCTTCACTGTTACAGTCATCACTGTTGTTACAGTCGTTAGTGTCGTTACAGTCGTTAGTGTTGTTGCAGTCGTCACTGTTGTTACTGAAGTTACAGTTGTCACTGTTGTTACAGTCCGTCACTGTCGTTACAGTCGTTAGTGTTGTTACAGTCGTTAGTGTTGTTACAGTTACAGTTTAAATCAGTTCCATTTGTCAAACCAAGTTCCAAAAGTCGGTTCCACGCTCATGTTCAGGTGTTGGTTCCTGCTCCTGCTCTCCTCATCTCTCATTTCATACTCCACCTGCAGGGGGCCCAGTCATCCTTTGTTCTCCCCCCTGTTTGTTTGTTTGTTTCTGTAAACTGAGCTCTGACATTATTTCAACACATAACTGATCATCAAATGTTTTTAAATATTTTTTCTTGTAATAAACTTGTGACACATTATTTAAATGTTAACGCAACACAATTCCTCAAAATAAAAAATACTAAAAAAAAAGAAACCTCCATTTTCCCCCGTCATGTGACTTGGCTCTTGTCCTCACCTGCAGGAAATCCATCCCAGATCTCCAGCCAGTCATATCTGCAGAGGGCACCAGGGGGCGGCGTGGTGTCGGGCTCCATATCAAAGCTGTCAAACTCCACCACGATCTCCGACATCTTCGGAGCAAAGATCATGAAGGTGCAGTCCAGGTTGTTGGGGTATTTGTCAGGGAACCCCGGGGTCTTGATGACGCCCCGGGGGGCCGTGAAGTTCCTGGAGCATTCTGGACCTGAGGGGGGGGTAAGAAGAGGTGGAGGTGTCAGGGCTGTGTTTGGACAGGGGGGTGTGAACTGTCAGAGGTCAGAGGTCAAAGGACAGGTCAGCTTGAGTGAAGCAGCTCTGGAATGTGACACTGATTTAAACTGGGATAAAACACGTGCTGTGGTAACATCCAGTTAGCTTCGATTAGCTTTAGCTAGTTTTAGCTAGTTAGCTATCGTCGTTACTTTTGTTAGTTAACTTTGTCTGATTTAAAGAAGGAGTTTTTTAACCTTCAAATTTGAGTCTTTTCTGCCAATGAGTGAGAATTTGTTTTGTAAATTTTAGTTGAGTTAAATGGTCCAAATGTTAGAAATGTTTATGTTGTTGTTGTTGTTTCAGCTAATTTTTTATTAGACGGTGGACAAAGTCAGTCTAACATGGTACTACTGTAAATGTGGGCCACGTGATGGAGACTTTGGTCACCACTGTACGTACCAGCTGCAGGACCAGTAAAGTTCTAAACTGTGACCTCTGAAAAACACGATTCATGAAAAAAAAAATAAAAACAAAAACAAACAACAAAACAATCGTCCAGTGAAGACTACTGTTAGTCTTCACTGTTACAGTCATCACTGTTGTTACAGTCGTTACTGAAGTTACTGTTGTTACAGTCGTCAGTGTTGTTACAGTTGTCACTGTTGTTACAGTCGTCACTGTTGTTACTGAAGTTACAGTCGTTAGTGTTGTTGCAGTCGTCACTGTTGTTACAGTCGTTACTGAAGTTACTGTCGTTACAGTTATCACTGTTGTTACAGTCGTTACTGAAGTTACTGTTGTTACAGTCGTCACTGTTGTTACAGTCGTCAGTGTTGTTACAGTCGTCACTGTCAAACCAGATTCCTGGCACTTTTTTAAATCAGTTCCATTTGTCAAACCAAGTTCCAAAAGTCGGTTCCACGCTCATGTTCAGGTGTTGGTTCCTGCTCCTGCTCTCTTCATCTCT
>NC_024326.1:13886756-13887587 GCF_000523025.1 Cynoglossus semilaevis
GACTGGACTGGACTGAAGACTGGACTGGACTGTGACTGCTGGTAGACCTAATGTCATCTGTGCTGTGATTGGCTCTCCCTCCTGTCTGGGTTGTGTCTGTGGCCCAGTGGAGATGTGGGCTGTTGACTCAAACAGCTGTCGTGGACTCGTTGACCAGGTGTAAATAAACACAGACACGGAGACGTCGGACCACACACTGGTGGACGAAGCCACGCCCCCTCCTGCATGGACCACATCCTGGTCTAAATATATCCTCTGGTCCAGACGGGCTTGACCAGAAGCTGGTGACCCACGTAGTACACCAAATGTTGACTACAGTCTGTGGAGTAACCAAACATGTAGCCCAGAGTACACTGGGCCACTGGAAATCAACAAGACGGTGTGGGCCGCATGTGGGCCACACTGTAAGAGACGGTGGACAAAGTCAGTCTAACATGGTACTACTGTAAATGTGGGCCACGTGATGGAGACTTTGGTCACCACTGTACGTACCAGCTGCAGGACCAGTAATGGTCCACGTGGTACAGGAATGTTGGCCACAAACGTCAAATCTGGCTCCGTGTCACATGTGGGCCAGCAGATACCAAACGTGGGCTATTAGACACAACACATACAGGCAGATTCAGACAACATGTAGGTCACACACACACACACACAACGACACATAGTCCACAGTCCACAGTCCACGGTCCAATAGAAACCCAACAGTTGGTGACACACATGGAGTGGGCTGTGGACTGTGGGCTGCTGCCCTGACTATGGGCTTTAGTCTTTACTTAGTTTTGTCCTTGTTGCCCTTTAGTCAGACTAACGTGGACAGTGGGGGGGGTG
>NC_024326.1:13887618-13888597 GCF_000523025.1 Cynoglossus semilaevis
AGCCCCCCCCCCCCACCGACCCCCCCAGACTGAACATCTGGTCAGGACGTCCTCTGGACACCGTCCTGGACATCTCCATCCATCAAGGAGAACCTGGGAGTGAGCCAGGACATGGAGGACAACGTCCATCCATCCACTGTCCAGAGAGAGAGAGAGAGAGAGAGAGAGAGAGAGAGAGAGAGAGAGGCCGCTCCTGGACCTGGACCCAGAGGTTGGTCACCATCAGAACTGATGATGACCCTGGACCGACCCTGGACTGACCCTGGACTGACCCTGAGACAGAACCAGTGACCTGGACTTCCCTCCTCTCTGATTGGTTCCATCATCCACTGAACAGAAACTGGAATCAAACCCCTGACCCCCCCCCCCCCACACACAGACATGTGTTTCTGGTTTAGGCTCCGGCCTCACGCAGCTACGGCCGAGGGCGGAGCTACGGTGGTGGCGGTCGTGGTTGTGGTTGTCAGAGACGGATGTGCCTCGAGGGTTACTGCCCGACGCTCATTAGTCCGACCGCTGCCAAAAGTGCTCCCTTCAAGACGGACTGTGGCCACGCCCTCCTGGTAATGACAGAGGAACCAGGAACCAGGGACCAGGGACCAGGAACCAGGAACCAGGAACCAGGGACCAGGAACCAGGAACCAGGGACCAGGAACCAGGAACCAGGGACCAGGAACCAGGGACCAGGGACCAGGGACCAGAGTCCAGGAACCAGGAACCAGGGACCAGGAACCAGAAACCAGGAACCAGGGACCAGGGTCTGAAGAGTCCAGACTCTGGTCAAGGATCAAGTCTGAACCTGAGGACTCTGATACTGGACCAAAACACTGCAGTCCTGACCTCGGGGTCAGATCAGGAGTCGACCTTTGACCTGAGCCTGATGCTGTGATATCTGGAGGTCTGCTCCCCCACTGATGGAGGACACCTAGTGGACGACGGTGTCACTGACACTAACACTAATGGCTGTAAATGTGGGGAG
>NC_024326.1:13888971-13892229 GCF_000523025.1 Cynoglossus semilaevis
CTGAGTGAGTGTTTTTAACTTGTTAGATGTTAGAGCTGAATCCAGGCCAACACACACACACACACACCCACACACACACACACACACACACAGCTGCCCTACTTTCAGAAACCCTCTGTTGTTCAACAACATCCATCTATCTCACAGGTCACTCCTGTTGCCTCCAAGGACAAACAGCCCATTAGCTAAATGAGCCTGGGGTTCGTGCACCTGTCCCACACACACACACACACACATACACACACGCACCTACATTCATATACACAAATGCAGAGCTGTTCTTGTTAGACCTGAACATTGACTTTCATTCATATTTACAGTCCAAACAAAGTCTTAACCCTTTACTGACACCAGAGCTAACGTTAGCTACGACAGTCCTGGTACAGACACCAGAGCTAACGTTAGCTACGACAGTCCTGGGACAGACACCAGAGCTAACGTTAGCTACAACAGTCCTGGTACAGACACCACAGCTAACTAGTTTGTCAGTATATAATTAAAAATCCTCCAGTTAATGACATCATCACTTCATCTGGACTCAAAGTGACACAGTTGGGTTAATCCAGTGTGGGAGATGGTTCTGGAATCTTTCTGTCCTGAAATACAACATGAGGAGGAAATGTTCTGAACCACTTTCTCTCCTGAAACTCTCTGACCTACTTTAAGGACTTATTCCAGGGAGTCTCTAATAACATCTTGTCATTCATCAGTCACAGCTCCACTTTTGGAGCCTGGAATTACGGCTGATACCAGGAGAAGTTTCTGGGCCTCAGCGAGGACTTCTGGGAGAGAGGGAGAAAGTTTAACCCTGCTCCTGCTGTTCCCTGACTCCACCTCCACCGTCCAGAAGGTCCATCAGTCCACTGTCCATTTGTCACGGCACAGAACAACATACCATCCACCGGGGGGGGCTGTTATTCCTGGAGCCTGGGATTCTCTGAACAGTTCTTTTCTCTCTGGGCTCTGACGTAAACACGTTTCCATCTTCACCTGATTTATCTTCATTTCCCACTGGAGGAAAAACAAGTGGTCAGAGGAGACGTGGACCCAGGAGGACAGAGTGTAGGACACAGGAGCGAGGTTCCTTCCTGGAGCGGAGATGTTTATGGAAAACCCTCCTGGTCACATCCTGGCTCTGCCGGGAGTCGGCCGCCGCCGCCGCCGCCGCCGCTGCTGCTCTGGAACTCTGGGTCCTCCAGTTTGTTTGGCTTGACCTTCAGAGGTCAGTGCACCAGAGGTTGAGCGCAGACTTGGCGGACAACAGCGCTACGTGCTGCTAGCGACATTCTCTGCAGCGTTATCTCCTGACGGAGGTCGGGGCGGGGTCACAGGAAGAGGTTGATCAAACAAAGAAGGAGAGGTGGGCAGGTTCTGAACTTTGGAACCCGTTCTCCACCGACGCTCAGCCGCGGAGACACCGGACCAACAGGAAACTGTCACCGCAGCGATGTTGACGTTCAGGACAAACCCAGGAGCCGCTGCTCCCCCCTCACCACTAACTGCTTGACCTTTTCTGACAAAAGCAAAGACATTTTTACAACTTCATCTTCTTCATCGTCAGGTGCAGGCGTCGACGTGACCTCTGACCCAGACGGAGGCGTGTGATCACCTGATCATGTGACCGTGTCTCTGCAGCCTCCTCAGAGGTGCAGGAGTGGAGCGGGTCGCTCCGTTCCGTCCTGTTCCTTCCTACCATAATGAAACCTCAGAATTCTCCAGCCGCTGAGCTCCTTCTCCCTCGCCGCCGCAGGAGTCGTAAAAACTCACCTAAACACGCCGCTACGTTTAGTTTGGAAACACGAGGACCAGTTATTACGAGGTTTTTTTTTTGTTTTTTTTTTTCCTCCAGCTCTGCAGGAGTTCTGGTCGGCATCGTTCCCACAGCTCAGTAATTATTAACAAGAGTAGAAGTAGAAGTAGAGGACAGGAAGAGGAAGAGCTTCATCCTCCATATCCTATCATTATATCATATATTCTTTTTTTGTATAATAATAATCATTAATATTTTATATAAATCCTCCTGTCGTTGACCTCTGGACCTGGACTCAGACTCAGACTCAGACTCGGTCGACCGCGGCTCACCTGTCTTAAAAACCTCGTAGCGAACGGAGAATCCGGCTCCATGAGTCTCGTAGTCGGAGACGAACTTGATGAGGAGCTGACTCCCGCTGGAGATGATCGGAGGAGGAGCGATTTTCCCACAGATCTTCCCGAACGTCGGTGAAAGCTCATCGCCGCCGTTGTAAACTTCCACGTAGTCGTACCTGGAGGGAAATAAGAACGAGAGAGTTTTTACTAATTAGTGTAAAAGTTCAGATGATTTGAACCTGGCTGGTGTTTTTAACTGTCTCTCTCTCTCTCTCTCTCTCTGCTGGATTTATCAGAGCTGTGGTTGTTTTTACTGCAGGAACGTCCACAGCTGCTGAGCATGTGCCTGAGTAATGCTGCTGCTGCTGCTGCGGAGCGACAGCCTCTCGTTAGAGAACCTGCTCCAGGCCTGAAGAGTTGATTAGCAGAGCTGTGGTTTAAAGGGCTGTTTCCACTAATTTCTACATGTGAAAGTCAGTTTACGAGGCTGAACAATGAGAGTTAGGAGTTAGAAGGGGGAGTAGTGGGGGGGGGGGGACCAGCATGTGTTTGAATCCTGCTAACTGAACGGCTAAGGGTCGAACACCAGGAAGAGTCAAAACTGAATGGCCCAGTGTGTGGCTGAGAATCGAACACCAGGAAGAGTCAAAACTGAATCTTTTCCATCTGATCTGAGACAGAGAGATATCTGGAGCTAAAGGTTAGCCCTGGTAGACTGGACATAATGAACTGTGATTAGCACGACTTCAGACTAAATGAAAATGAATCTAGAAATGAACAAACAAACTGTATGTAGCTGTAAACGTTAGCTCAGTAATATGAGAAAATGCTAACATTAGCACCGAGGTGTGATAAATGTAGAAAATATATCTTTGGTTTGACTGAAGTTGATCAAAAAGACAGAATTCACTCAAAAAAATATTTTTTAAAAATAGCTCAGAGTTTGTGCGACGTTTGTCTAATTCAACCCAAATATAACTGACAACTGACAACTGACAACTGACAGCTGTGATGTCACACCGTGGTCACACAGGAGCCTCGTTATCATCAGAAACCTCCTCTGAAAACATCTGCTCCAGATGGGAGCGCCACCTGGTTTTGCCCTTGAGCAAGGCATTAGCTACGGCCAGCTGGGTCTCTGAGGGTGTGAGTGAGTGTGAGGGCTGGTAT
>NC_024326.1:13892597-13893402 GCF_000523025.1 Cynoglossus semilaevis
GACGGGGGGGGCAGCATATCACAACAGCACACTTGGAACATGTTCATATGCTGCAGGGTGTTTTTGGTTGGGGGTGTGAGTCTCTGTGGGGGCTGCTCCAGTAGCCTGGGAAGAAGAGACGTGGACGTGGACGTGGACGTGAAGCTGCGTCTGGACCTGATTAACTCTGGGTCGTCATCGACCACAACATCCTCTGGACCAGCACCGAGGCTCGGACCATGTGGTACTGGACCGCACTTACGTTCGTCTGCCTGGTGTTTTTAGATTATAAGCTGCAAACAGTGCCACCAACAGTCAGCCCCAGGAAGTGACGCTCTAATATTTATTTTACACGTGTCTGAGTCAGAACCTTGACGTCGACCCTGTGAGGTTCTGCCTCGCTGGAACCAGACTGACAAGACGCTGGAGGTCCAACAAAAACCCCGCTCTATGTAACACACACTCACACACACACTCGCCTACACACACACACACACACACACCAGTGTTAATCACATGCCATTAACTTTAGAAAAACCAAACAGTCAAACATCCAAACTTCTGTTTCTGTGTAAATGAAGAGCGAGCAGCGTCTGCAGCCCATGATGAACGACACCTCAGAAAATGGAGAAAATGCATTTAAGCAAATCCTATTAAAACCACACACACACACACACACACACCCAAACTTGGAGTCACTGCTTTGCCTGAAAAACAAATTGGGCCAAGCAGCAACCGTGAATGTCCTCATCCTTCACCTCAGCCGCGCAGAGAGAGAACGTCGCAGCAGCAGCACAATCCTGCTGGGAAATTAAAACAGAGACAC
>NC_024326.1:13913041-13917686 GCF_000523025.1 Cynoglossus semilaevis
CGGGGGAGGTAAGGGGAGGCGGGGGTGGAATTGGAAATGGAGGTGGACAAGGTGGAGAGACATGTTCTCATTTTTAAAAAATGTTTCATCCAACGGAGCAGAGAAAGAAAACAGGAAGAAGAAGAGGAAGGAAACCAGTGAGGCTAACGTCAGCTAGCTACGCAGCTAAGCTACAACGAAAGTTAAAAGAAACGGCTTCACTGTTTAAAATAAGAGGTTAGCTTCGCGGCTAAGGTACTGTCAGAGGTACCGTAAAGTGAGCTAAAAACAGAGCCTGTTTTTAGCTAAACCGCTAGGCTAGGAAAAAAAGGCCAAACTGCTAAATTAGCTGAAATTCTAAATAAAACAGCTAAGCTAAGCTACAGAAAAACAAATATTTATACAAAAAATATATATATTTAATAGTAAATAAGGAGGCAGATTTTATGGACTTTAGTTTCTAGTGTTGAAGAAACAGGAATGATAATTTGAGTGAATGATTGGAGGAGTTTCAGTTTCTCCTCCTCCTCCTCCTCTTCCTCCTCCTCCTCCTCCTCCCTCCCTCAGTGACTCCTTCCTCACTTCTCTCCCTCTCTTCCTTTCTTCCAGAGCTAATAAAAACTTTTTTAAGCTGCTGCAGACGCGGCCTCCAGATCCTGTGGCTGCTGTCTTTGTGCAGCGTTCAGAAAATAAAAATTCAGCTGGCGGCAACCGGTGAATTTCTCTCAGAGGAAAGAAGAAAAAAGAAAAAAAAAAGAATTCCTGACACTGATACATAAAAAGTGTCGGAACATCCTGATCCGGGGAAACCCGAGTCCTAGACAAACACACAGGGTGTTTCCCTGTTGGAATTCAGCGGCGAAGTCTCCCTCAGCACCTGAGAGACCTGGGAGGAAAAAGGCTCTTTGTCAGCCGACACGTCTGATCTGATCTGATCGCTGACTCCAGGCCCCAGGAATAAACACTGTGTCACTTTCACTGAGCTCTGACATGAGTCAGCACCGCTGAGGCACAGGCACGGAGTCCTCTTCCTGCCGCAAACATCTGACTTTCATTAGCCTCGTCCACGGACACGACGTGTGGAGGGTGAAGAGCGGGGACAGGGTGAGACCGACGGACGGACGGACAACAGACGGACTGACCAATAGACAGACGGACTGACCAACAGATGGACCAACAGACGACAGACGGACCAACAGACAAATGGACGGACCAACCAACGGACAGACAAACAGACGGACTGACCAACAGATGGACCAAGAGACGGACGAACGGACGGAGCAACAAATGGACCGATGGATGGACAGAATAACAGACGAACAGACGGACAACAGACGACTCTGTTCACTGATGTTCACACCTGATAGAATAACAGACGGACGGATGGACAACAGACGGACCTACAGACCAACAGATGACTCTGTTCACTGATGTTCACACCTGAAAACAGCTGGCCTTCTGGAAAATACTGCAGTAAATACTGCAGTAAATACTAGAGTAGATAGTAGAGTAGATACTGCAGTAAATATTAGAGTAAATACTGCAGTATTTACTGCAGTATTTACTCTGGTATTTACTGGAGTATTTACTCTAGTATCTACTGCAGTATTTACTGCAGTAAATACTGCAGTAAATACTAGAGTAAATGCTAAAGTAGATCCTAGAGTAAATACTAGAGTAAATACTCCAGTAAATACCAGAGTAAATACTGCAGTATTTACTGCAGTAAATACTGCAGTAGATACTAGAGTAAATACTAGAGTTACTAGAGTAGATTGTGCCCAGGACGTCAGGACGACTGGACTGGAGTTCTGAGGTTGTGATGTCACCACTGGGACGTCCAATGACCGTCCGTGCCTCAGTTCACGCCGTCAGTCGTCTGATTCACACCAACGCCGTGGTGTGAATGCGAGCGTCTTCCACCGTCATGTCTCCGTGGGAGGTCGTCCTCGGACGGAGACGACTCCGTTCTCCAGGAGCCGGGGCAGAAAAAGGAGCTCATTGTTTATTCTGAGCGCGACCAGGCGGCGGAGGTCGAGGTCTGGTCGTTCACATCTGAAGACAGCGAGCCTCATGTTCTCCTCCGACGAGGTCAGGACGTAGGTTTGACCCTCTGACCCCGACGCCGTCTTAAATCTTATTGGTGCTAAAAAAAGTCCGATCACATGATCAAAGGTCCGACACAGCTGCGTCTGTTGATGAGAGGATACAACGTGACGCCGTGTCTTGTGACCGCGGAGGGCGCCACGGAAGGCGGTGTCTCGGTTCGATTTCCACGCATTTTAAAAGCGTGGAGAATCTGGGTCAGAGAGTCGGCGTCCTCAAGACTTCACTGAGTTTTCTGTTCGGGTTTGACTGAGTTCATTCTTCAGTTCTGATTAAAAAAAAATTAAAAAGTCATTTATGATGTTTCATCTACTCTGTAATCTACTGTAATCTGATCTGATTGGTCTCCACGTCGTCCAATCAGCAGCTCCTGTCGACTGGACCCTGATGTGATCAGCTGTAATCCCAGATTAAATTAGTGTCTGTGGAAACAAAACAGCTGTTTTCACTGGCTGTTGAGTGTGTGTGTTGCCGTGGAGACGTCTGTCGTGTCACTCTCTCTCATCGTTAATCTGCTTGTTACGGATCTAATCTGATGATCCTTCATTAGACTGTAAAACTGTGAGAGAGAGAGAGAGAGAGAGAGAGAGAGACAAACGACAGGGTTCAGAGTTCAGAAGACCAGTTCACACCTGGTCCAGTACGTGGACCTGACCTGGAGCCTGGTGCCCAAAGTGTGGGGCGGATCTCCCTGAGAGCACAGAACTATTGGACAGGGAGGCCAACGTACACACCCACCTCAAAGTACTGCGTAGTACTGTGATACTGGTACTTCTGTCAAGCATGTACTTCAAACAGACTGGATTAAAAATGTCTGTTGACGTTGGTGAAAATCTGTCAGTGTTTCTGTTTGACACAGTCAAAAGTTCACAGTCGGGGGGGAGGAAGGGTGAGGGGGGGGGTGAGGGGGCCAGACCAACCAAGAAGACATCGCCTGAGGCCGGTGAAAGAGGAGCAGGAAGAAGGGGAGGAGGAGAGACAGGGAGACGTCTGTCACAGGGACAGGAGACGTTTCTGAACGAGCCAATCAGACGGAAGCCTGAGTCTGTGGAAACATCTGTGTCTGTGCTCCTCCTTCACTCCTCTCCTCTGGTTCCTCCTCCTTCTTTGACACGTTCTTCTCTGAGTTTCTGAGAGAACAGAATCATGTCCTGGTCCAATCAGGAGAAGAACGTTCAGAGACGTCCAGATCCTGGTCACGAAAAACAAAAACAAACAAAAACCATCTGGAACAGCGGTCAGAAGACGAGGAGTTTATACCAGTTAGCCACAAAGTGAGCCCACATCGGCTAAAACGGCGGCTAAAGTGTAGCTAAAGGTTAGCCTTCACAGTTAATAATAAATGTCTTTTATTTGGATCCTGAAAAAGATGGAGCGTCTCCGAAAAACAAATCCTGGAAAAAACGACTTATTTATAAAAGCAAAGATACGACAACAGAAAGTCGTCTTTTTTTAAACTAGCTACCACATGGAAGGAGCGGACCAATCAGCTCTCGCCTCGCAGCCACAGGCTAACTGTGGCTGTGACAGCAGCACAGCCTGACTTCCTGTTTCGTGTGGTCGCTGTGGGAACGAGACGTAACCATCTGGAAGGTATGCTGCTATTTGTTCTCCTTTTGTTGCCAAACTGACGGGGTCGCAGTCTCGGAGTCGCGAAACAACGTCGTGGTCTGAAGCCACATGAAGAAAAGGCTGAGTTTGAAAAGACGTTTTATCTTGTGGAGAAAACACGAGACTAAACAACAGACTGTGGCCACGCAGTGAGTCATCACTGTGTTCAAGAGAAGGTTCTGGAAAACAAAGGTCACACAGACGTACCTTTGATCTCACGTCATCAACGACGTCCTTCAGTTCAATCATCGACGAACAGAAACGTCACGGACCATCAGGACCAACTGGTCCAACTGGACCAACTGGACCATCAGGTCAAGGTTCACTCAAATCATAACCCCCCCCACCAACCAACCAAGTCAGTCATCAGTCATACCTAGCATGAAGCTACAGTAGGAAACCAACCATCAACCAACCATCAACCAACCAACAGACCCTGAGACCAACCAACCAATGATCCCCTAACTTCTCAACCAACACAGCAACTAACCAACAAGTCAAGTCACCATCCGACTGATCCATCCATCATCATCCATCCATCATCATCCATCCATCCTCATCCATCCATCCATATCCATCCATCCTCATCCATCCTTCATGACATTTATTTATTCAATGGTCCATTAATATCCATCATTTTCCAAACACACACTGTGGCGATCCTCCCACACGGACACCTGGGTCATGTGACCTGGGTCATGTGACCTGGGTCATGTGACTCCTGCCTGACTCCTCCTTCTCATCAGGAAACTTTTAGCCTCAGGTCAAACCTACAGAAACAACTGTTTCTTCCTGAGGAATTTACGACGTCTCTGTCTTCACACACACACACACAGTAAGTGTGTGTGTGTGTGTGTGTGTGTGTGTCTGGTCGGCAGAGGAGATGACCCACGTGTTTACTGCAGCGGTCAGACTGTCTGACTGGCTCTCGCTCCGGTCCCCTCCTTTT
>NC_024326.1:13917974-13925532 GCF_000523025.1 Cynoglossus semilaevis
TGCCGGCCGCGGCCCCCTCTCTCTCTCTGTCCCCCTCCCTCTCTCTCTCCCTGTCTCTCTCCCTCCCTCTCTCCCTTCCTCTCTCTCTCACGTCCAGAACATTTGTCCCTGTATTTCCCAGGAAAGAGTCGACTGTTAGCTAGACGACTGAAGATGATGCTAAAGGTTAGCCACTGGAACATTTTTGCGGTACAGATAAATACTTTTACGACAGTGGTTCCTGTGGTCTAACGTTCGTCGAAAAACTGCGAAGTAGAGACGCAATAGTTATATTATATTATTTACGCATATATTAGCCCTGTAGGAGGCAGCGCAGGGCGTGAAATATGGCAAAAAACGTTCACAAATCTCGTTTACCCGTACGTTTTTCTTGCAAAACCCCGTTACGTGTGTTACAAAATGCCTTTTTATTATTAGTTTTTAAAACTATTTTTACCGTTTTTTTCAGCAAAAATATTTGATCATGAAAACAGCAAAAATATGACATTATTAAAAATTGCGATATACCGCGATAAACCAGCGACAGAGCGAAACATCCGCAGTACAAGAATACATTTAAAGTATTAAAATCCTGCGCTGCTCTGAGGTCGCGACAGCCGAACTGCGATACTGCGAGGAGAGTAAGAACCGGGGCCGTGTTTTGGCAGGAATCTGGCGAAACATATCACGATATACTGCGATACTAAAGCTAGGACAACGTATTTAAAGTTTATTATCGGCTTCCTAACTTTTTCCAGTAGCGGTTGATTCTCCAAATGAAGGAATGACGGTGGATCAGTGGAAGTGCTGCCTGTCTGACTCTGTCATTACGTTCATGTGTGTGTCGTCACGTAGGAGGAGGCAGTTCAGCCAAGTACCAAAAAAAAAAACGCCTCCCAAATTATCTGCCACCGACGCGTGTTCCTCGTGCGCTCCATTTGTCCGCGCTCCGCGGGGAGTCACTTTGTCGGCCCGGCTATTTTTGGACCTTGAATGGGAGACGGGAGTTGTTCTGGTGCTGCTCCAGATCGGAGACGGGAGGCAGAGCTGGTGGAGGAGTCTTTGTGTCGTCGCTCCTCGTCTGTTCAACCAGCACAGACCGTCTCCCGGGGGGGGGGGGGGGGGGGATGGGGGGGGGGTCCCAGACGCACGAGGGGGGGTTCCCAGACGCACGAGGTTGTCGCCTGTCGTACAGAAGCTTTTAAAGGATTTGTGAAGCATTAATCACCCAGGCTGACTTGGATTAACTTATCTTTGAAATCAGTGCTTTCTCAAAGGGGTGGCTCAAACCCTGGGGCCCAGAGTTCTGTAAAAAAAACATAATATGTTTGTAGGTCGGCAGCTACTGCTGCAAATCTCCGACGACGTTAGCATCACCCAGTTTACCGATGACACCTCGTTCTCTCTCACAGACAAAGGTTTAAATATGACTGATAAACATTTCGATCTGTGAACCAACCAATCCGACCAACAGACGAGCTAGTTAGCTGCTAACGTACTTAGTTCCAGTGCACCGCTAACATTAGAGAACAGGGCTCCCCAAAAGGGAACTCAGCACCACCTACAGGCCAAGGAAGAGGAGCGACACGATCAGTGTTGACAAACACAGAACTGCAGATTAAAGATAGAGACGAAGGAATCTTCAGAGCGACTTCGCTCTTTCTGTTACAGAAGAAATGTGTGGTTTTTAAAAAGAACTGGGTCGCGGCCGATCGAGGCAGCGTGACTGTGGCTTTTAAGGCACGATCGTTTCAAAACCACCACTTGAATTTTTCCCACTGATGAAGACGGTGATTGTTTCCAAATGGACAAATCCTCCAGGTTTTCTTTGTTTCCTCAGGAATCAGCCCTGGAGTTTCTGTCATTAAGGATCCTAATTACCACATCCAGGATAAGAGGGTGAGGGGCGGGGGTCAGGGAGGGGGACGCACATTGATGCTCCACGTTCTTGGTTTGAGCAGTTTTAAAAAATAGCTGACATGTTTGGAGGCACTGGAACATGTTTTTCCATTTTGGTCCAGTAATTAAATTAGAGGACGGGGGAAATGGGCAGGCAGCGACATGCTATCTGATGGAGGAGGAGCAGCAGCTGGAGGAGGGGGGGTCTGTCCAACCATACATTTCAATTAGACGGCGACGCCCACTGCCTGTGGCGGTGTTCTGTAGCAGAACCACCGAGAACCCTGTGACGAGGACTGGGAAAAGAAAAGAAGTGTGGGAATGAAGAAATAAGAGTGAGAGGAGGGGGGGGGCACGAGGGGGGGTAGTTCAAGAGCCAGACCTCCCTCAAGAAACAACAAACTGAAGTCATTTCTTTCTGGAGGATAGGAAGTCTGTACAGACGCCTGTGAAAATCAAGATGGCGCCCCCTGGTCACGAGATAAAATAAAGAATCAAACTGCAGTTTGAAAAGAAGAAAAAGAAAAACATGTGTCGACTTTGGGATTCAAACACTGAACACCAGCTCAGAGAAAGAAGACAGTGACACTACGTGGTTTTGCTGTCAGCTTTTCCCCCCCACAACCACCCCGCCCCTCCCTCCCTCCTCCTCAGAGACCACTTCCTCTTCCTCCTCCTCCTCCTCCTCTTCCTCTTCTCTCTCTGAGTCCTGCTGGATCGAACTGAGTCCCAACAACAACACCGTGCTGCTGCCAAGCCCCGAGACACAAGTCCATCCTCATCCAACATAAACTCAGACAGAGGCTCAGTGGAGCGGAGCTGCAGGGTGGGCCGGCCGCTGGACCCCGTCCTGCTGGACCCCGTCCTGCTGGACCCAGTCCTGCTGGACCCCGTCTGAGTCTGCGTCCAGTCTGGACCCGTGCGTCCACATCAGTCCAGACGGTGGAACCAACACAACGGAAAAAAAAAGGAGCTTCATGTCAAACCAGGACCAAAGTCACTGGACGACGGCGTCACGGAAGGTTCTAATGGAACAAGCAGCGTCCGTCGTCTGTGGTTGGTCTGTGGTTGGTCTGTGAGAATGTTAACAGTCTATGAAGCTAACAGTCGTCTCCCTGACTTCAGAGCGACTTTTCCAGACTTTTCCTCCTGCGGCAACATGTTACTACGGTAACAGAACCAGCTGTGGTTTCAAAATGTAACAAACAAAAAAAAAAAAAGATGCGAAAAAAATGTGGAGCCTGGAGTCGGGTTTTGACCTGGTCTCTGCTGTCATTGGACAGAGTCTGTTCTGCAGTGACATCACGGCCCGTCACAGGACGATGAGGTGGCGTTCGGCCCAGATGAAGCTGTAATGTTTGACCTAACTGCCTGTTTCAGTCCATTAACCCGTGGAAGAGTAACTCAACACAACAAGGCTCTGTAGGGGGCGTCACTCCCCCCCCCCCAAAAACAATCTTTATCACCTGGATTTACAGCAGCTCATTAGGCAGCCCAGCAGCCCTGGGTTTCTAACAGGAGGAGCAGGTCGACCGACCACTGACGTACAGCGGACCTTTAAACCACTGACCGCCGGCGTTTCCACTATCTGTCTGGAAGACTGAGGCTTTATTGGTCCCCTGGTGCAGCAACATGATCCTATAGTATTAGGAGGGGCCACATCTGAGGGGGGGGGGGGGGCGGACGACATGTGTGTGTGTGTGATTTACACACAGACCTGTTTATGGAGCTTCTAAAACAGACGGAGGAGCCGACATAAAAGGAGGCTTATTTATGGAGAGGAGCAGCAGCACTGGGTCGGCTGTGAGGATGCACACAATCCAATATGTGTTTCTGTGTCAAAGAGCAGAGTGTGTGTGTGTGTGTGTGTGTGTGTGCCAGGCTGCTCGTTCTGCAGGGTTACAGCAGGAAACCGTCTTCACACAGAAACGATTGTCGACGCTCGTTTGGCAACAACAGTTTTGTGAAAACAGACGTCCTCCTGACTGAGCTGCTGACGATAACTTATGTTGAGAAACGTCCACCACTGAAGGCTGTCTGTTGTTCACAGACGGACTGAGGTCAAACCAGTCAGCGCCAGGTCAACAGACATCAGGGGGCTAATCTACACTGCACCACCGTCAGGACAGGCGACGTACGGAGCGAGGACACGACCAGTTGTTAAAAGGAAGGAAATGGAGGGAAATGTTGAACAGTTGAGAAACTAAAGAGTCAAACGAAGGTAAAGGTAAAGACCTCATCACTGGAATAATAAATATTATAATATTTATAAAACCCAAAAATACTCAGCTGACGAGTCGTCACATGTTCAATAAAATGTTTTCTGTTGTAAAACACGAGGACCAGAGCAGAGACGACAGAGGAACGATCACACATCAGGAGTGGATTTTAAATAGTTTCAATAACACCCAGGGCATCAGAGTCAGGCCGGGCAGTCAGCCAGGGGGGGGGGGGGGGGGGGGGGGGGAGGAGGAGAAGGGAGTGAACCAGAGTTGAAGCAGAGACCATCAGTAACACCAGCAGCTGTCTCTCTTCTCTGTGTCAACCACCACAGAGGCCTGACGTCCCTCCACCCTCGTCTCCAACTTCCTCTGGCTGCAGAAGGAGCCGAGAATCACCTCCTTCTGCCAATAGGTGGCAGAGTTTCACGCTGTATCCAGGCAGGGTTGGAAGAGACAGAGATAGAGGAGGAGGAGGAGGAGGAGGAAAAGAGAGGAAGTTCTTACTTGCAGTCTCTGTCCTCCAGATCAAAATGTGGGTTGAAGTTGATGAGGATCTTTTGCCCCGGCTCTGGGGCAGTTATGACCCACACGCACTGCTGGGAGGGCGGGTACGCGCTGGGATACCCCGGGGAGGTCAGGTACTCCGCGACGTCGATCTCTATGTTTCCTCCGCATTTATCTGCAGCACAGAGACACACTTTGATTTGACTTCCACTCTCTGACAATTTTTACCCAACATTCTGTGCGGCAGGTTTGGAGGAGAGCGTGCGTAAAGACGCAAACCGGAAGTCCACACCTGTGGATTCCTCTTTAATGGATTTACTCCAGTCACCTCAGACTCAAACCCCCAACCTCCAACCTCCAGATTTACTGCGTGGAGACAAAAACAATCCAACCTCCAGCCCCGCCCCGGTTTATTCAGATTTACTGCGTGGAGACAAAAACAAAAGTAAATAAAAAGAGGAAACGTGTACTTTCTACGTCACCGTTACTTCCTCTACTTCACTGTACTGCGAACAGCAGATACTTGAACTGACGAGCAGCACAACCGAATATTTAAATACTGCAAGGCAGCGCAGACACAGCGGAATACTACAGTAGTACTGCGTAAAAGATCCGGCCGTTCCCTGTAATATTTGTCATGTTCTTTTACAACAGTTTTACAACAGAACCAAGAATTCATTCAGAGCTTTTTTCCAAGGAGAAACATTTTACATTAAAAAGACAAAATGGATTTGGTTTTTCACAGAAGTGACGCGAAAATCGGAGAAATAAAAAAACCACTAGTTTAACTAGTTATATTATATTTTTATCATTATTATTATCATTATTATTATTATTATTCTGCTCAGACGCCGCTGCTGTGGACGACGTCAGAGTCGGGACTTTCTCCACGTCTTCCTGGTGTTTATCCATCAACGACGACCGTTACGGCTGTTTGAAAGTGTTGTCAATACAATAAATCGACCACTAACGTGACGTCAGGCTGACATCGTGAACCGTCTACACATCCGTACAGTTACACGATCCCGGCGCAAAGACGCAGGAGTCGAACACCGGGATCTGATCGGTCCAACACCAGCACCTGTAGGAATTTCGTGGACTTTCAGACTGAGTCCGGGAGCAGGAGCAGGAGCAGGAGCAGGAGCAGGAGCAGGAGCAGGAGGAGGAGCAGGAGGAGGGTTTTTAATCTGAGCCTCACAATGGGGTGAAACAACAGGAAACGACATGAAGTCTGACTCTGAGTTCACACCAACATTCACACGAACATTCACGTGCACGTACGTGCTCAAACACACGGCTAAGAACAGGTGATTCTGCTGCTCCTCCTGCTGCTGCTGCTCCTCCTGCAGACAGAATGTTCTCACTTCATTCTCCTTCATCTAATGTGTCGCAGCCTGTCGAGTAACGGATATCTGTCCGTGTCCTGTGGCGAGACGCGCCGGTTGTCAGGCTGAAGCCGCGCGTAAAAATGAGCCACACAGTAGGGGAGGAACCGGGGGGGGGGTTCACGGCACATGAGGGGGAGACGCTGCTCAATACTGGGTGACTGCGTGATCATAACCCCGGGCTAAGGGATTCCTGGCCGGGGGGTGTCTCGTGTCACGGAGCAACAGACGGCCGCCTGTTGACCAGGCACAGACCGTCAGAGTGAGAGTCTTACCCGTCTGTGTCAGCGAGGAAACGAGGAGGACGGGACCGAGGAGGAACAAAAGAAATCCCGCAGGCATCCTGCCCCGACCCGCTCCGGCCACAGCAGAAAGGGAGGAGAAGAAGAGGAGGAGAGGAGGAGGAGGAGGAGGAGAGGGACGGTGAAGTCCGTCAGGTGGCAGGGCTGACGGACAGACGACGAGCGGTTTGTCTCAAAGTGAGCGGAGAGCTGTTGCTGGTAGATTTCCCAGCATCCCTGCGTCCACAGGAGCCGGCGGCTCACTGAACCATCTCCTGGAGGAGAAACCCAGAAATAATCCACAGAGAGGAGGTGAAAACAAGAGGAAGAGGAGAGAAAAAAAAAATCTCCAAATGGACCGAAGTGGCAGCTGCGCGTCCTCGACAAAAACCTGGCACCGCTGGGACCAGGACTGGGACCAGGACTAGGACCAGGACTGGGACCAGGACTGGGACTAGGTCTGGTACTTCCCGGAGTGAAACTGTAGAAAAAACGACAGCGGGAACAGCGGTAACAGCGGAGATCCTCAGCTCCTCCTGCTCCTCTTCTCACAGGCTCCAACACCAAATGTCAGGATCGCGAGTCAGACTCAGAGTAACAGTGGAATTTCCACTCCCTCCTCCTCCTCCTCCTCCTCAAATCCTGCTGCTCCAACACCGACAAACACTCCGAGAGTGTGTGTGTGTGTGAGAAAAGAGAGAGAGGGAGGGAGAGAGAGAGAGCTGAAGCTAAAAAGACACCCGTGCGCCCTCTGTATGTATGTATGCACACACACACACACACACACACACACACACACACACACACTCAGGGCCGTAGGTGAGTCCGGATGTGTGTGTGTGTGTGAAGAGCAGTGATCGTCACAGCTGTAGATCTGACGTCATCAATTCACCGACTTAACTTCAGAAAATCTCATTTAAAATAAAACAGTTTCAGGGGCTACACGGTGGCTCAGTGGTGTGTGCTTCTGCCTTACGGTGGACTCAGGAACTGTCCCGGTGTAACCCCGCCCCCGTGACTGCTGTGATTGGTTCCTGTTCCTCTCTCAACATCCAGTTGCAAAACATTCAACTCAAGACCAAAACTGATTCTGTCAGAAAACATTGAAACTCTGAAATATCGCGATATTCCAGTCCCTGATCCCAGATCAATGTCCTCAGTCATTGATCAGTGATTGACTTTTTTTCACAGTCCAGATTTTTTCCTGGTGTTGGTTGATGTTCTTTTTCTTTTCTTTCTTCTCTGGTGATTCCCAGTGCGACACAGGCTGCCACTAAAATATGTGGCT
>NC_024326.1:13926561-13930174 GCF_000523025.1 Cynoglossus semilaevis
CCTTCCTTCCTTCCACCCTTCCTTCCTTCCTTCCTTCTTTCCTTCCTTCCTCCCCCCCCCCCCCCCCCCCCTCCCTCCCCCCTCCCCCTCCTCCTCCTCCGCAAATCCTGCTGCTCCAACACCGACAAACACTCCGAGTGTGTGTGTGTGAGAAAAGAGAGAGAGGGAGGGAGAGAGAGAGAGCTGAAGCTAAACTGACACCCGTGCGCCCTCTGTATGTATGTATGCACACACACACACACACACACACACACACACACACACACACTCAGGGCCGTAGGTGAGTCCGGATGTGTGTGTGTGTGTGAAGAGCAGTGATCGTCACAGCTGTAGATCTGACGTCATCAATTCACCGACTTAACTTCAGAAAATCTCATTTAAAATAAAACAGTTTCAGGGGCTACACGGTGGCTCAGTGGTGTGTGCTTCTGCCTTACGGTGGACTCAGGAACTGTCCCGGTGTAACCCCGCCCCCGTGACTGCTGTGATTGGTTCCTGTTCCTCTCTCAACATCCAGTTGCAAAACATTCAACTCAAGACCAAAACTGATTCTGTCAGAAAACATTGAAACTCTGAAATATCGCGATATTCCAGTTCCTGATCCCAGATCAATGTCCTCAGTCATTGATCAGTGATTGACTTTTTTTCACAGTCCAGATTTTTTCCTGGTGTTGGTTGATGTTCTTTTTCTTTTCTTTCTTCTCTGGTGATTCCCAGTGCGACACAGGCTGCCATTAAAATATGTGGCTCCTCTGGGGATCGAACCCACGACCCTCTGCATGTTAGGCAGTATAAGGGGAGGCTGGAAAAGAACATTTTTCAGCATCAAACGTGGTCTGTTTGATTCAATAATCCTCTCATCCAATCGCTGTAATCCTTCAACAACCAGCAGCTGAGATTTATTTTTAATCCTTAATCCTCGTCTTCAACTCTTAATTCCAGATTACAGGCTTTTTTCATCATCCGCTGCCACAGGACCAAAGCATCATGGGAGTTGTAGTGATGTGGACGTGAGGATTAGCCAGAGTCTGTGGAGAACAACAACTGAGAGAAGAAGAAGATGAAGATGAACGGGCAGCACGGTGGAACAGTGGTCAGGGCTGTTGCCTTACAGGTTCGATCCCCTGTAGTGAACGATGTCTGGAGGTTTGAAGTAAGAAAACGTGATCCGACCGTGAACCGACTTCACTCAAGCTCATTACTACCACCTACTGGTCTGGAGTGTGTACAGTGTCCACTTCTTACACGACGTCTACTGTAGTGAAGGGACAGACTCCCACTTTGACCTTTGACCTGAACACACACACACACACACACACACCACGGAGCAGCAGAGACTGACTCCACCTCCACACGTCCAATTCTCCCAGCAGCGCCCACTCCCATGCACACACATGCATCTAATGGCCACAGAATGACGGGTGGGGGGGGGAAGTGGGGGGGCGGGGCCCTGTAACGACACAGTCATGTGGTCGTGATTACAGGAGGCAGTGACAGTGATCCATTAGTGCTGCCTGGCTAACACTCTGGTCTGTGTGGAACCTGTTATTATGCACTTATGAGTGCACGTGTGAGTGTGCACGTGTGAGTGTGCACGTGAACAGAACAATACATGTTGAACTGAAGCAGAATGAGCAGTGATTTAAGGCTGAACACCTGCAGACGGAGGACGGAGGACCAATCACTGACAAGGGGTAGTTGTTACTGATGTTACTGTTCCTGCTGCTGTTACTGATGGTACTGCTGTTACTGCTGGTTCTGTTACAGCTGTCGTAACTGCTGCTGCTGTTACTGTTACTGATGTTACTGCTGGTGTTACTGATGTTACTGTTACTGCTGCTGTTGTTGTTGCTGCTGTTACTGATGCTGATGTTACTGCTGCTGCTGTTACTGTTACTGCTGGTGTTACTGATGTTACTGCTGGTGTTACTGATGTTACTGCTGTTACCGCTGCTGTTACTGTTACCGCTGCTGTTACTGTTACTGCTGTGGTAACTGCTGCTGCTGTTACTGCTGGTGTTACTGATGTTACTGTTACTGATGTTACTGTTACTGCTGTGGTAACTGCTGCTGCTGTTACTGTTACCGCTGCTGTTACTGTTACTGATGTTACTGCTGTAACTGTTACTGATGTTACTGCTGTTACCGCTGCTGTTACTGTTACTGTTACTGTTACTGTTACTGCTGGTGTTACTGATGTTACTGTTACTGATGTTACTGCTGCTGCTGTTACTGATGTTACTGTTCCTGCTGCTGTTACTGCTGCTGTAACTGTTACTGATGTTACTGTTCCTGCTGCTGTTACTGCTGCTGTAACTGTTACTGATGTTACTGCTGTTACTGCTGTTGTAACTGCTGCTGCTGTTACTGTGTTACCAGGGGCACAGTGCGGGGGTCCAGGGTCCAGGGTCGGGGCCTGTAGCCGTGCCGTTGACTTGATGTTGCTGTGACTTCCTGTGGCCTGCAACCAACCACGTGGTCTACAGACCAAACAGTACAGACCACATCAGTCTGGTCTGTATCAGCCTCAGTAATGTAGACCAAACAAAAGATAAGTAAGAAGTAACGGTCACCACGTACCGTGTACTACTGCATCTAAAACCAGGAAGTGGAGCGACACCAGGACATGGGAATGTTTTTCCATCGATGACCTCAGGCCTCGTCGGTCATCAAAACATTTTTCCTTTCGTATCAAAAACTTTCTTCTTCTTCTTCTTGGTCATGTGACCAGCTGAATGATCTGCTTCTGGCTGCGTCTCACTTTCTCTCTCATTAACCGCTCAGGTCGTCAGGAGTCGACCGAGGCCGACCTCACCGCTCCGTCAATGACCTTTGACCTCTGATGGCCGCTACGCTCTAACTGCCGTGTCAGTGTCTCGGGTCGGGTTTAAGCGTGTTTGAAAAATGTCAAACACACTTCCCTCTCTGCACACACACACACACACACACACACTCGTCCCTCTCCTCTGATCCAGCTCCAGGTCGGTGACCTCTCTTTGACCTTTAGGCCATGATTCTCTCACTTTCATGTGTTGTTTTAGGGCCTGAGCAGCGACCTGTGTCAGGAGGCGACTGCTCCTCTCCTCCTCCTCCTCCTCCTCTTCTTCTGTAAAGGAGCACAGTCACGGTGTTAAACTGCTGAAGTCTCAACTACAGATGCTAACAGTGAAACTTACCCAGCGCTAATGCTAACAGTTAGCCTGTTTTTATGACGAAACGCTGTACTTTTCTGTGTTACTTCTGCTTCTTAGAATTCTGTTGACTTTGGGGTTTCAAACCCTCAGGCCTGTGGCCCAGCGGTCGCAGTCGGAGGTTGTTTTGGTCTGGACATGACTGTGTTCTGCTGCTGACTGAGATGTCTGTCCCGTCACTCTCTCCGTCACCACCACCACCTCCACCACCACCTCAGAGGAGGAGCAGAACCTCCAGAGACAGTCGGTCTGACACAGGGAGGAGACGGGTGAGAGAAAGGCCTGGGAAAAACACTCCTCACTCACAACATGTCAGAGTCCACGGGCTAGAGCAGGAGAAGACGACGGAGGAGGTGAAGGAGGAGCAGAAGAAGGAGGAGAAGAAGGAGGAGATTAAGGAGGAGCAGATGAAGGAGGAGGAG
>NC_024326.1:13930863-13932421 GCF_000523025.1 Cynoglossus semilaevis
GAAGGAGGAGCAGATGAAGGAGGAGCAGATGAAGGAGGAGCTGAAGAAGGAGGAGCAGATGAAGGAGGAGCAGATGAAGGAGGAGCTGAAGAAGGAGGAGCAGATGAAGGAGGAGCAGATGAAGGAGGAGCAGATGAAGGAGGAGCAGATGAAGGAGGAGCAGATGAAGGAGGAGCAGATGAAGGAGGAGCAGATGAAGGAGGAGCAGATGAAGGAGGAGCAGATGCCAGGAACAGGAATCTGAGGCGACACCGGACCAAACAGCCGACGGTGGTGAAGTGGAAAAACACAGGCTGCTGTGATAGATCTCCAGTGAGGGGGTGGGCAGATGGTGGGGTCAACACTCCTCCAGGGGTCTCCTGGACTTCACTCACTCATCCTTCCAGGCCTGGAACGGTTGCTGACCATGTGTTTGTGGTGAGGATTTAGCTCCGTGTCAGACAGAACAGAACTCAAGTTCTCTCCATGAACGAGGCGATCACGTCACACAGGGGCTGATGGGAAACACGGCCTGGGAGTGAGTCAGATGTCGGACAGGTGACGGTGATCAATGAGAAACAGGAAACCTGAAGATGAAAAGGTAACGGTTAGAAAAACATCTGAGCAATAAAAACAAAAAAAAAACGCAGCTGAACATAAATAATCAGCTAGCCTAGCTCGTCTGTTAGCGACCGCAAATTAGCAAAAAAAAAAAATATTTGAAGAACGACCTTTATTTTTTTTTTTATCTTAGCTCATGGCTGAATAAAAAACGTAAAAATCTCATGTGTTTTTCTTTTTTCAAGGTGATAAAAATAGTCAGAAACATTAGGTGTTGATCAGAGTGTGGGGCGTGAAGTGGGTCAGGACGGTTCGTCATGTGTGAAAAGTAGGTCTGTGTGAGGACGGGCTGCAGCCGAGCAGAACTGACACACCTGTGTGTGTGTGTGTGTGTGTGTGTGTCCACAAAATTCTTACTGAGCTCACAAACAAAATTAGAAAATAAAATAAAAAACCCATCTGTAAAACACTGCAGTGAGGAACACTGGACACCAGGGGCACCAGAGAGCTGCTGTTTCTCACAGGGGTTTTTCTCAAAATGTTCCTTTTTTTTTTCTTAACATTTAACATTTAAAGGGAGTGTAATTCAGTCCTGAGACCAGACGGCTGTGACCTGGGGTCAAAGGTCATCCATCCTCTGAACCACTGAAGAAGAAGAAGGAACATGGAGGCGATGGAGGAGAGTTTTTTTTTTTTTAATTTCTCCGTGTTCATCATCATAGCATGTCTCACCGCTGCGTTAGCTTTGATAACTCATCTTCTGGTGTCCTGGAACGGTGTGTGTTTTTTAAATTATCTGATCAGATGAAACGACTCGTTCAGATGGATTTCTTTTTCTTTCCTTCTCCTCTACAGACCTCCAGACCTCCAGACCTCCAGACAGAATCCACACGGAGGAGAACAAATCGCCTCCTTCATGGCCCAGTGAACCATCGACTCAGTAAGCAGCCAGAGTCCGTCAGATAGAAAAGAAGTGCGGTGCTTTAAACCATCGCTGGCCTCCCCCTCCCCCCATCAC
>NC_024326.1:13932614-13936224 GCF_000523025.1 Cynoglossus semilaevis
GCAGCAGGGGCTGCTTTGTGTGATTCAGGACGTGCGGCTCCGAGTGGATGAGGCTCATTTATTTATGGCTGATGTAAATACAGAGCTGCGAGAAGGAGAAGGTCTGCGGCGGTTATCGCAGTCGACGATGAGCGTTAGCATCAGCCTGAGAATCCACACGGAACGATCGTCCTTCAGTGACAGCAGCATAAATAATCCCGTACGAGTCCCGCGGACATCGGCCAGCCTGCGGCCGAGCCCCACGTGGGACGCACACGTGTACGTGGTGCATTTGGAACGTAAATCCAAACTGTACGTGTTTGTTGAGAGCAGTTCAACGACGACATCACAGACTGAGACGGAACAGCTGAAAAAGTCAAAAGTCAAAAAGTTAGAAAATACAAATGTAAAACAAACAACAAACAAAAACATTTCCCTTTGAACTAGTTTTGTTAACTAGGTTTGTTAACTAGGTTTGTTAACTAGGTTTTAACCAGCAAAAATAGATGCAAAATATTTGGACCATTTGAACTGCAGTGTGTGAAGTTGAAGTACTGTAGTAATACTACAGATTTATGAAGTAAAAAGGCTGATGATGAAGATGATGATGATGAAGATGATGACGACGATGATGATGACAACAAAAATGATGATGATGACGATGATGACGATGATGACAACGACGACGATGATGATGATGACGACGACGATGATGAAGATGATTATGAAGATGATGACGATGAAGATGATAAAGATGACGACAAAAATGATGATGATGAAGATGACAATGATGACGATGACGAAGATGACGATGATGAAGATGATGACGACGATGATGGTGATGAAGATGATGACGAAGTGATGATGAAGATGAAGATGATTATGAAGATGATGACGATGAAGATGATAAAGATGACGACAAAAATGATGATGATGAAGATGACAATGATGACGATGACGAAGAGAAGATGACGATAATGAAGATGATGACGACGATGATGACAATGATTATGAAGATGATGACGATGATGAAGATGATGACAACGACGATGATGAAGATGGCGACGACAATGATGATTATGAAGATGATAACGATGAAGATGACGACGATGATGGTGATGACGATGATGAAGATGATGATGACAATGATGATGATGAACCCTTCTAAAACCAATCTGACGTGGTTCTCAGGGTCAGGAGGGGGCGCTCCTGTGTACGTCAGATTTAAGGGATCTCTGTAGAACAACTTTAAAACTTCCAGAACACGGAGTCGATCCAGAGAACACACTCCTGGTCTCATCTCCAACGACGTCCTGTCGTCGACACGGACGCGGTCAGTCCATCACACTGACTGTTGGTCAGTGTTGGTCACTGTTTACGGGCCAATCAGTGCACATTGTAATCACAACACACACAGAACAGACGGAGTGAATGAAAGAAGCCAGGCGTCCTTAGAAGAAGGAGGAGGAGGAGGAGGAAGAGGAGGAGGAGGAGGAGGAGGAGGAGGAGGAGGAGGAAGGAGAGGAGGAGGAGGACGAGGAACAAGAGGAAGAAGAGGATGCCCGTACAGAGGGCAGTGCTCCTGAAGAAGAGGAAGAGGAGGAGGATGAGGGTGAGGACGATGAAGAGGAGATGGAGGAAGGTAGGGGAGTTCTGTGTGAGAGTAGGGTTAGGCTACCATTCCAAATGGACCCAGCCCTGACCAGTGATTCTGCCCTTGGGGGGGCCACAGAGGATGGGTCCATTTGGGTGTGAATGACAGTTTGAGAGAGAGTGTGTGCTCTGGAATGCTGTCTGTATCTACAACCGCTGGATACTGAACACCCAAGTAGTCCGCCTGAGCATTTCTGAAGGCTTATGATGGACAGTCATTAGCTATCATTTGCAGATGTGCCTCACACATACTCAAAGCCATGGCTGAGCTTGTGCTGCAGTCTCATCCTGCATGTTCAAACTAACCCTGCATGTCTGGGGTAATGCTGTTGCCATGTTACAGTAAGTTTTTTAGGTTTTGTATCTATAAAAAGCTGAAAGAATATGTAGAAATCACAGGCCTCCTTATTGGTAGTCCATCGTCACAATCAATTTATAACTTAGATCTGTTTAACCATTACTGATCATAAATCAATGTCCTAACAAATTTTGTCTCATCTTTCTGGGCTATTTCACCAGGTGACGATGGTTATGAGCAGATTTCCAGTGATGAGGATGATCTGGATAATGGCAGCTTTAAGTTGCCTACCTTTGACATGGACTATACCCCTCACAGATAAGAAAGTTGGCACATTTAAAATAAAAAAAAAAAAAAATTCCCAAACAGCCTGAGTCCATATGGTGTATACACACACACACACACACACACACACACACACCCCTGGACGGTGTCTTTGAAGTTTGTTTCCAAGTGAATTTCATAAGTGTGTCTGGATTGGAAACAGAAGCTGCAGATCAATATTTGAATATAAGTGCTGTGGGTTTTCTCCTCTGTGGCTCCGCACGCACACACACACACACACACACGCACACACACACACTTAGGATGGTATGTGTGTGTGTGTGTGTGTGTGGGCTCCGTGCCAGTCTGCGGGGCGTCTGCAGTTTAAGCTAAGTCTGCTAATGTTGTACAGCTGCCCCCCCCCTCTAACGCCCCCCTGTGGTCATCTATAATGAAAGAAGCCCCGCCTCCATCACAGAGTCAGACCTGTGTGTGTGTGTGTGTGATCCTGCTCTGGTGAACGACCTCCGTCACCTTTGTTCCCCCAGGTTGAACCACACTCCGTTGGTGTTTTGGTTTCTTTAGTCGTCACAATCATTTCATGTGTTTCCTGTGAGACAGTGATGCTTCACACACCGTCTCCTTGGCCAGTATCAATAATTCATTAGCTCCTGACTCATTACCACAACCTTGGAGATGCGGAGGATGCTCACACACACACACACACACAGTTTTTTTTCTTCCTCTCCAGTTGTTGACAATAAACTCAGTTCATACAAACAGTGAAGTCAAACCCAGTGACCAATGAAACCTTCACTGCTCCTGGTTTTCACCGGCTCAGAAATAACACTGGGAAAGTGAAAAGGTTCAGTGTCAGGAAGTTAGTTAAGCTAGTTAGCCTAGTTAAGCTAGTTAGGTTAGCCAAAAAAAACACGAAGAGAAACGTATTTAAGAATCGCCTTCACTGTGGCAGAGTTTGACAAAGTGTCAATAAGATCAGATCAACTTCATCGTTAGCTCTCACAAAGGAGACGCAACAGAAAGTGTTAGCATTAGCATCGCTGCAGGACTAAAGAAAGAACGCACTTCTGTTCATTGATAGTTGGTACAGATTGAACCAATTAACGTTTTCATTGATCCATTAATTAAAGGTGGACTTTTCTTTTTCAGACTTCACAGGCAGGGTGTCGCTAAGTTAGCAGCAGCTACGTTAGCAGCAGCTACGTTAGCTTCATGTGAACATGAACCTCTGAGAGCAGGTGTTAATTAATGACCAGTGGAGGCTGCACACGTGGAAAGAGTTAAACACAGATAAAATATGCTCATTACCTGTGTGTTTATGCAGCACCATGACATTTATGTACCCCCCCCCACACCCACACACACACCCCCAACCCCCCCCCCCCCCCCCCCCGC
>NC_024326.1:13936747-13944034 GCF_000523025.1 Cynoglossus semilaevis
AGCCTCAGCGCCAGCCTCAGCCTCAGCAGCCTCAGCAGCAGCAGCAGCATCAGCAGTGTGGTGGTGGTGGTGGTTTTAGTATTTACCACTGACTGAGGCTGTAATCCTCGTCACCTACAGCTCTGTCACTGACTGTATCTCTGCAGGAGAACAGCCAACCCCCACAGGCAACACACACACACACACACACACTCACAAACATGCAGCATGGCATCGTGGGTCTCAGGAAACAGCGGGGCAGCTGTTACCATGGCGATGTCGATACTTATCTGCCTCCCGTTCCCCCGTCAGCAGGTGAACAGTGTGATGTGAGTTTGTCACACACACAAACTCCTCTCTGCGTTCTTACACACACACACACACACACACAGACACAGGTGTTATTAAACCCATGGACCACAGTAAGGACTGTGTGTCATGTGACTCATTAACAAAGGTTATCTAAGAAGAAGCTAAACGTTAGCTAAAAAGGCTAATGTGTCTCTGCACGTGTCAGCGCCTGTTGGTGTGTTGTTTCATCACTCGAGAGTATGAGTGTGTGTGTGTGTGTGTGTGTGTAAATGAACCCCCCCCCGGTCTGTGTGTCTGGTCCTGTGGAGCAGCAGCTCAGTTCTACTAGATGACACTCCACTGTCATGGCTCATCACACGTACGTGTGTGTGGGTGTGTGTGTGTGTGTGTGTTTACTGATCCTCATGACATTTCGCTGACATTTGAATCCACTTCGTCTCCGCAGGAATCACAGACACTCTGATCCACCCAGAGTCCCAGGATGAGGAACTTCTCGCCAACAACAAGAACAACAACAACAAGAACAACATGAACAAGAACAACAACAACAACAAGAACAACAACAAGAACAAGAACACAAGATCAACAAGAACAACAACCACAAGAACAACAACAACAACAACAACCACAAGAACAACATCAACAACAAGAACAAGAACAACAACAACAAGAACAAGAACAAGATCAACAAGAACAACAACCACAAGAACAACATCAACAACAACAACAACAACAAGAACAAGAACAAGATCAACAAGAACAACAACAACAAGATCAACAAGAACAACAACAACAACAAAAACAACAAAAAGAACAACAACAACAACAAGAACAACAACAACAACAACAACCACAAGAACAACATCAACAACAAGAACAAGAACAACAACAACAACAACAACAACAACAACAACAAGAACAACAACAACAACAACAACAAGTGGAGCTCCTGGACCAAAGGTTCTCATGGTTTCTCCGTCGTCTCTGTTCCCTCGTCTGAACCCAGCATCACCCTGAGGACAAACCCAATAAATTAGCAGAACGGCAGCTACACACACACACACACACACACACACACACAGACATCTGCTAAACACTTCATCTGGCGACATGTAAATGAAGCCTGGTGTAACGGACGACCAATTATGAGTGTGTGAGCGATGAGGCTGTGGTCTGTGTGGGTTCAACAGTTCTGTTCAACAAGCACAGGAACTGATTTCCACAGACAGGTCTTTTGTCAGTGCTGTTGGTCTTAAAGAACATTTACGTTTGTTTATAAACCAGAGAGAATTCTTCCAGACTTTTCTGAGATTAACTTATTTTAAATGACCGAGACTAACGTGAGCGCCCCCTGTTGTACTACAGTCATTACTGTCAACTGTCTTAACCTACAGTCTATCGTTCCTGAACGATTCATCTGACTGTTGTCTGTCGGAATGTCAGTCGTAGACCGACTGACCGTCCTGCTGGGCCGCTGACCAGAGGTTGGAGCACACCACCTCCAACCACAGGTCGTTGGACGGTGGAATTATTTTTTTTTTATGTGGACTGCGTTTTTCTGCTAAAAAAATCAGATGAATTAAAATGTTAAATCAGATTAATTGATGAAAATTAATTAAGGCCATTAATGTGGTCATTTCACCAGACGTAGCATAAAAAATATCAAATTAAAAAGCTCTTAGCCCGTCGTCACAGTTAAACTCTGACGACTGGTACCACGCCCCCTGGTGGACGTCGTGTCAGTGACTTATCACCATTCTCAGTGAGAGCACAGACTAAACACAAGGTCACAGTCTCTGCGTCCACTTTCAAACTTTTAGCCTTGACGCTGTTCTTTACTCACCGTTCACAGCAGCAGACGTGCACGCTCACCGTGCACGCTCACCGCCCTTCACCCCGAGGGCTTTATTAGTACGCCGGGCTGCACCGGGGCTGGATTAGAATTCCCTTCTACCCTCAGTGAGTGACGGGAGTCCATTCAGTCCTTCATTTACAGCTGCCCCGTCTGTGGCATCGAACTCCAGAATTAATGAAGTGCGACCGGGCTACACTGACCCGTGAGCCTCTGTTGTTGAGGATCACCGCACGCTGCTTGGAAATACCAAATGTAAAAAAGGTCAGATTTGTGGTGAGAGGATGACGCAGTGACAGGAAGGTTTAAAAAAAAAAAAAAAAAAAAAAAAAAACAGGGCCGGGAAAAAGAAGGAGGCTCAGAGCAAACGGTCCAGAAATAAGAAATAAAAATATGAAACTGATGTTTGTCAAACTGGACGAGTGACCAGCAGTGACCAGCAGTGACCAACAGTGACCAACAGTGACCAGCAGTGACCAGAGGTTAGTTTGAAGAGAAAAAACAGAAACAAAGATACTATGGGATTAAAAAAAAAACACACACACGAGAAACATGTGACCAGGTGGTGAAGGTGGACGAAACAGAAACAAAGATACTATGGGTTTAAAAAAAAAACACACACACATGAGACACAGCAGTCAAAACAGACTTCACGTTAAAAAGAAATTAGATTAAAACAAAATTAATTCTTAAACAAAAGTCAGTTTAGAATCAAACACTACATTTGATGCCACGGAGGAACAGACGTGAACATGTGACCAGGTGGTGAAGGTGGACAGCTGTGTGTGAGCATAAACAGCAGCAGCAGTAACAGCAGCAGTAACAGCAGCAGCAGCAGCAGTAACAGCAGCAGTAACAGCAGCAGCAGTAACAGCAGCAGCAGTAACAGCAGCAGTAACAGCAGCAGCAGTAACAGCAGCAGTAACAGCAGCAGCAGCAGCAGTAACAGCAGCAGTAACAGCAGCAGCAGTAACAGCAGCAGTAACAGCAGCAGCAGCCTCAGCATCAGCAGCCTCAGCAGCAGCATCAGCAGCAGCCTCAGCCTCAGCAGCAGCAGCATCAGCAGCAGCAGCATCAGCAGCAGCAGCTCTGATGGTTCATCAGCTCCTGAATGAATGTGAATAATGAATAATGAATGAACTGTTGATCATCTGATCTGATCTGAGATCTGTCCAGGCTTCACTCCTCTTCATTAGCCTGTGCAATTAAAAGCCCCGCTCGTTTAATGAAACGCTGAGCCTTCTGGGAGTTAATTGTTTTTTTTTCCCCCTCTGGTTGGATGAAGGATCCGTTCATCGCACGATCACAGGTTTGAACCGGATCATCAACACAACAGTGATCACTGATCAAACAGGAAGTCGTCAGGTTCACCGTCCGACCGTACGCACCGTCACACACTTCTCTGCCAAGACAAGTCCGAACCAGGACCACCACAACAATGAAGAGGTGGAGATGATGGACCCCCATCATATATGGGGGGAAGGAAGGGGGGTATTTAATGACCAAAATCAAACAGTAGGTGGATGGAGCTGAAGATCTGCCAGGAAAACCTGCCACCCTCCAGAGAAACAACAGCCCCACAGGGCATGGACCAGTGTGTGTGTGTGTGTGTGTGTGTGTGTGTGTGCCAGCAGATGACAGCTGCAGGTGAGCAGACCCTGCGTGTGTGTGTGTGTGTGTGTGTTTAAAGGACAGCAGCAGACTTACACACACCTCTCCACAGACGTGTTGTGCTGCAGCCAAACCCTCAGGAGCAGAAGGTCAAGTCTGACCTGCACTGACCGCGACCAGGACACAAAGGTTTGACAAACTGGCTTCTCCAATGTACACACCTCGGCCCAGTAGGTGGCGGTATTGCACGTAAAGTTTGTTTGCCAGCAAGAAGAAGTTGAACAGGATGCAGTGTCAGAAAGTGAAGAGTGTTGTGTTTGATACCGTGACCCTACAACGTGACAGACACAACCCCATCATGAAGGTGACCGTCTTCAACAGGCGGCTACGTCGGGTCATCGGCACCGCAGGGCGGACGCACTGCACCTGTCTCTGGGTGATGGTTTCAAAGAACCAGGTGGTGCACCAGAGGTTTAGCCCACCAACGACGATCTCCTACTTCACCGTTAGTTTTGCTCGGCTTCTTGTCTTGACTTGACGACACTGTTACCACAGCACTGGATATCTGGCAACACTGATGGAAACAGCGTGTTTGCAGCCACTTCCTGTCTGATCCTCTGGGAAACCTCTGATGTGGAAATCAGGGGAAAGTCATTTCCTTTGAAAAAGGAATATTAAGGAGATAAATAAAACCTTTAAAGACAAAAAAAGAGAGAAGGAAACAGGACAGAGGTGAATAAATGGTGGCCACCACGGTGTGTGGTTTGATAGATCGCCCCCTCTGGACAGACTGTGCGCTGTGGGATTTCTGCAAAGTGTCGTCTGAATAAAAAATGTTGTTATTTTATGCCAGGAAACTGGGCCAGGACTGGGACACGGCAGGAGTGTGGATCAGAGGGAGTTGTTTGATGATAGTGAGGCTCCTCTTCATCGCTCAGGTATCTGCACATCCAGGTCATTTCACGCTGCTTTCTGTCTGAAGATCCAACTTTGGAATCTTCCAGCGGTCTGCCCTGAAGAGGAACGCTCAGATCCTCAGCCTCCACACGTCACTCTCTGGTATCAGGCCCACAGCAGTGTTTTGGAGGCACACGCCCCTCAGGTGGTGATCATACTTTACAGAGTCAGAGACGAAGACTGACAGGCTGGGAACAGGCTGGGAACAGGCTGGGAACAGGCTGCCAGAGAAAACACGAGCTGGAGGAAGTATCATATTTCTTAATTACTGCTGATTACAGCTGATAGGAGACCCCCCCCTCCTCCGTCCCCCCCCCTCCACACATGTTTATACTGGAGCCCTGGCTGCTGTAGACCTGGGTGTGGACCCCCCCACCCCCACCGTCTGCCTCTTCAACTCCATAAAAGTTGGAACGTAGTCAAAGTTAGACTAAAAAGGTGTCCTGCGGTAACATTCTGGAAGGTTCCTTAACCAACAGGGAAACTGGAGACCACTGTCTACAGTGGAGGTCTACACAGACCTATGATCTATCAAGGAGAAGACTGGACTCAGGATACTGAAGACTGGTGAGAACCTGACGTCTTTTGTCCAGAGAGAAACCAGGAAATGGTCAAGATCATCAGGAGGTACTGCTAGTCTTCATCACCATCTGTTCTTCCTCTTCTTCTTCTTCTTCTATCACCACCTGTCTTCCTCTTCTTCATCATCACCCGTCTTCTTCATCACCGTCTTCCTCTTCTTCTTCATCACCCGTCTTCCTGTCCTTCTCCTTCTTCTGTTCTTTGTGTTCTTCTTCTTCTGTTCTTCCTGTTCTCCTTCTGTTCTCCTCCTCCTTCTTCTTGTGTTCTTCTTCTCCTTCTTCTGTTCTCCTCCTTCTTCTGTTCTTCCTGTTCTTCTCCTTCCACCCATCTTCGTTCTTCTTCTTCATCACCTGTTTTCCTCTTCTTCATCATCACCCGTCTTCCTGTCCTTCTCCTTCTTCTGTTCTTTGTGTTCTTCTTCTTCTGTTCTTCCTGTTCTCCTTCTTCTTCTGTTCTCCTCCTTCTTCTGTTCTTCTTCTTCTTCTGTTCTTCCTGTACGTTACTCTGAATTTCTCGTCCACAGTGATTCCCTCCACTGTACTGTGTGTTAGTCTCCTGCCAGGACATGTGTTGGTGGGAAATCTCATACTGTATAATTATCAGGGTCACAGCTTTTCATATTAACAGCTCATCACTGATTTAATAAAATGCTCTCCACGTTCTGGTTCCTCTCACTGAAGCGGATCAGTCCAGAACTCAGTTACTTTCTTTTTCTTCTCTCCTCAAACTTACCTTAAACATTCACTCCACCAAACAGTACTGCGTCCTTTAACCTCAGCTGAGATATTTAACTTCAGCAAATGAGGTTTGTTCCACATCCATTCAATCAAATTAAAATTCTGTCGTTGCCAAGTTATTTCCCCGTCAGCGTGTGGTTTCGTATATCCTTAAAAACCCAGGTCTATCCTCTGCTCCCGTGTCTTTTTCTTGTGGGACATGTTTAGACAGTTTAGTCAATAAATATTAGCTGGGAAAATATCCTCACATTTGTCAAACGACACCTGACGCCAGAAGAAAAGGATACATCTTAGTCATAAATATATAAATCATAAATCATTACGGAGACTCAAATATCTGCCATTCCACAGGGAACTGTGCTCTTACTCATGTTATTTTGATTTTGGTATGAAGGAGACCACCAGGGGGCAGCGTTCGAACCACCTGGTCTTTCCGAGAGCATATAGTGTTGATTGAACGCTCTGAGGTCCAGCTTCAGCAGCTGAGCTGGACCAGGGGTTTGAAGGAGCGACGGCACCAGAGCACTTTACGACAGTAAAGCTGCGCCGCTTACGTTCTAATCTCTACAGCTCCGCTCGTCCAGCGTTAATGCTAACGGTCGTTCTTTTGGCCTCGTCCCAGTCTCTCAGGTGAACTGGTCTTTGCGATCGTGGAATATTTCAGGTTGAACTGTTTTGCCTTTTCTTTAGCAGTTTGTCTCTGTGTTCCTGACGTTAGCCTGTGTCATATTCTTTCACTTTTTGAAAACATCACACCAGTGCGAGAACAACACAAGAGCAATAACTGGTACGGCAACCACACCTCGATAAAAACACCTGTCACATGCCAACACGTCACGGCGTTACCAGACGACACGACGTCTCAAAATAAGTCATTGACAGAATATTAGGTTCTGTCTGGAAACAACAGGCTGCAATAACAGTGTGTATAACACAAAAAATATTTGTCACAGAAATGGAGAAAAAAAAAAAGAAATGAAGAAAAAGTTCCTGTTCCTCTACAGGTACGTTTAGATCTGATCAATATTCTGTTCAAGTGTTGAGCGAGGCCTGGAGAAGAGCGTAGTCACTGATCCGTCCTGTTTGCACTAATTATCTTCTCATTCAAATGAGCGCCCCCTGCCCTCATCTACATGCACAGCAGCCATCAAACACCAAATAACATTTGTTGGACCAGGTCATGAGAACTGGGAGATAATATTTTATTTTGCAACTAAATCCGAGAAGCTCTTCCCCCCGATGTGTGCAACAGCAGCA
>NC_024326.1:13944353-13948035 GCF_000523025.1 Cynoglossus semilaevis
GGGCACCGGGTCGGGGCGGGGCGGGGGGGGGGGGGGGGGGGGGGGAGTGGGGGGAGGGAAGCCTGGCTGCTCTGATGCTCGCTGTCACTTTCCACCGATGACAAATGTGTCTCTGTGTGAACAAATGGATCCCCACCTCCAGCTTCCATTATATCCTGCAGTACAGTAGGCTGCACAGTGGGCTGCACAGTAGGCTGCACAGTAGGCTGCACAGTAGGCTGCACAGGCTGGGAGTCCACATCATTAAACGCACAGAGCTGATGGTTTTTTCATTTTATTTATTGAGCACATATATTTTCTTTTTTATTTCTGACTAAAAGTACAGCCTCACTTCATCAGTGTTTTATGACAGTACCGATTAATAGTACCGATGGACAGTACCGATGAACAGTACTAATGAAAAGTACCGATGAACAGTACTAATGAAAAGTACCGATGAACAGTACTAATGAAAAGTACCGATGGACAGTACTAATGAAAAGTACCGATGGACAGTACTAATGAAAAGTACCGATGGACAGTACTAATGAAAAGTACCGATGGACAGTACTAATGAAAAGTACCGATGGACAGTACTAATGAAAAGTACCGATGGACAGTACTAATGAAAAGTACCGATGAACAGTACTGATGAACAGTACCGATGAACAGTACCGATGAACAGTACTGATGCAACTGAATCGGTCAGATCCAATGTAAACAATAGAGGAAACAAACATGGCCGACAACGTTGATGGTTCAAGCGTTGTCCACTCCCCAGATGTTGTGCCCCACAGCCCTGCCCTCACAGAGTGCCGTTAAACCGACTACACAACAACGTTGGGATCTTGCGATGTCTCCTGACACGTCGGTCACATCGTAGTCCGACACCAGAGCCTGATGGACGTTAATTAAAAATAATTTATTCCCCTCTAATGTGAAAAACCTCCGAAAAATAATTAGATGAAAAGATAAAGAGTGAAAAACAACTCAACTTTTTTTTGTGACCACACTTTGTCAGCAGTCAGTGCAGTGTCTAAAGCAGACCATCGTCGACGAACCTCATTAACACACATCACTTATTAACACACACCAGCCCTGAGTGTGTGTGTGTGTGTTTTTACTCTCTAATTAAATGGCTTTTCATTTGACACGTCACACAACACTGGGGGTCTCTGTTCTCACCCCTCCTCCCCCCTTATGCCCATCTGAGGTTGGGCTCGTTCATGCCGCTGCACTACCAGCCTATTACCCAGCCCGTCATTGGCTGTCAGCAGTCACGCTTTCTGAGGAGAAGACGGAGCATCATCGGTGGATGGATGAGTGATCGGATGAATAGTTAACAATTATCTGTCTCCCCCACCACCTCATACACACACCCGATCAAAGACATTCGAAGAACGTCGGGACCCCCCCTCTCTGCCCCCCCCGACACCAACCACTGTAGCTGGTAGCTAACTCAGCTTAAGGTGTTCAACATGGGGGTCCCACATGGTACCTGGAGGTACACTTTAGGACCATGAGCACCACAGCGTTGGACTTTGAATTCAAAATATTAGGCTAAATGTTAGCATGAAGATGGCTGGGATGATCTGATTTGGAACGTCGCTACGAGGACATTCCCAAAAACCGCATTGGAAATGACCTAAACATCGTAGAATGTAGATTTTTACAGGTGGAAAATGTTGTTAAAAATGTAATATCCAACTGTGGTAACATACATTAAAAAGAGATTTGGTGCTAGTGATGGAAGGTATTTAGTGCAGGAGAAAAAAAAAATAAATCTTCCACTCACAACTTTCCCAGGTGCACACCTCCGGCACACAGCCTATTCCCCAGATTAACTGGATTACCATAATCTGACTCCTGCTTCAACCTGGAGGTCGATCACAGAATAAATGAGTTCCTTCCAAACCTTCCAGGTGACGGCAGATCTGAAATAACCCAGTCACCGTGGTTCAGCGTCACTGATTGGTTCTTCACTGACACCGTTTTCCTCACAGATGATTTTTCTCCATCTTTGCCGACAAACGCCGTCTGATGGTCGGAGTTCGTTTCTTGTCCTTGGCTTCAGCGACCAGTGTGTTTTTGGCAAATGTTTAATGAAAGACGATATTTTAGGTCAAAGAGAGCGAGCTGTTGGAGGAGGACACCTTCAGTTCTTCTTCTGTGCTCCACTGCTGGACCTGCAGCGTTTTACTCCTGAAGGTAAAACCAGCTGCAGGTGTTTGGCCGCCTTGATCGACACGCGGTGACAAATGAAGCTGAGAAAAGTCCTTAATGACTCCTTCCAGACTAATTAGCTCAGAGTGCACATCGACAGCGGTGGCGCGGTTACAGGAGCTAACGGGGCGGCAGTAAGACGAGGGAAGTGTCGAGCACTGGCACAGAGCCAATCACTGATCAATACCAGCAGAAAATTAGATCCATTGACTAATGTTTTTACTCCGTGAACTATTTCTGCTATATTTAAAAAAAACAAAAACTGCTACAAATAAGTATCTCAGGACTTGTACAATACCTTCTTGACTAAAACCGTATTTACATCCCGGGCCTGTGTAGGAGGTTCATTGTACTAAGTGATGAAATCAGAGTGTTCTCCTCACTCATTTAGCACAATCTGTTTGCCGTGCTGTGCGTTCAGCAGCCGTCCTCCCCCCAGGGAGCCTGAATTAGAGCACCGTGTGCCGCGGCGCCGGTGAGGAAGGGGGGAGGGGGGAGCAGAAGACGTAATTTCACTCTCACCCTGGGAATTACGGGAATAATTGTTTACCCAGATGCTGAAATGCTAGTGCTCATCACCTGAGCCATAAATAAAGGCTGACAGGAAACAGGAAGTTGACGGCAGGTTCTCAGATGTGAGTCGTTTTCAGGGTTCACTTCACTGCAGCTGACGATCAGACGGAGGTTAACGAGTCGGCTGTTGTAGGGTCAGCACCTTACAGTACCCTGTTTGACCAGAGGGGGCCACAGGCAGGGATTTGGAGAACTGACGCTCAATAAAACCTGGGTTCTACGTCAGGAAGACTGTGAGCAGCTGCTCTTCATTAACCCACACTCCTGGATCCATTAAAGCTCTGCAGCCGCCCTGGTGTCAGCCCTCTCCACGGCTGCACTCGGAGCGCCGAGGTTCCAAGAGATGATGGGAGTTAATTAGTTCCAAAGAGCGCCGGGGTTTCATCGCAGGAGAGCGTGTGGAGGATTAATGGTTGAAGAAGTCCGATAGAAGAGTGATTAACATTCCTGGAGGATTCACTGAGGAGTCCAGCTCCCAGAGTCCAGGCATCACTGAAGGAAACCTGAGCAGAAAGTTGTCCTTGAACCTGAGTTGGTGATAGATCTTCCCAGAATCCTGTCCTGAATGAACGGTCCTCCAAGACCTGGACTGACCTTTACAGCACCATAATGATGTTATGGCCCTGACCTTTGACATCCTCTGGTCATTAAAGTGATCCATGGTTGTCTGCAGCACACGGAGGTTCACTCACGTCCGTTTAATCAGACTTTTACTAAAATCAAATGTATTCTTGTTCATGTTTAACCTTTGATTGTCTTGAAACTCTGCAGCCGTTTTTCTGCAGACCGAGGGTTCATCCAACCGAGGGTTCATCCAACCGAGGGTTCATCCAACCGAGGGTTCATCCAAACGAGGGCTCATAAACCTAGGGCTTATCCAATCGAGGGTTCATCCAACCGAGGGTTC
>NC_024326.1:13948598-13957543 GCF_000523025.1 Cynoglossus semilaevis
CCTCTCCCCCTCCCCCTCCTCTCCTCCACACTTCCCAACCACAACAATCTCGTATGTAAATGTTAATTAGAAATTGATGGATTGCAGGAGGGTTTAAAGTAATGACATCCCAGGAGGGAACCTTCACCGTAAACGCAGTAATCCTCCCCGACAGTGTCGCCGCCGCCGCCGCCGCTGCCGCCGCTGCCGCCGCTGTAGCACAGAGAACACACCTCCGAGGAGAAAAAAAAAAAAACAACAACAACGTTTCGGATAAACACAGAAGGATATTAAGAATTTATCAGAGTGGATTCCAGCGAGAAGTGACTGTGAATAAGTGAGCGCTGTTTGTCTCACACACACACACACACACACACACACACAGATCAGAGCGGACACGTGAACGCAGGTATATTTGTTTTTTCATCTTGATACAAAACCTTTTAATATCAACAGAGGAAGCATCACAGCCTACAGGGGGCGACGGTGGATCAGCGGCTTCTAACGTGTCTGTGGCTCCACCCACCTCACCATAAATATTAATTGTCAACGCTAGGTGCCGACTAGCCTAGCTAGCCAAATGTAACCCAAACAGAGCCAACGTGGAAGTGTCGGCCGCCACGCCTCACTGACGCAAACACACTCCTCCAGCAGAGGTCATGACATTTCACCTTGTGACCTCACACTCTGTCGGTGGAAAAACTTCGGTTCAAGTGAAAATGAGATTCCGGGGAAGTTGAATGAAGACGGACAAAGAGAAAGTGAGTGTGAGGCACTGAGGACAGAACCGTGTCCACGCTGTCACATGACCAGAGCGCTGACGACTGTGACCACTGAGCTACGGTTCACAGGAAGTGCAGGAACATCAGGAGGCAGGAAGTGTTCATGGCGCTCTAACCTGATTACCTCCCCGCTCATATCAACGTCACGCCACTTTAAGATACTTCAGACATTTCACGCTTCCTTTCACGCACACATTCTCCTCTCACACAACAACATCTACGATCTCACGGACACGCCACGCGGCGGCGGCGGCCTCCTCCTCGGGATCTAATGAACTTCCTGCACCACGCCTCCTCGGGATCTAATGAACTTCCTGCGGCGTTGGTTGTGACATCATCACCATGTCATCTCAGCACCTGGCCACACGCTGGTGTGGTACCTGTGGACAGACCGAGTGTCTCCGCCTCCAGGTCAGTGATTCAGCTGCACGTGTGGACCACGGGTACAGACAGGAACACACTGTTCTGGAGTCAGTGTCAGTGCTGCCGTTCAACTGCATACGACGTGTCCTGACGACGCGCACGTCTCCGCACATGCATCTGTCGACCACATGGGTGTCATCTGTGCGTGGACATGATCTAATCTGCACGGATCGAAGTGACGTTTTACTGCTGCTGTAACGACCGAGGGTCCGTGGAAGTGGGAAGAACTTTGACAAAAAATGTCACAAATGCTGAAAAAACATGATACACTTCTAACATCGTTTTTTTTTTTTTTTTAATAGAGAGCGATGTTTAGAACGTATGACCTACTGAATCATATTTCTACACAGCCTACGGACGCCAGGAGAGCTGCTCTCCAGAGGAGAACCAATCACAGCTCTGATGCTCTTTGGTCTGAGCCAAGTAAATAAAGAAGTGTGGCGTCCCACTGTCAGCGTCCGCTGTTATCACACACTTCCTTTACACACATTTGTTGCCAAGAAAAACACAGTGGTAAAAAGACGCTCCAACGGCAGCGACATCAAAGGTCCAAACCACCGTCCCCCAGAGACGGACCTCAGTCCCGGTCTGAGAGCTGTGCTGATTAAAGCCCCCGTGTGGCAGCCAAGAGTTCACGTCCTGCATCTGCGCGTCTCAGTGACCTGATTGTCTCTCAGTGGACGGGCCATCAATGGAGTTTCAATATTTTCTTACCCAAATCACACTGCACCAACCGCCCTGACCGGGATTCGATCTTGCCCAGGAGGTGAACCTTTCCACAGCAATGACAGAGACGTTGGCTCTGGTCCAAAGTGCCACGATTCAATACTTAGATACTGTTGCTAATCAAGTTCTAGAGAGTAAATATAATACAATCATTTTTATTTTCACTGCTCAGTAGATTCTTTCAAGTCACTGGTAAAACTCCGACATCACCTCTGAGACGGGATTTTGCTCAAATGTGTTTTTCTCTCTCTGTTTTTTGCTGCTTTAACATCCTCCGCTCGTCTGCGTGACTCAGCAGACCAGTCAACATCTGTCCTCCGTCCTACTCACAATAACAACCTGTTTTTTCACGAGTGAAACAGAGAAGCGTTTCCCATAATGAAGAAATAAATTCTCTGCAACTGAATTTGATTTATGCACAAAGAAGTAGAGAAGGACAAACAAACTAAAGTGAATCACAGCCGCAGGACTTAAATATTTATATAAACATTATAAATTAGACTCAGGCTTGTTTACGTTGAGAAGAAAAATGTTCTTCAAACATATGACCCTTGAATATCCCTGAGTCATCCTCGATAGCTGAACGTTAGCCATTAGCAAAACGGAGTTCAAGATAAACAGCTAAAAGTTATCAATGAAGAAGTAAATAAATTATACAGCAAAACTCGCTCCAAGTTGTCCATAAAACCTTGATGAAAGTAGAGGCATTAGAAAATAATTCAAAAATAATTTGAGAAAAAGGACTGAAGCTAAAGCATTTATTTTATTGAAGGCGCTGCAATTATATTTTAGATGTCATTAATGGCATCATCTGCATAGAAGAACATCGACTCAAAAAATGCTAAAAGAAATATCCCGACATTTTGGTCTTGGTTCGTCTGGGTGGAATGACTTGTTCAGATCTTGACTTATTGACTCCAGACTGAGAGAATGAGACTTTTTAGCTACATTTTTGCAGCTAAAAATTAGCTTCAGCATGTGTAAAGTGGAAGCAGTTATGATCCTTCAGCTTCAAACTTTTAACCAGGAATTGTATAAATATACACACACTTTACTAAAAAGATGTCAAATAATTCACTGCAGCAACAACAACAACAACAACAACAACAACAACAACAACAACAAACCAAAGACTTAACAGCAAATGGACCTCAGTCCAGAATCACTATGTCAACTGTTCCATGTCTCAATCAAAGACTACATTAAATTAAAATATATATTTAACAGCCAGAACATGTCACATATGAACAGAGTCCGTTTGTCCCGCTCCAGGTTTTACCGTCAGCCGACCTGCGGAGAGCGTCCATCTAATTAAACCCAGGTTGTCTGTGCGCCCGTCCTGCCACGGTGTGACCAGGCGACACCGCTCCCTCTCCCATCTGTCCAAACCCACTCAGGCCGTTGTCGAGCAGAAGCCGCACAGATTGTGACTCTTGTGTGACTTCACAGGCACAGCGGGCCGCGATGCTCCGTCGAGCCTCGGCGGTTCCTACGTCCCATATGACCCTCTGGAGATGTGAGAACGCGGTGGCGACTGCGAGAATGCTCAGTTGGGCATTTCACAATCTGTGAATAAATGTGTCACCATTTTAACCTCCGAGCAGTCAGGACGTGACTTCACACTCTGGTTTAGAGTCGTGACAAGGGAAATGTCTGTCGACGTGAATGCACATTTCATTGAACTCAGAGATTTGATTTTTTTTTTTTTTTTTTTAGGCCAACAATAGGACATGTTCCTGAGACGTTGGTCTGGTGAATCTCAGTGGTCATTTTATCACATGTTTATACTTGTGACTATTGACCTTGACTGGTTTTTTTGTCAACATTTTTTGTAGAATTCCTCAGTGGTCATTTTATCACATGTTTAAATACTTGTGACTATTGACCTTGACTGTTTTTTTTTTGTCAACATTTTTTGTAGAATTTCTGGAATTAATTATTTATTTGGTCTAAGTTTTTTTTTAATAATATAGTAATTTTGTCAGATTCCAAAATGTTTTTTTTAGGATAGTTTTTTGCTAAAATATACATTACATTGAAACACAACTGAGTTTGAAATATTGTTAGAAATATTCAATGTTTTCATCTAAAAGTCAGGCGTCACATGATGCATAAATCAATTAGTCATTCATCCATTTCACGAGGCTAACTGTTAATTTATAATTAATATTAACTGTGTGGCATTATTTTAATATTAGGGGGAATGTTAAAGCTAATGCTAACGGTGCTGCCTCTCTGTAGAACAGTACCAGCTGTTAATCAGTACCAGACACGTTTCTGTTATATTAACAAATATAAATGTTCTGTGTTGACTGGTTTTAAAGCATTTTAAAGATGTTTGTTTTGAACCCTTGTGTTTTCCTTTAGCGTCGTCGCTCACGTCCACACACAATAATTACACTTGGTTCTGTCAACTGCTTACATTTAATGCTGCTCATTAACAGCCTTTTGGCCAACAGTGTAATGTGCAGTCATTACTGGAAGCCTCATAAAACACCAGCCTATTCTATATTAGCGGCTAGTTTTTCCATTAGCATGGCCTAATGGTGTTTTTTTGGTAATTGGTTTAAAGATGAAGATCCCGTTTTATTAATAGACTAGAGGAGGAAAATCAATCTCCCCACGTCAACACGTGTCAGACTGACGTTGGATTAATTACAGCATCTACAGAGGACGTTGGTTCATTATCGTCGTCATCAGTTCAGTGGTTAACATGTATTCAATAGGTGCGTTTTTCTTTTTCTCTGTGTACCAGTGCCAGTTTGCGACCTGGTGGTTGAGAACCTCAGCACTAGACATTATCTTGGGTATTTTTCACGTAGCTGGCGAGTGAAGTTGCTTCATTTGTCAGAATAAACGATTGATTCTCACTTCCTGTCGCCAACTGAAACGGTCAACAACGTCAGATTAAAGAGCGATCAAAACAATTGTCTTTAACATCCTGTCGGACAAACAGCGACATCTGCAGTCTGGTCAGTTTTACTGCTTCGCGATATTCATTGACTAAACATAAAGACAGCAATGCACCAGGAGAGCCAATCAGAGGCCTGCAGAGTGGAACTCACTCTGTCTGCTAACATACATGACCTCCTCAGCCCCGTGAGGCCGAGGCACCGGGCTGACACTCCCTCAACATCCAGGTCGGCCAATGGGACTGACTTATTCATCAGGCTGTTTCACCAGGAGACACACGTCCAATCGTTACCGTCTGTCAGTTTCAGCTTAAAAAGACACTAAAGCTGAGCGTCTGTCAACACGCAGCGTCTGTGGCGTTTCTACACGGTGGACATTCGACAGTTCAGATTAGAGGTCAGAGGTCGCTGAATTGATAAAACGCTTTAGTTGATCATCACAGAACGAGGAATTGGATCGGACTGAACTATAACACTATAATAATTATAATCATAATTTGAACATCCAACACTGACGTGATCCACCAATCAAACGATAGTAGCAGCAGTGACCCCTGGAGGCCACCACTGGTCTCTGATTCCTTCCCGTTGTGATTTTGGTGTTCACCACTGACTAGCGTTAATGATGAGAGAACAGGCACTGCATGTCTGTGGGCGTCCTCAGGGCTCCTCGTTCCTACAGCGTTAATCAGTTCATTTATAAAGTTGAACCTCATTAACGGACCCACGTTTAAATTAAGCGTCACTTTAACAAATCAGCAAACAGACTTTCCCCATCAGTTCCTTCAACACATGGTAAATGTTTAGCTGCAGTCGTTCAATCACAGACCTGCACATGGAGCCACGCCCCCTCTCCCGCTCCCCCTCCCCCGTAGAACCCACCCTCCATCTCTGTGCACTTATCTAAAGTGTATATAATCCATATGTGGCTCTGTGGTCTGAGGTCACGCCGTGTTTGACCTTGGGATTCGAGTTTGCACAAACTCTGCCTCGCACGGCTGCTACTGTAGTCATCATCTGTGCTAAAGAGGTCGGGGTCACGGAAGAGGTCAACACTGGGTCAGGGTTTGACTGGACCTGAGTTAGAATTCTGTAAGATATAATGTCAATGCTAATGTTGTTCGACTGTAACAACAAGCATGAAAATCTCGATGATTGTTACGAGCCGTCACTGAACGTTTGAAACAGGAGTTAAAAGAACTCACTGACAGGATTGGTGAGTTTTCATCATTAGGTCAATGGCTTTGTTTTACTGAAGTGCTAATTATTGGCGGAGTTTGCAGATATTAAGGTTTCCCATGAGCCTCTTGGGGGCTGCTGTCAGCACAAACACTCATTTTCTCCCCCCTCATTGTTACCAATTCAAAAAAAGCACTTCCTGTGTTTGCCTTTCAGGGGACAGGAAACAGTCTGGACCCAGCGATCAAAGATCTCGCCGTCTACGTTCACGTCTTATCGCTGACCTCGGAGGGGCAGAGCCAGGAGCAGTGGAACAAAGCTGCACGGCTCCGAGCTGATGAAGGAGAACGTTGTGTTAAAGTAAACAAAGGAAAGAGCCGGAGGATTGATGTGAGGCCGACACCGGCCCTGGTCCACACTGGAGTCAATAGGAAGTGGCGTGGTGTCTGAGGGGAGCAGATAGAGCAGAGCTTCCTGAGTGAAGCTGCTGGAGGAGACACCTTCACAGCACACCAGGTTCTCAGTGTCGGAGCCACACAAGTTTGTTCTTCCTCTCAACTTAAACCTCCTTTCAGGTCCAACAGTGTGACATTTACAGCTCGTGCTGCTGCTGCTGCTGCTGCTGCTGCTGCTGCTGCAGTCCACTGATAAAACTGCTTTATCTCCAGCTGTGTGTGTAGACACACTTAGTTCAGCCCAGTTTTGACCACTACTTCCTTCCAACACTGATTAGTCCTTATCCTGGTCTGAAAATGGGCTCCGTTTGTTGTTGTTTAAGATAAAGTGACCAAACAGCCGTGATTGGGGTTAAACTACGAGTTAGTTGTTAGTTGTCAGTTGTCAGTTGTCAGTTGTCAGTTGTTCTCCCACCGACAAACACTAGGTTAATGTTAACTTCATTCATTAACACATGATGTTCAGCTCAGTTTTAGCTTAGGGTTAGACAATTTTCAGGGCAGCGGTGGCTCGGTGGTCAAGGAAGCAACCTCGGGTCCTGAAGGTTTCAGGTTCGAGTCCACCGGCTGCACACACTGCTGCCCCCTGCTGACTTTGGTGATGGATAAAATGCAGAGGTCACGTTTGTTTCAGACACAGACACATCAGCGCTCGTATCTCCATTGAATTTTCCTCATTAAAAATAACTCAAAACCAATTAATTCAGCAGAAAATCTTGCAGTAGTTGCTGAATCTTAACATGGAAAAACTGTTATTCCAGATAGATCTCGTATCTCTAAAATAACCAGAGACTAGCTTAGGTGTAGCTCCATGTCAAAGACAGGCTAACATATTATACACCACAGATCTGTTTACGCCAGATAGCTAAAGGTTAGCTCAGCGGTTTTCAGTTAGCTCTCTAAAAATGACCAAATAAAATGTTGAACTTGTCCTCCAGCCTTGGTTCTTCCACAAACACATCCAAACAGCATCTGCCGCTGCCCTGTGGCCACTCTGGCCTGACACAGTAATTAAACTTGTCAGTAGGCGGTTTTGGCAGGAGCAGGATTAGCATTCACCGCACTGGACGTCAAACTGTGCCGACAAGAAGCTCCGACCACAAAGCCAGCGGCCGCCGGGACCTGAGCCAGCGGCTGATTGATCCATCACAGTGACAGGTGGAGTCAGAGCTCACTGTTCCCCTGAGCTGCAGCAAATGGACGCTTTCATTGTATAAATATTAAAAAAAAAAAAATATATATATATATACAATGGGGGAAATAAGTATTGAACGCATTAACTTTTTTCTATTATAAATCTAGGTTAATGTTTACAATCTTATATCAACAGTTGGTCAGTTTGTGTTTGGTCGTACAAGAACAAGAATAAGTCATATTAAAAATGTTAATACCAAGCTATTTTTTTTATTTTTCCAGTTACAGTTTTGTTCTAAAGACACTTGTGAGATTCTCTTTGATTTATTTTTTTGTTGAATCTATAAAGAAGAATTCCTTCCCACCTCCATGACTGAGCTGCCGTCACCACGTGTGTCTCTAAAACCACTCAGTGGAGGAAATGCAGTCCTGATTGGCTCACTCTGTGTGTGTGTGTGTGTGTGTTTTAACTTCTTTTCACGGCCTATTGTGTGTGTGTGACGTTGACAGACAGCCTTGAGGAGCTCTTCCTCACACTCACTCACGTCTTTTTTTGGGCTTACTTTGCTAAAATTACCAGCGTTTCAAGGCAGACTCTCCCAGACGGACGCTTTTACTCAGTGACAATCTTATCACACAGCCGTCCAGGAAACACGGACCAATAAACCCCTGTGTGACAGCCCTGTCCTTCACTTCTCTGACCTCCAGACCTCCAGCTCCAGACTTTTACAGACTCTCAAACAGAGGAGAAAAAGTAAAATTGTTTTCACCAGTGCAGCGCCCCCTGCCTGGCTTGGGCCAACAACTCAGTGTGTGTGGAGTCAAACTGCGACACACCTCTGAAATGCAGGTATATATTTCAGCACATCCTAACCCTGTCTACAGATCAGTGAGTGTGACCACAGCCGTCTTCAAAGACCTTTCCAAATGTTGCCTCCAAATATGGCTGTGGTCCATAATATAATACTGTGACGCCTGTTGCATCACTGAGGAAATCACTGCAGTAGAATGTAGTAGAAGAATGTCTGCTGGTTTAACACAAACTGCTGCCACTAGGTGGCACTAATGCATCCAAAGCTCTCCTACCAGCCAGAAGAAGATGAACAGAATGCAACAAGTGACATCAGCACACGAGAAGATTTGGTGAACAGTGACGGGAGAAGAAGCAACAAAGTACGACTTGTAGGGAAGAATTAAAGTTCCTGACAAAGACAGAGCTAACGTTAGCTACAACAGTCCTGGTACAGACACCAGAGCTAACGTTAGCTACAACAGTCCTGGTACAGACACCAGAGCTAACGTTAGCTACAACAGTCCTGGTACAGACACCAGAGCTAACGTTAGCATCAACAGTC
>NC_024326.1:13958415-13960053 GCF_000523025.1 Cynoglossus semilaevis
TGTGTGTGGGGGGGGGGGGGGGGGGGGGGTGTATTTAATAGGGCGATGTAATGGTCAGAATCTGGCCATAAGAAGAGTTTACAGTTGTTTCATCCTAGTCTGAGACTCTGTCCCATCTGAACATCAGTTCCTAACTCTGGAACAGAGGGATCTACATTTGGAATCACTAGAGAAGAAAGAAAAGAACAAGAACATGAACCAACACCAGGAATATTGGAGAAAAAATTTTAAAATATAAAATAAAATAAAATAATAATAATATAATATTGGAGAAAAAAATCAATCACTGCTCAATGACTGAGGAGATTGATACAGTACTACGATATTTGAGTGAATTGATATTTTACCATACTATGATATTTGAGTGAATTGATATTTTACCAATACCAGGTCGAGGTTTGGTCAAAACAAGTTAAATGGAAGAGTGTTTTCAGTTCAGTCCAAATAAAAACAGAAAGAAAGCCCAAAAATAGGCCAAAAGAAAACTTTCACCTAAAATCATTCTTTAAATGAGTAATTTAAGAAGATTTAATGGCTATAAAAATGTTTTTACTATATAATAATAATAATGATTATTATAGTATTTTTCAGCGATGTTGACTGATTGCAGGTTACGTTTCTTTTCGTTTCGTTTCGTTTTATCAAAGCGACTCAAAATTCCTCGCAGCAGGATTTAACTCTCTGGCTGTTTGTGGTTTAAGGAGATAAAAAGATTCATGTCAAACACTGATGTCAGACATGAAGACAGAGACACTCTGAGCTGAAGAATATTTTTAATAAAGGCTAACATCCTCCGAGTCTGAGCACAGCATCTAACGGCGGCGTCTGCCTGTCAGACCGCTGCACAACACACACTGGAACAAATCATTATTTCATGAAAGCAACGGAGCCAGGCGGCAGCTACAGAGGAGAGAATGAAATTAATGAAGGGATGGATTTTCTGCTGCTGAATAAATGGCTGATCTCTGACCTTCAGACAACAGCTGCTGCTTTTTACTCACTGCTTTCATGTGGCCACGCATTTGCATGGAGCTGCACACGGCTGCTGGAAAAGCGGTTAAAAAAGGAGGCAAAACCGGATCAATGTGGTTACAGCAGTCGCTGTTAAAACATCAAATGTCATGTGACTGACAGCATCCACTGCACAGCCTGGCTAATGTTCAGTACACGGGTTTGGAGCTGCTGAAGACAGTACATCATTACTGAGTGAATGACAGAAGAATGTCTGCTGGTTTAACACAAACTGCTGCCACTAGGTGGCACTAATGCATCCAAAGCTCTCCTACCAGCCAGAAGAAGATGAACAGAATGCAACAAGTGACATCAGCACACGAGAAGATTTGGTGAACAGTGACGGGAGAAGAAGCAACAAAGTACGACTTGTAGGGAAGAATTAAAGTTCCTGACAAAGACAGAGCTAACGTTAGCTACAACAGTCCTGGTACAGACACCAGAGCTAACGTTAGCTACAACAGTCCTGGTACAGACACCAGAGCTAACGTTAGCTACAACAGTCCTGGTACAGACACCAGAGCTAACGTTAGCTACAACAGTCCTGGTACAGACACCAGAGCTAACGTTAGCTACAACAGCCCTGGTACAGACACCAGAGCTAACGTTAGCTACAACAGCCCTGGT
>NC_024326.1:13968180-13982226 GCF_000523025.1 Cynoglossus semilaevis
GGTACAGACACCAGAGCTAACGTTAGCTACAACTGCTCCAGTACAACTACCAAAACAAAAATAGATCATTCCTGTTAAGAACCTCATCAGGACAGAGACGAACAAACATTGTTGCGATGACCAGACCTGATCTCAACAACATGGAGTCAGTCTGTGATTGGATGACGATGAACTACAGCTGGTTCTCACCTCAACTCTAGATATAAGATATATTCATTTGTACAAGTTTCCTTTCTTATAAAAATACATTTTGTTCCAATCCATTTTTCACATCTTATCAAAGTCACCAACAGGAAACACCGGTGCCATTCACCACACGTGTTCCTCCAAACCTGCACCAACTCTGACCTTTAGGTGTCAGCAAACCTGCTCCACACACGCTGGTGATCTTCTGTTCACATGGTGTGTGTGTGTGTGTGTGTGTGTGTTTCACAGACTGAAAGGTCAGAGAATCTTTCTGTATGATTATTTTTAACTCCCAGAATCTTTACGACTCATTCTTCAGTATTTTCAAATGTTTTCATCTCATGTTTGAATGTATTTTCATTCCTTGACCTTTTACTGTTGTAATTAAAGGATTCATTATTAAAATCATTCCAATATAAATCTAGTCTAAAAGTTAGTCTATTCATGTTAACTAGTTTTCTCTAACTTTATTTTCTCTATTTGTCAATCAATGAATAATTATTGTTAACATACAATAACCACATTAATTACAGGTGAACTGTTTAGGTACAATGATCTACACAGGAGTGAACACAAAAAAATGATTTTGTTCAATGAAAAACACACACTCACACCGTGACCTATTGACCTCAGTGACCATGTGTGTAATTATTGGTGGCCATCGGCTGAGAAGAGAAGCTCCACACTCTCACAGCCAAACCTCCTTAAACTGGGACGGTGTAGTGTAGTTGTTACTTGGCTGGTGTAGTTTGGCTCCTCCTGTGGCCATATGGAGGTAAAAAAAAGAAAAAAAAAAAAGAAAAACGAAACAGCTCTTCTTTCAGAGCTGACGTGCAGATTTTGGACGGCGACACCGTCTCTTCTCACCAAACAATAGCAAAGGCTTGTTAACAGAAGTTCTGATCTATGTGTTTCTTTCAGAAGATCCAAACACACACACAAACACACACACAAACACACACACACACACTGAGCCTTCCTGCTGTGCTGCATGATAATCATCCTCCATTCCTGCACATGCACTTGTTGCTGATCCTGCACTCTCTCTCTCCCTCTCTCTCTCTCTCTCTACGGCGCCACCTTCCCTTCACGTCACCGTCAGAAACCTGATTAAACACCAGAGCGGTCACACAGACGTCCTCCGTGGACTCCAGCCCTCGTGCTGCCGCCGTCTTTTATGCTAATGAATCGCTCGCCTTGGTCGCAAATTTACTTCAATCTCTTATGGGGGAAAAAATAAAAAACACAAACGAGGCAGAATAAAGTGTGGAACATTTGCCCTAGTTGTGGTGGTTTGATGATATGTGGACGAGAGTGTGTGTTTGTTCACATCTTTGAGTCCAGGAGTCTCTTTATTCGTCCATGGGGACGTCTCATCGCGACAACGTAACATACAACATGTTCATTAGTCTGGGTGTGTGTGTGTGTGTGTGTGTGCCCCCGAGCCTCCTCTGTCCAGGGAATCGACACGAAGCAGCTCAACATACGCTGACATCAGACTTTCTGATCCTGAACTCGTCCGTTCACCGACTGAAGAGCAAATGAGACCAACTGTGAACTACACACACACACACACACACACACACACACACACACAAGTCTTTAGACAAAAAAAATAACCACATAACGTCACCAGCATCCTCCCAGTTTAAGGTGTGAAGATTAATGGAACAGTAGAGTCAGAACCAGGGTCAAGTGTTAGCATTTCAAGCTAATCCTCATTTGAATATGATCTGAAATAAGAAACATTTACACAGTGCTGGTGTAAAACACGCAGCTTAGCTTCAGCAGCAGCCGTTTGTCTTCCACGTCTGGAGCACGTTATGTCAGAAGTGCTATTAAAAAACCATTAAGCTCCAGACAGACAGAAAGAAGGTTCAAAGATGGATGAAGTCAAAAGGAATTAGCCAAAACTTTGGGACAAATGTGGCTACGACACAGAAACACACAAAAGAAGAACATGAACAATAAAGATCACACACACACACGCGCACACACACACGCGCCTGGCCTTCTGTGACGACAGCAGCGGTATGAAATGTGATCTGTTTCCAAGGTAACACAAGTGTGGACACGCACACACACGTGATCTGTAACTCAATTTACTCACAGTGTCTGAAACACTGACAGCGACTACACACACACACACACACACACACACTCACTACATTTAAATCCATACACGAGTGAATTGGCTCAGTTCCATCAGAGTTGGCAGCCGGTCTTAATTAGCACAGAAGAAGACGCACAAATTAAGCATTAACAGAAGCAAAGAAAACTAAAGGATTACCAACTAATTATTGGTCCTACATCTATTAACCCATGTCTACATTCAAGTCTAAACATATGTAAAATATAAATGATTTCTTTATTTTTCCCTTGCTGATTTTTTTTAGGTTTGTCTTTTCTGCTACTTTGTTCTGAAGAATTCAGATTTTTAAACCCTTAATTTCAGCTGCCTTGCTGAAGAGCACTGACTGATATGCACCGACACCTCTTTGTTCACTCTGTTAAATGTCCATTTCATCTTTAATGTCTGTGCAGGAGGAACATCCTGATGGACGTCCACAGCCCTTGCTCTCATTGGCAGTTCTTTTTTTTTTTCCCACATACTCAGCACAGCAACGGGATCAAGAATTTTAACTTTACTATGTTTATTATTTAGGCTACAGTAACAGTTATAGAAGGACTATTATTGTAAGTCTGCCCCAGTTCTGAAGTAGCTGTGGGCTGCTGTTCTTTATCATACATCGTGGAAACCCTGCTTATATATAAATATGATGTCATGTCATAGGAAGAAACGTGGGTATTTATATATATATATGATATATTTGAATACACAACAGACCCCAGAGCTAACGTTAGCTACAACAGTCCTGGTACAGAGAGCAGAGCTAACGTTAGCTACGACAGTCCTTGTACAGACACCAGAGCTAACGTTAGCTATAACAGTCCTGGTACAGACACCAGAGCTAATGTTAGCTACAACAGTCCTGGTACAGACCCCAGAGCTAACGTTAGCTACAACAGTCCTGGCACAGAGACCAGAGCTAACGTTAGCTACGACAGTCCTGGTACAGACACCAGAGCTAATGTTAGCTACAACAGTCCTGGTACAGACACCAGGGCTAACGTTGGCTACGACAGTCCTGGTACAGACACCAGAGCTACCGTTAGCTACGACAGTCCTGGTACAGACACCAGGGCTAACGTTGGCTACGACAGTCCTGGTACAGACACCAGAGCTAACATTAGCTACAACAGTCCTGGTACAGACAGCAGAGCTAACGTTAGCTACAACAGTCCTGGGACAGACACCAGAGCTAACGTTAGCTACAACAGTCCTGGCACAGAGACCAGAGCTAACGTTAGCTACGACAGTCCTTGTACAGACACCAGAGCTAACGTTAGCTACAACACTCCTGGTACAGACTGCCTCTAGACCCAATTCTTTTATACTTTGGTCCTTTGCAGACTAATGTTATTAAAGTTTCGTAACCTTTGGGACGAGGGAGAACTTCACAGTATGTGTCTAGAGTGTGCGGGAAGACAAAGAGAGAGAGACACAGACACAGCTCTGCTCCTGTGCTGCTGAAGTTTTTATGAGATAAACAAATTCTCTCAGCTCAGGGACTGTTCCTGGTACAGCTGGTACCTTTATTTTCCTTTAGTTTTAATATAAAAATCATGCTTCTGTGCTGCAGCTGCCTCCATTAAATCCAATGAAAAATGTAGCCTTCTGTAAAATTGATTTGGTTGAAGCCTTGGAACACGACAACAAACCTCGGCCAAGTCAATTAAACGTAGATTGAGCAGAGGTGAAAATATTTTTGGCTACTTCGGGTTCCAGGTTCTACAGTTTCTCTTTTTAGCTCTGACTCAGGGGCATGAGGCAAACACTGTATGGATATCCCTGTGTTCCTCCACAAACCAACATGAAGACTCTGCTGCATGGTTCCAGCAGAGCCTCCCTGCTCCGAGCTTCTGCTCTCCTGCAGTGTTTAAAGCCCCGCTCTCTTCGCTGTAGTGAGTATTAGCTCCAGGGATGGCCTCACAAAGTAGTGTCATTAATCAGAAAAGTGCTGCTCGGTGCCGAAGGCAAACTGGTCCAAATTTACTGCTGGGAGTGAAGAACTTTTTTAGACTAAAAATATACGTATTCATCCAAAGAAATCTTCCCTTTCCTGATCCCGATGCTCAGGGGAGAAGTTTAACGACGCACTAGTGCGAGCTTGGCATCAAGCGAGGATTTGTGCAACGTCGACAAACTCACACAGAGAAACACGGAGGAAGGAGTGGGAAAAAAACACACATTACAGACTCAGTTGATGCAGTGAATCACAGGCTTTGTTCAGACAAAAAGAGCTGGAAAATGGGCGTTTCCAGAACATGCTGATGATACAATAATGCACAAAAGTGTAAGATTGTTAATGTAAGAAAAAAAAAAAAAAAAGCTCAGAAGTTAGAATGATTTTACTAGTGAATCACGTTTGGCTTCTGCCCCTCATCAGGGGTTGCCATGGCGATATTCTGCTAATTATGAAATTTTTTAAAACATCTGTTTGTCAGTGCGTTGATTCAAACCTGAATATGATTTATCTCAATTAACTCTAATTAACTACTTCATTTTGTTATTTGTTTTAAGAAACCAGACAAACTCTTACCTTCACAATAGAATTGTCAGGGATTTCGGTCGTATCACAGTCAGGTGGAGGATTACTCTGTGACAAAAGAAAGAAAAGGTTTAAAACTGGATTAAAAAACTGAGTGAAGAACAGACGTACTCTGTCACCAAGGTGAGGTTGTTAGAACTGTGACGTACTGTAGGGCTGAAAGAAAATACTGATACACTGAAATACAGCAATATTTTGTTTCATGATACCATATCAATATTCTACAGCACTGTATAACTTTTTATCATCATCAATTCTCAGTCCAATATTCCTGGTGTTGGTTCATGTTCTTGTTCTTTTCTTTCTTCTCTAGTGATTCCAAATGTAGATCCTTCTGTTCCAGAGTTAGGAACTGATGTTCAGACAGTTTGACTACAGTTATATTGTGCCTATACTGTCACTATGTCGTTGCCCCTGTATCGTATCACCTGGTTCTTGCCGACACACACTGTAAGTCACTCTGATCTAACAGCTTCAACACTGACAAACACTGATCTACAGATCTTTGTGTTTTCCCTCATCACTGTGACGTGGACAAAACGGCGTCACTTTGACACCAACCCTGAGAGTGTCCTCCACCGCCGAGGACTTCACTTTCCTCCAGCTGAAGAATGGCTGCCACTGATGGAGGCAATTAATGGCAGATGTGAGAAGGAGCTGTGAGCCATGATGCAGCACCTTGATCAGTTCACTGTGGCTCAGACTTTATTGGTTCTGTCAGTCTGCTGAAGCCACACAATAGGCTTTTGTTTAAGAGGAGGAGGTGAAGGACGACTACTGCTGCACAGGCTTACATACACCTGAGCACACGTGCACTAGCACACACGTGCACTAGCACACACGTGCACACACACGATGTAATCAAAATGAGCTAACCTCATTTGTTTCTGTTCAGATGGACTGTGGTGCAACCTGATAGATTTGATCATTTGATGCTAATGAACGTCATCAATACACAACTATTTTGTAACTCACGTCTCACACATTTATTTCTGGACCAAAATCCACGGCTTTCCTGATTTCTAGGCTAACCTTATCTTCCTAGCTAACTTCTAGCATCCCGTTTTCCAACTTTAACCTCTACGCTACTAACTACTAGCTTCATCCCCCTGGCTAACGTATCTCCTTATACTGTTAGCTATTGTGTTAAATTCTGGTTTTACTACATCTTCGTGGTCTTACTAACTTTAGTTACTAACTTAGTTATATTTTCCTGTATTTACCAACTTAATCTTCATGACTAACTTTTAGCTTTCATTTAAATTTATCTTCCACCTATTTCTGAGACTTTTTTTTTTAACTTCTCTCGCTTTAGTTTTTAGCTCTTCAGTTATTATTAGCATAGCATTGTGGAGCACTTCCATCAGTAATCCTACCACACCAGTGTGGGCGGCGTGTGTGCTAATGAGGCCTGGGATTGTCATTTTGTAGCTCAGCTTGAATTAATAATAGTTTCAGGGACATTAAAAGCCTCCATAACAACCAGGGCATTTTCAGTGATTTCAGGGTAATTCTGTTCCCGCCCACGTTCATTTCTGACCCTGGGTGTTTTACTGTCCTTCAGTAAACAAAGGCTGGTAAACACACGGTGAAGAGAGGGTTGTTATTATTATCAAAGAGCCACACACACACACACACACACAGTTATATAAAGCTGCAGCCACATTCATCACTCTGCCACAAATAAAAGGACAACACAATGGCAACATAAATGACTCCATGCTCTGATAGCTTAATTGCTAAATCTCTTCTTTTTTCAGGACAGTGTTTATTTCATTAGCCTCGTTTGTGCTGATGCTATCTCCCCGCTAATTAACTTGTTTGGATTGGACGTCCAGCTGTAATGGTGTCATGAAGGGACAGCAGACAAAAGCAGGGACCACCACGGCGACAGGCGCAGAAGTGACTTCAACATCAAGTCCAGTTTAAGGCAAATACAAATGATGAGGTTTGAGTCGGCCGTGAGGACTGTTTGTTTTAGGAGACAAGTCACTTAGCCCACAGAAATATATTGTGTATATACACATATATGTATGTGTATATACATGTACGCACACACACACACGTGTGTATACGTATACACACCATCCAGCTCCATCCAAGAGTGCCTTGATATTTTCCACCTCCACCTGAGTCCATCCACCATCATGCTCTCCTGCTCAGATTTCCACGCACCAATCAAATCAGCAACATCTCATCATCACCCATTCCATCAACACATGGACACCGACAGGCGAGGACAGCCTCCACTTTCATCAGGTGATGGATGGGCTGCTGGGATGGTAAAGGGGGAGTGAGGGTGACCAACTCCAATCAGGGAGCTCCTCTGGGAGGTTATCAATGAGCTACTTCCTGAAACATCTGCCGCCAAGTTATCCATCATGGGACGCAGCTGAGAGTCTGTGTCTGTGGGAATGATGGCCCGGGCCTGAGGTGCGAGGCAGGAGGGCGGACATGCCACGACACCTTATGGGCTTTTCATCGCAGCGTTTTGTCATTACACGATCGCACAGATAAGAAGTAAGTGATAGGACGGAGCTGGAACGCTGCGACTGTAATAAACCCCTGATTCTCTCTCGTGATAAAAGACGGCGGTGATGGATTTCAGCACAAACGCAGCAGATACAGTGAACAATCAGGTTTATCTGATCTACATGTACCAGCCCACAATAACAGGGGAGACGTATCACCGCTCGGAGCAGAAATCTCATTTGAAATATGGAGTTAGTGAAAATGCAGTGTCGTCATTTCAGAGCAGGATAATCCAGCATGAGCTAATTCAGAGGAGAATAATCCTGACGATACCAGGAGAAATTAACCACCACCAGAGAAAGAGGATTTTTTTTCTTTTACAGTTATGTCAGGTTTAGGCTCATCCAACATTTTAGCTACTTCATGGCTAATCCCTAGCTGTTCAAGCTAACTTTTTTATACGTTTAACTCTGTCTCAGTTAAGATTCTAAGGTGTTTCATTTTCACATTAGCTACTGGTTAACCTGTGTGTGAGATACTGTATGTTTTACATTATCTTTTTATTTCGCCTTTTCTAAAAAATATCAGATTTTTACAAAATATTTCAGCGATTAAAACAAAAAGTCATTTGTTAGACGCACTTCACCCTGTCATCACACTGACTTCCAACTGTGTGTGTGTGTGTGTGTGTGAGACTTCAGATGCTGCCTGTCGTGCTGCTAATGACTTGTCAAGGGTCAAGTCTGAAGCTTCTGCCGGGGCTTTGAAGCTTATTTACCCTCCCCCGGCCATCACCCACCAGCTCCCTCTTCCTCCTCCCTCTTCCTCCTCCCATACATGCCAGATAATTTAAATACATGCAATGAAAATCAGAAACACTCTCTTCCTCTGCATCAAACTGAACAGGTTCAGGTCTGACGATGACCTTCCTCAGAAGATCAATGAGTGAAAGAGAAAGCTGTCACTTTTTAAAGAAGGCAGGGAACAAAGTGTTTGCAGCCTGTGCTTTGACCTTGGATGTCATTTGGTCATTTGTCAGGAACAACAGAAATGTTTTTTCCTCCTTATTTTTGCCCTTCTCTGTCTTGATTTTTTTAAGAGTTAAAGTTGAAGAAAAGATGAACGTTTTGGTGGAAGACATGGAGTATTTTTAAAAGAACTGACCTTATTGTTGTCCAGGTACATCTGTTCTGTCCAAATCTGTTTGCAGCCTGGATCCTCTACCCTGGACCATCAACCAAACCTGGAAACATTAAAGCAGAAATGAGTCCAACTTCAGGATTGTTCAAATACATTTAAAGTTTAGTAAGTTTAGCTTCTTTTTTTTTTAGAAATGTGTTTTTATTTGAAGGACACTTTTTCTAAGATAAAACAGATCTTTGTTTGTTTGGATGAAAAGTCTGGATCCTGTGGAGTGACATGTTTCAGCAGAAGCCTCTACAGCAACCATGAGGGTTAAACAGTGGGAGGATCAACCCTGGGATTCCTATCAGCTGAAGGTCAGCAGCAGCAGCAGCAGCAGCAGCAGGCTTCAGACCTCTGCTGTGCAGAAGCAGGACAATCACCTGGCACATTGGCCAGGATTTTCTCTCCCCCCCCCCCCCCCCCACAGCCACAACTCTCCACCTCCAGCAGAAAGGTGAGGGATAAAGACAGAGCAGAGAGTCCAACACCATGGACTCAGACAAAAAAGTCTGCGGGGATTCAAAGGGATTTGCAGAATCTTTCTGAAGGTTCACGGTCTGTGTGTGTGTGTCTGTGTTTGAGTGGAGAGCCAATCAGTCCTGACCTTGTCAGGCTGAATCCCATTTCCTTTTTGGCCAGAAATGGTTGAATAGAGGGATAAGAAGAAGAGCATCTCAGCCTGACTCTGACCCGACTCCTTCATATCACCCAGAACCGTTCTGCTGTTCTAACGTTCTTCCTCAGCGGATGTTAAATGTGGGTTTATATGTTTCCTCTTTTCAGAGCAGGTCAAATGTCAGAGGGCAGACGACTTTGGCCTCCAATCCGAAAACAACTCCCAGCCTTCACTTGAATCTGACCCAGGGGACACAGTGGGGGGGGGGGGGGGGGTCATCCAGCAGGGTACTGGTCCAGATGGTCCAGGGTGAGCCTGTAACCCCCAACACCTCCACAGAAACATGATGTAATATCAGTGTGAACTGGTTCAGCCTCCTCACCCCAGGGAGTCCCAGCTCAAAGAGAGTGCCTTCAGCCTCCATCAAAGAATGAGAGGGAGTGATGGAGGGGCCTGTGACTCCCACTGAAGCATTTAACAGGAGGATGAGAAGGTCTGGGGCATCAGACCTGGGGGCTGCTGCTGCTGCTGCTGTTGACACAGACCACAGGTTGGACAGATCAAAAAAAGTCCACAGTCACAGGTTTCACTCCTTAAAAAAAAACCTGTGGTTAAAGTGAAGGAAATAAAAGCCTGTGAACGTCCACGTGGTGAGAAGAGTCGATTCAATTTACATATACGTTAATATATATTTAACTCTTAACAGTGATTACTGAAGTGATGACTGTGATAGCGAGGCTTTTTGAGCACGTGCGATGAAAGCGGTCTGAGGCTCTGAAGCCCTCAGGTTGAAGATAAAGAACATGTTCGGCTGCAGTTACATCACACACAGAGCAGATTGTGCTTCTCCCTGAAAAACGTGTGCCTGGAACCCAGATTAGTCACAGCTGCAGAGTGACAAGAACAGCACCGGGAACCGATGTTCATTCTCTTCATAATCACTTTTTAATCTGCACTCACCCCGGGCTGCAACACCGGGCTTTAATCTTCACACACATACCCACCACCAGTGGGTGGTGTTTGGACCAGTCTTCGCAGAGTAGTTTATTTATTTAATATGACAAAGACTGGCTCAGGTAGTAGAGGGAAAAACTTTTAAATTTAGGTCCAGTTCATTATTATTCTCTCATATTTATTGTTATGATTTGGAAACCTCAGAGGGATGCCATCAGTTTATCTTTGACAGCGGGGGGGGGGGGGGGGATGCTGATTAGGACTGATGTGTTCATGAACAGAAAAATGGAGGATGGTACTGAAGTCTTACAAGGACATTTTTATCAAATCTCTTCCAGATGCTGCAGTGTGATGCAAATCCTCTTGGGAAACAGTAAAAGATAATAAAAAAAAAAGGAAAGAAAAAACACTTCATGTCATGAGATTGTAATGATTAATCTTAATCCTAGTTTCCACTAATCAGCATTCTGCTAAACCACTATGTACAGTACTAGTGCACCATTAAAGACCACCACACTACATGGACCTCAGTCCCCATAGAACTGTTGAACACAAGTTCAGGGGTAGTGTAAACTGTCACAGGAAAGGCTGTGATTTAAAAAAGAAAAAGATATATATATTTATATATAAACTTGAAATTCTTTGAAATTTTTATATATATATAAATGTCATCGCTGCCTGATGTTCTGAAACATTTTGATAGTAGTACAGAGGTTTCTGGACTTCTTCAGGTCCTGGCCTCAGGTCACTGATTCTATGTTTTTCATTTAGAGATAACACCCCCCACCAGCCCCCACCAACTCTGCCACTTTCAGCTCTTTATTTTCCATTAGCAGGAGAAATCCAGAGGAGAGCAACACAGGGACATGCGCACACACACACGAGGAAACATTGAAGACAGAATGGTTTTTACCAGCACAGCAGCAAAGGCCAGAGGTTCCATGTTTTCCTCCTCATTCAGTTGTTTCTCCTCATTTCGAGCCTCTTTTTCATCTTCTCTCAGCAACGTTCTTCCCAGAAAACAGCATAAAAATAAGTTTAGACAAACTCCACGAATCTGAGCACACCACACTGGCTGCAGGAACAGAAAACTTGTTAACATCGCCAATTATTCTCACATCATTCACATCAGGGTAAAAAACAAGATAAAAATAAATACTTTTTTTCCAAAATCAACAGACAATTCTGCCATAGCTGCGATAAATGTATTTATACACCACAAAGTATCAATTTCAACATGGTAAAATTACTTTATTATTAGAACGACAATACGTATTTTACTCACCAAAACTTCGGATTAGTTCCACCCTCCAACCCAATTTCTTTAAGATGAGTTCAAGTTGAACAGTTTATCCGTAAATTCCAGTTTTTAACAACGACTTTTTCTATCGCCATCCACGTTAACGCTGAAAGTCCAGTCTGTCCTGTCGTGTTAATAAAAACAAAAAAACGTTTTAATTCATTTCAAGAAGAGAATGTTGGTTCGTCAGAAGCAACGGGCGCAGAAAACAAAACTTTATTCCCGCGGCTACTTGTTGCTAGCCAGTTTGGATACTGTGTGTTCTTAGACCATCCAATCAAAACCACTCTAATCACCAACGTCAGTTTACACCTGCCAGAAGGTCTTGGTATTGGTGCCACTGTTTCTAAAGGCCTTAGGGAAGATTTCTCTAACCCTAGCAACGCGTGAGACTGAAATGTGATTGGACAAATACTCGAGTATACGCGAGTGGAAGCAGCGAAACCAAAGTTGAGGACGAGAATTAATAATTAGAACAAAATACAAATTTTAGCCGAAACAAGTATAATTTGTCTAAAATTAGCCAAATCCAATATAAATATAAATATATATATAAATAAACATACCATTGTGTTGATGAATAAATCTGCCGTTGAACCCATTTCTTTAAGATGAGTTCAAGTTGAACAGATTATCCGTAAATTCCAGTTTTTAACAACGACTTTTTCTATCGCCATCCACGTTAACGTTGAAAGTCCAGTCTGTCCTGTCGTGTTAATGAAAACAAAAAAACGTTTTAATTCATTTCAAGAAGAGAATGTTGGTTCGTCAGAAGCAACGGGCGCAGAAAACAAAACTTTATTCCCGCGGCTACTTGTTGCTAGCCAGTTTGGAGACTGTGTTCTTAGACCATCCAATCAAAACCACGCTAATCACCAACGTCAGTTTACACCTGCCAGAAGGTCTTGGTATTGGTGCCACTGTTTCTAAAGGCCTTAGGGAAGATTTCTCTAACCCTAGCAACGCGTGAGACTGAAATGTGATTGGACAAATACTCGAGTATACGCGAGTGGAAGCAGCGAAACCAAAGTTGAGAACGAGAATTAACAATTAGAACAAAATACAAATTTTAGCCAAAACACAAGTATAGTTTGTCAAAAAAATAGCCAAATTTAATATAAAAAACCCCTAATTTCATACTAAAATGTTACACGTGTATCATAAACCTAACTAACTTCATGAGAATAAGTAAAAGGTCTGACATTAGCCTCACTTGCTAACCTAACCATAGCAGAAAACGTATGCCAACAGTTAGCTTCACACCAGAAAATAGATTGTAGAGATTAGCAGTGAGTTACCCCACAACTGTTAGGGAAAATAAAGAGGACAGATGTGGTGGGCATTAGATAATTGTTTTGTTTGGGGGTTTTTTTTCTTTAAGAATTAGTGTTGAACTAGCATTTCTTTGCTAACCTGTGGAGGGTACGAAGTAAGAAGACTTCCCTACTCTTGAAGTACCATTGACTTCTGTTCTCGTTTGTGTTTGTGTTAGCTGTGTTGGCTGCAGCAGCAGCATCGTCGGCGACAGTGATGAATAAGCATTATTAACCAGCAGACACGGAGACGGCGGCGTCATTAATCTCCATCTCTGCTGGCACCTGGACAAAACCCACTTTAGCGTCAGTAACACTGAAGCAGGCTGCAGTGACCGGGACCGATCCTCTCTGATGAGCTTTTCTTTGTGTGTGTGTGTGTGTGTGGCTGTCTGAAAAAAAGCAGACCGTGGGTGGGGTCAGGTTGAGATGGAGCATCACCAACCAACGGGATAGCCATGACAGATGGGATGAAGATGGAGGACAGACACGGAGGAGGACAGCACTCTGCTCAGGTGTTCATCCATGGTGTTGACCTGTTGTGGAGTGTGTGTCAGCTCTGAGGAGAAGCGTGAGTGCCACGGCCGCGGCTTCTGACATGACATTAAGACGTCACCTGTCACCAGGGTCCAACATTAGTCTCTTCACGTGTCTGCAGATCCTCCAGACCTTGTCTACTGATGCCCCTCCATGCTGGTGCCTGACTCCATGGTGCTCTTGAGTATTTTCGAACAATGGACAATTTGGAAAAAAAAAGGGAAAACAACAAGTTTGATTCTTGTCCAGGAAGACCGGGGCCCTGGTGGACCTCCTTCATACCCAAAGGTGTCTCCGTTTAACCTGGTCTCAGGCTCCACCTGAGGGTTTCTTAGGCATTTGTTTGTTAATAAATAAGGTTGAAGTTGTTGATGAATAAATCTGCCATTAAACACATTAAATGTTAAATTAAACACTATGATTTAACTGATGACTTTACTGACTTTCTAAAAGACTTGATGTCATATTTTATATATATAACTTCTGTTCATTCAAAGAAAAACCAGAGCCAATCAGAGCACCTCCTCCTTCTCTTACTCCTGCTCCTCCTTCGCCTGGAATGAATCTCATGTAATGACCCTCCATGTTGAATCACAGTCAGACCAGTCTGACCACATACTACCTGGTCTGCAGTATGAGGGTAGGAGGAGCAATAGGAGGAGGAGCAGCTGTTCACTACACACACCCTGGTTCAGTTTATGAAGAAGTGAAACTCAGACAGTCGTTGTTTCTGAGAGCTGAAATGGAGGAGCAGAGAAATCAGCTGAACCCAGAAAAATTCTGCTGTTCTATCTGTCTGGATCTACTGAA
>NC_024326.1:13984169-13988604 GCF_000523025.1 Cynoglossus semilaevis
AGTTTTCTTCTTTGGTTCAACTGTAATGATGGTGATGATCTTCAGTCAGGAGCTGATTGGTTCTTTTTCTTTTCCTCACGTCAGATGGACGTGAAACAAAGTCAATGTCTTCATGAAATCACTGAACAATAAAGATGGAGATCAAGTCAATACATGTGGGGTTTTCTCTTCAACCAACAGTAATCATTACTACAGTATCAACTGTGTAATATTTAGTACTGGGCAAATTAAAAAGTGTGGCCCTTGGTCAGGTTAAATGTGGCCCCCACTTCATATCTGTAAATAAATGTGGTTTGTTTTGGTTTAATTAGTTTATAATTGTTTTGATTATTTTCAAATCAATCTGCTATTCTACATTTATTTTCTGTGAATATAATCTACTCACTTTAGCATATAATAAAAAAAAGAAAACACAAAGATAAAACAAATCATTTTGTTAAAAAAACAAAGACAGTATTAACTATGAAGCTATAAAAAGATTAAACACGAGAATTTGTAAAAAAAAAAAAAAAAAAAATTTTTAAATGTACGTATGTTCTTCAGCAGAACAGTTTTTATATTTCCTCATCAGAAATGAATCATCTTCTGACTCCACAGTGACACACACACACACACACACACACACACACAGAGGGAGGTTGTAAACAGGAGGGAACAGCCTTTATTCTAGGTGTGATATGTACAGAGAGAACGGCTGTTTGACATTTATAATAATATGAACAAAAAGTCGTCATAACAATTGCACATCCTCAACTTCCTGTTTAACCAAACGCTGGTTCAACAGGTTCAACAGGCGAAAAAACCCTGGAAACAAACGTCACCGCTGGGTTGGCTCCTCCTCAGAAAACACAATAAAAATAATAACAATAAACCTGGAGAAGGACAGAGTCCAGAAACGCCTCCTACGATGATGGTAAAATGTAAAAGGAACAGAAACAAACACACACACACAGACTGTGGTTGCGGTTGCAGTGACAGAACCAGACGATCGTGTTTGTCTAAAATATCTTCCCGGGCCGGTTTGACATCAAAACAGTCGACAACATGAGGAGTCGGTCAGACGGTGATCGTCTGGTTTCCTTTGGTTCTGGCAGAGAGTAAATGAATAAAAATCATTTACACAAACACATTTCACGGAGTCTTCGCAAAAACATCCCACGTTTCTAAAGATCTGCGTCTGAACGAGGCCAAATCTGGTTCAAACTCCGACTTCTGTCCGTGTTCTAGTCAGAATCCTGACTTATTCCTTCATTTAAAAAAAATAAAAAATACTTTGACTAAATAAAAACAAGTTGTTCATTTTAAAAGGGCTAATAACATCTGGCTACAATCTGCTTAGCATCAGAACGTTAAGAAAACGTTTCCGACAGCATTTAGCGTGCAATTTTAGCATCTTACTAGCATGTTGACTCCATGCTAACACCACCATATCAATAGGTCACACTGTTGATCTGATGACTGCTAGCAGAGAATCAGTTTGTGCACTTCTGTGTGTGACTTTGGTTAGCGCTAGCATTAGCCCCTCAAAATTTTTACTTTAGGTTCATGTGAACGCCTTTACAGAACAATTCCTTTTAGTGAAGTTGATAAATGCTAACAACAGTCAGTACATATTAAAGTCGTACATATTTAGCATCCTTTAGCGCGCCAACCGTTTGCTAACCCCTCTGTTCCAACAACTTGGCAACAAAATGGCATCTAAGTTAGCAGGTTGCTAGAGGCTAACAACCAGCATCTTGTTTTTCATCCCTTCATCTTGCTTTACAAATTAGCTTAAAAAATTACAAAGTCACTACAAACCTGGAGTCGTCCTGGGAAAAGACAGATTTTTACTTAAAAATGGCGTTAAAAAATATTTTGTTCTTCATTTTCTTACATTACACATTTTTTTATGCCTCTCTGCGCTCCACGTCCGACGCCTTCGTTGACCCGACGCAGTGGGGCAGTGGGTGAGCCACAGCTACATGGCAGACAAACGTTTATACCCAATCACAGGTTCAAACTCTGTCATTGAATCAATAGATGGAGCTCTCACTGCTTCGTGAATTAACTGCTGCCTTGATTTGGTTAAGAAGTCCCCCTCCCCCCACCTCCTCCCCCCAAACCTGCCTTCCTCTAATCACGGCGTCGACTAAATGCTTTAAAAAGACAGAAAGAAAAGCAATTACAGCGATCGAAGGCAATTAAATCCTGACGACAATTTTCCCTTTTGTTAAAACAGGAGAAAGAGCGACGCTTCAGCTCCTCTCACACTGAGACGGTGCCCCCCCCCCGCTCCGCTCCCCTCCCCCGTCCTCTCTTCATTCTGCTGCCGTTCATACAAAATCACATTGTTATTTCTGCTCTTTGTGTCAGGACTCGGCACTCGTGTCTGCCTCCGGTGGCGGCTGCCGTCTTTGGCTGTGGCAGGCAGCAGGTGGCCTGTGATGAAAAATTCAGTGCAGAGAGCGACTCTGGAGAGGAGACGGTGGGGGGAGGGGGGGTGAGATGAGAGGAAGGTGGGAGGTGAGGAGAACAGGTGGAGGAGGAAGTGAAGTGATGAGAGGCAGAGCAGCAGGGCCGGGCACAGGATCAGAGGAGAGCCCCCCCACGCCCCCTGCTGGGTGTCGTTCATGACGATATGAATCATTTATGCAGCGTTTCCTTTGATTGATAACACTCAGAACCAACCGGAACAGCCGGGGTTTAAGGAGGACACCAAGACGATGTTGGACCAAACTTTGAACCACGCCACCTCTGGTTTTTGAGGCGACAGAACTAAGGACCTGGACCCAGATGATGCAGTACCAAACAGAACCACTAGAGTAGGACTGAACAATCATCAAGACCTGGTGCAGGTCACAACCTGCAGACCAGAGCCCTCTTCAGGTCACACCGTGGATTTACACAGGACTGGATTCAGAACTTTTCCACATTTGTCCTCTGTGGACAACGAGGGCTGGTTATGGGAGGGTGGCTGGTTCAAATCCCTGCTCCTGAGTCTGGTGTTAGTCAGTCTTCATAAAAAATAAATTCTAAAATCTTTCTTCATCAACAGCTTCTCTGTAGAAAAATAAATAAAAACATTTTTTTCCTAATTTGTAATTCCTTCCACTAGTCTGAGAAAAATAGCCCCGGTGTACGCTGCTGCCCCCTGTAGGCTTCAGGGCTCACTTTCTGCCACTGGACCAGGACCAGGTGCTTGTGGGTCTCAGCACAGGCTCCGCCTCCAGTCAGCTGCTCTGGTTGCGTGTTGGTGCAGGACGTAAAGACACAAACACCAACACGGTGCACACACCTGACCGTGGTCCAGCTCTCGGACCGAGGGTGTCCTCCGGCGTCCTCCGGCAGGACCTTCACACCTTCTCCTGGGTCAGAAGTCCTTCTGAGTCCAAAAACATCGTTCTCCTCAGGAATAGAAAAGTCGTCCTTTCTCAGAGCCTAATCGATTTAGCCGCGCTAACTGCGAAGGTGAAGGCGGGACATCGTGGCGATACGGACCTTTGGGAGACGCCGGGTCCCTCGGGTGAGGCGGGGGGGAGTAACCGTCGTAGCTGCCGCCGGTCTCCTGCATCAGTTTCCCTTTGGCCTCCTGCTCTCGGCGCCGCTGCTCCTGCCTCAGGAGCTCCTGGGCCTCCAGGAGGACCCTGGCGTTGACGCCCACAGCAGCGGGGTAGCCGTTCCTGGAGCCCTGGTAGCTGGAGTACCTGGGGTTGTCCTTGGCCGTCTGGAAGCCCTCTCCCGGTGGGTAGGCTTTGTCCCAGGAATCCTGGGAAACGGTGCTGGGATTTTTCCTGGGCTGCCTGAGCAGAGAGGAGAAGACAGAGCGTGAGGTGTGAACTTTGTTGTTTGTTTTTTTTTGTTGTTGTCGAGGACTCCTGGTGTTGGACCATCGTTCCAACCCCGTCAGCTTCTGCTCCACTTCAGCTGTATTTATAGTCTGAAGGCACAGATCTGCCTGCTGTTCACAGGGACCTATTTATGGGATGTTTGGAGGAGGAAGTGGAGGAAATGTTTTATCCTCACTGAGAACCGACTGGAGGGAAAAAAAAAAGACGTTTTTATGAATGTGGAGCTCAAGATGTGGTCCATGACCTTTGGACAAAGACAACAACATCAACATATATATATATTTATATATAAAGTTACAGCTAACAGTTAGTTTTTATGGAAACGTTTCTGGTTTCCCAAATACTTCAGTCTCTTTAGCTACATTTGGCTAATTGCTAACTAATCTTTTGCTAACTTATACTTAGTTTAGCGAAGTTTTCCAAATGTTTGGCTAACCTTAGCTAGTTTGTGTCATCATCATTTCACCTTCTGATTATATTTGCCTTGATTGTATTTCGTTATATTTACTGAATCATTTCATGCTTAACTTTATATTTATCTCTTTTTCCTTTACCACCAATTGCTGTTCAGTTTAGCTTTAGCGCTCCTGGCTAACAGATTCTGT
>NC_024326.1:13988981-14004070 GCF_000523025.1 Cynoglossus semilaevis
CCCCATACCCCCCCAGCATCTGATTTCATTTTATATATGTTGACAAAGAAGCCAAAGCTGCTCCGCCTGCTGAGAAATGCAAACCAGGAGGGAGGGGGGAGAGGGAGGGGGGGGGTGTAAATATAGAAATGTGCTTGAACACTGCAGCGTGACAGAAGACAAAGACAACGAGAACAGGTGACAAAAAGACAGGTCCAACAAACTGGTCCCACTGACCCACCCACTGACCTTGGTAGTGAGCTGTACTGCCTCTGTGCCTGGGTGAAGGAGTCTCTCTCCTCCTGCCTCTGTCGCTGCATCTGGACCTCCACAGAGACCGAGTGTCGCCCCGGCTGACTGTGGCCCCCGGGGCCGTGGCTGCTGCTGCTGCTGGACTGCAGGCAGCCAGAGGAGGGGGTGTTAGCTGTGGCTCCATCATCATCATCATCATCATCATCATCAAACAAACGTTAAACTAAAACTGTCATTTTTCTTCGTACATTTGGCTACATCAAAGCTAACATACTTAGAAGAATACCCCCCCCTCCCCCCTTTAACCACAGACACCTACCTGTTGTTAGTGGAGTTGGGGTCTTCACTGGGGTCAAAGTGAAGGTCAGTCACTGAGTCACACAGACGGGGGGGTGAGTGGGTGAGGAGGAGGGGGGGGGTCATGCGGGACACCGGGGTTCTGTGCGGCAGGGTTTCAGTGACGGAGACTGTGACGATGGTTAGTGAGTGTTAATGAAGGACACCAAAGACTTGAACCACAGCGCCACCAACAGCCTTTTCTGTTGCGTTTGTCAGCACTGAGCATGTAGTTCTCTCTCTGCCACGTAGGTGGAGCTAAATACACATTTGAAACTGTAGTCTACCGTTCTGCTCCTGTAAACTAGGTCCGAACTTTGTCGCCAATACATAAACATCATCCATCCATCATCCATCCATCATTTATCATCCATCTCTTTCTTTCCAGTCATCACCAATCAATTCCAGAGATGATTGCCCCTGCCTCATTTGCGTTAAGTGGGTGAGGGGTGCGGGGGCAGGCGGGGGCTGCTGTCTGACGTCCAGACTGCTCCCATCAGGCTCTCAACACGTTCCTCCGTCATAAACCTGATTAGAACCTGATTAGACTGACTTAGTGTTACAACTGATCCAGGCTCAGTCACTGCCAATCAACACTGAGGGAGGTGGAGGTGAGGGGGGCACGGGTCATTGGTTGCGTGGTTTGACAGAGAAAGAACACAGTGTGTTTAATTGACTGAGATTCACTTTATCATAGGAACCCAGTCTGTCATTGCACAACAGGAGGTGGTCAAAGCTACGGTTCATACAGTGATACACAAAAACACAAGTGAGTGACCGCAGAAGATCAAAGGAGATGAATAATAAACTCACAACACTTTGATGAGAGTGAGGGTTGATTTAGACGGGGTAAGAAGGACATGTGATCCGAGCCCATCAGGAACTGCCCCTGCTGGTTAAGAACGCAGCTCAAACAGGTCAAAATGACCTTTGGTCCTGGATCCAGCACAGAGTCGCTCTGGTGTTGCACAGCATTTGCAGTGACATTTTGAGGATCCACAGTTCACAGTGTGTCAGGTCACATGTTCTTCGTACCCATTGAAAACGAGCGTCAGTTCAACATGTAAACAACACATCGTTTGAATTGTTCAACCAAAGATACACGTAGCAAGAACCGCTAACACAACAGCTAGCTACCATTTCTAGCCTGTAGTGTGTGGTCGAATAAATACATGTTATTAGAAAAGGTTTAGAAGATGAGTGGAGACGACGACATCGTCAAACCAAGAACACTTCAGGTGCAGTGCAACAAAAACCTGCTACAGCTAAAATAAATAATAAATTCTCTTTGGAAAAAAAAGAAAAAAAAAAGAAAGAAATTTGTTCGTTTAAATCGACCCCATTGTGCTTAAAAAAAAAAATCACCCAGTAAAGGTCGTTTAATTAAAAATGTTAAATTCAGACAGCAAAACATTTGGACTTTCTTAAAAAAAAAAAAAAAAAGGGGGGAAAATTCACAACACGGCGGAACAGTTAGCATCTGGATGTGGGAATGTGGCAACAGGAAACCTGTGACCTACATGGTTTTTAATTGCTCTGATCCACATCTGCTTTGTGTGGCCCACATGGACCAGCATCCAGACAGTGTGTACAACCTGAATGATTATGGTCCACGTGGGGCAGTTCATGTTTTGGGACGCTAACTGGCTACGAAAAAAATCCCATTCATCATCATTCACTGCTTTGTTCCTAGGTCACATGACCCACACTGATTTGTGGGATGGAGTGAGTTGCAAAAAAAATGGAAACACCAAAGATCTAATGACAAACCCGATGGTGGGCGGAGCCAGACGACAACACGAGAAAAGGAACGGTGGAGTGGGCCAGATGAGTAGAGTGGGCCGGATGAGTAGAGTGGGCCGGACAGTCATGTGAGTTAGTGTTGGTGACTTAAGAGGAGTCCAACCGTACATGCAGATGGTCACATGATGTTAGCATTAGCATCAGCTCAGGCCAGGAAGGTGCATGGATGTTAATGGTCAAACGGTGAAGCATTAATGGAATGGGACGTAGACTGTGGGTTACACCAGTAAGTAGACTGGATGTAGAGCTGCTGGTTTAACAGGAAACTGAGTGAGAAAAGACGTCTGTGTGGATGTTGGTAACGATCTCTGTTGTTATTGAATATATAATATATAAATATGTGTGTGTGTGTGTGTGAACTTGTTTCCAGTCTCACACAGCCTGGTCGGTCCTGAGGTTGGGCAGATGGGTGCAGTAGATGGATGGTAGCGTGTGGTGTTAGTGATGTTAGCACCATTCTCTCGTTAGCTGCTGCTTCTCCACAGAGAAACAGTGAGGTTGGATGAGGTCCAGAGTCTCGGTCTGGGCTGAGGTTTTCTCATTGACAATAACAGTCTCTCAGTTCTACAGCCGGTCTCCCCCGGGCAGCAGTGCATTGTGGGTCATTTCAGACACTCACCCAGGGCTGCTCAAAGCTGTAGGTCCTCCTGCGGTCGTCAGGATCCTCTGGGACGGTCTGGGCCTGCTGGAACTCCTGCCTCAACCTCTGTATCCGGTCGTGGTTGCTGGGGGCCAGTCGGCTGCTGTGGACGGAGGAAACCTCAGCTGTAAAAAAGCTGGACATTTACCACAGTTCAAGACAACGGTGGGACACAACTTTGGGCTAACATTTAGCTCCTTGTAGGTATTAGTCTATTTGTGGCTAACTCAGGGTTAGTGTTCTTAGATATTCTGTTTCAAGTGTCGATGATTTCAGTTCATTTTATTTCACTATTAGCTAACCCTAGGCTATTTTTATACCGGTACATCGGTGCTGTGTTTGCATTCCTGATGAATCCATCTTCAAGTCTGTTTCTGGTTTAACTAACATTTTGTTATTTTTTTGTCCCTGAACGCGTCACAACCGTCGTGGACTGAGAAACGACACCGACGTCTGACCAGAACCACAGCATCAGTGAGCAGAACCTGCAGACAGGGGTGAGGTTCATTAAAACCTCACCCGTCTGCAGAGACTGAAGGGAGGACGGGTTTCAATCAAAGACGGACGAGGCTGAAGAGGTCGGAGTGACAGAGAGAGAGAGAGAAGATGGAGCGTCAGCTGAAACCCTCAGAGCTGAAGCAGCAGAGTGGAACAAAGGGTTTGATGGGAAAAAAAAGAAGCCTGAAATCCTGCCCTGGTTCTTGACCCTGGGCCGAAACAGGAAGAAGGTTTATGAAGCACAAGTTTTTATTTCCAAATCAAAACTGAAAATAAGAAGAATTTACAGCAACATGAGAACAAAGACTGGTCCATGAACCACGTGGCTCAAACCAACAGAAACCTCATCAAAGGACCAACCGTTCTAGAAGATTCTTGTTTGGTTATTTCATCAGAGAACCCTGGGTTCTAAAGAACAGTTCCAGACGTGCGTCCACATTCCTGAGCAGGACCGTGGACAGAGAAGGAGGCGAGGAGTTCTTCTGAAGGACGGTTAGTGACAGGAGCAGCTGACGGACGGAGCTGTAATCCTGTGGATTATAGGAGAATGGAACCCTTCACACTCTCGCCTCTTCCCATGTCCATGAATCATCTTGAACCCAGCACCAACTGTACCTTCACTCACCCGTCCTCCCCCACCCTCACCCCTGTCTGAATTTCACTGCGTCACCACCAGCTCCTAAATCAACACTAACCCCACACACTCTTCACAGGACGAGAGAGAGAGCGTTAGAGCCGAGACCCCCCGGACAGGTCACAGTTTGTGGTGAGACCACTAGGGGGGGCTGTGGTTGGGGCTGGACTGACCTTCAGGTCTACAGCGTCCAGTCAGGCTTCTGTAGCACAGACGACAGCCGGGCCTTTAACACATCACATGACCCAACATGACTCAGGGGTCACGGGGTCAGAACGACGGAAACTGTTTTTCTGATCAACAGCCAAAACCAACAGTCACTTCTAAACACACATTAGCTTCAGCCAAAAATTCTACTTGAACGGCTTCTTCTTCTGCACCACAAATGGAGCTAACTGTTAGCCAAATGGTTAGCCTCAAAATACCCAAAGTCAGGATCGTGATTGTAGAATATAAACAGAGTAATTCAAGGTCAGCTAACGGACTAGCCTACACATGGGCCACAGCCAAAAACAGCTAATGCATATAGTCCAACCTTCACCAAATCTGAAAAAAATATCATTTTTTAAATAATATTATAAAATAAAAATAAAAAAAGTTCCATAAATAAAGACGGGTAGAAAACATGTTTTCCATCAGCCGTGAAGGAAGTGGGCCACGGGCCGGTGCTGAGCCCTCCCTGCACAGATTACAGCCTCACTTTAAATGACGCCTTCACCACTCCAGTCCACCAGGGATTTGAGTAATGAAACCTAACTGTCCCACATAGGACACACGTGCTCCCCACCTTCATTATGAAGTAGGACAAGATTACAGACACAGGAGAACACAGTCCGATTCATCCGACGTTAAACCGCCTGACATTGGCCTTGGATCAAACTCACAGCCTATTGGCTGCTCTTCACATCACCGCCGTCTTCACAGATCGCAGCTGAGACGACAACAGTTCTGTGTGTATCACATGACAGAGTCCAACTCCTCTGAACAGCAGCGTCTGCTGTTAAACCAGGAAAGCAATTAAATCTAATCTGCTCCGTCTGCGGATCCCAGTGTTTACACTGGGATTTTCACAAGTGTCGTCTCTCCCTGAGATTCCGAGGCTCAGATGAAATGCTACTGTGAGTCTGATGGCGGGATCAGTGCGAGGATTGTGGAGATGAAAGACGAGGGCGCTGTTAAACATGTCACTCAGTGTGGGATTAGAGGAAACACAGGAGGTCTTTGTTTTCAGGGGATTACGCCGTCTCTGAGGGACTTATGGGTAATATGTTGAAGACTGTAAATGAGGTTCTTCGATCACCTCAGGTGGAGACAAAGACGGTGGAACCCGTGGTCAGATGATGTCTCTCTGAGGTCCGACCGTCTTGAGTCCCGCTCCTGGTTCTGCTGCTCCTCCTGATGCACGCTGTGATTCAGCGTTTCTTCTGCTCTGACCTGTGGAGACTGTAACCTAGCAACAGGCAGCTTCCATCAGTGTGCGGCTCCGGTGCAGTCCACAAACCCGCGGAGAACAGAACTAATTATTCTGTTCTGACTCAACCTCGAGTCTTCCGCTCCATTAAAGGCTGGAGCGGCGCTGACTGACCAAGTCCAGTCCGGTTTCCAGCTGCCTGAGTCCACGGCACACACTCCTCCTACAGGTTGTTTCAATCACTGGCAGAGTTGGAGGATGGAGTGTGTGTGTGTGTGTGTGTGAGGAGCCTTATCAGCAGTGGATTAAGGAGGCATTAAGGAGTCCATCTTTTTTTTACATTTTCATGAGGCTCCAGCTCAACTAAACACTGATAAGGAGGCACTAATCCATCATTCTAATGAACAAAGTTCAGTCCAAGTCAGAACCCGGGTTCACTCACTTCTAAGAACAACTTTGGATTCTGGGGTTCTAGAGACAGAGGCTCAGAATGGACTTGAAAAGGTTCCACAACAGCTGAGCAGGAGGTTCTGTTGTCGTTCCCTCTTTAAAATGTTATTATTCATCTTAAACAGTTACAACCAAAAACCAACGCTGAGAAGAATGAGGAGCAAATATATCTGGGGCAGACGGTCGAAGCCCGTGATCACCGTGGTCCAAACATGAGGGGGGGTCTCTGCTGGCCCAGATCATCTGTGACATCATCTGTTGGCTCAGATGTTTAACTCTTCAGTCTGGGCTCTAATCCTGGGTTCCATCCTCCCTGACTCTGACCTCCAACAAAGAGTTCTACAGAGCCAGCAGTCCCACCGGAGCAGCTGTAGCACTTCCCCAGGTCTCAGAGGAAGACCACCATGGAATTCGGGGGTGCAGGGGGGTCAGTGGGCAGCAGATGTCCCCCCCCCACCTTCTCCTGGATTTTAACTCTATGCAGCATGAACTCCCTGAGGAGCTGAGAACAGGAGGTGCACAGGTGGAGGTCCTGACTGGTTTGGACATTCAGGGTTAGGGTTTGTGATCCCCCCCCCCATCCCCCACCCCCGACCAACACATTATAAAAAATGATTGTTATTTAGCAAAGTTATGACGGTCTGAAAAGAAATGAAACTCAGCCAAGAAAGACGGATGTTGAACTAAAAACAAAACAATTGTTCTGCAGTGATGCTGTTGTTGTCGATGATGTAAAACCAGAGGAAGAAAAACATCTCTGAAGACCAGCGCTCATCCTCAGCTCTACCTGATGCAACACAGAGACACACACACACACGAAAGATGTAAAAGTGCAGCCAATCAGACGGCAGCCCTGGAAAAACTGAAGTTGTCACATGGTTCTCCATGGTTGAAGCCCCTCTGAGGGGCTGGGATGATGGGGGGGGTTAGGGGGGAGGGGGGGGGAGGTTCTGTCTGGATAAATGCTGTCAAGATGTCCGGATGGGAGCAGTTTATGAAGGCTGAGGTGAAGACGAGGAGGAGGAGGAGGAGGAAGAGACAGATTGAGAAGTAAAGAAGGGAGACATGAGGATGGAGGGGAGGAATTTGAAGGGGAAAGGGGGGAGTCAGAGGGGGGACAATAACAGAGGGGAGTGTGTGTGTGTGTGTGAGACAGTGAAGGTGTGTGATGTGTGGAGAAAGAGCCTGAGAGATTGGAGAGTGATGATGAAGATGATGAAGAAGACCTGAGTAGAAAAGAACCAGAGACACAGTGACCTCATGGTGGTTACCATGGTTACAATGGTCCAGCATCAGGACCAATCAGACTTATGGTTTTACAAAGACCAGGACCGGGTCTCCGTCCACAGAGAAGTGGACTCAGAAATGATGGCTGGATGAATAAACAGACGGTTGGATGAGAAGAGGACTGACAGCCAATCAGAACTCACTAGAATCAGCGGAGGTTCTGTGTGATGTTGGACCTTCATCAACAGGTTCTTCAGTCTGGAACAATGTAAACTGGTAGAAACCTCTGGACTGGTACCTCACTGGTACCAGAGCACTGAGCCCGACTGTAGAACTGTAGATACAGAACTGTTCTCCTGACCTGAACCAGCAGCCCACATCAGGTGTAGACCACATCCTGGCACCACAGGAATGACTCCCTGGAGGTCCTGGAGACGGCTGCTGACTCAGGCTGATTTGACAACCCGCCACTAGGGGGGACTGAAGGGAGGAGGGGCTTTTTGGATGAAGGAGGCTTAAGTGATCAACTTTAAAAAGCCCAAGCTGTTTGGACTGATAGTGTGTGTGTGTGTGTGTGTGTGTGTGTGTGTCATCAGGTCTTCCTCTCCAGAGTCACTCTCTCTCCCAGTGGTTCAGCTAACATCGGAGCAGTTCTTCTTCTTTGTGTCAACTTTGAGCTGTTCTTTTTTTTTTTTTTTTCCAACACCTGGAACTGTTTTAGTGAAAAGGTTAATGTGACATTTTTAAAGCTACAAAACGTTTGAACTGACAAATGCTGCTGACATTCATTCTTTTTTTCCCTTCCTTTAATGAACCACAAACCCGACTCCTCTTTAACAACCACCTGAGAGAGCAGAGCTGTGGCACAGCATCGATCCTCACCTCGGCCTTTATAAAAACCCTCCTCCCCCGATGGGAGACCAGCAGCCCGTCCTCCCCCTTCCTCCCGCCTCTTAGTGCCAATAATGACTAATCAATATGCACCGGAGTCCCTGAGAACGTCCTTTTAACACTTGATTTATGTCAGAAGAACGCAGCAGAACACTCGCTCTTATTACTCTCTCTGCTTAACAGCCAATCAATTCAGCCAATCACGGCCTCCGCTCCTGCGCTCCATCATCGCCACTCTCACTTGTTTGTAAATTTCACGTTTGTTTCTATTCCCTGATCGGTCCCAATCAGTGTCGTGGCTGGACCTGCGCCGCAGATTTAGTCCCACAGCGGCGTCCTTGTGTTTTATGCATATTTGTATGGATTAGCGATTATCGCAAACGTGGTCGAAGCCGTAGCGCAGCTGTCACCGCAGCAGCCGATTACTGCGTTGGAAAAAAATGGATTTCTGTCAAATCTGTCAGTCAGAGACAGTTTCAACAATCGGTGCTTCATTTACAACAGGACACGAAGAACGCGGTTAGAGCTCATCGATTCATCGGCTGGTGTTATGGTACGCACTGGAACGACTGGGGTTCAACGACCAACAGAACACTGTCGGTTCACTATCCAATAAGTGAACCGACAGTGTTCTGTTGGTCGTTGAACCCCAGTCGTTTCTGTCAGGTGACTTTTGCACAAAGACTGACTAGTGATACTTCAATGTCACTGTATTTAACGCAGTTGAAGCTAGAAAGAAACTTCCAAGTTAAAGTTTTCTATAAAAATACTGATGTTGTAGTTTTTGTTTTTTATATAAAACTACAAATGTTTAAAATCATGTGAAGAGTCTATGTTATGACATCATCAGAATCAATAACCTGATTGGTCGAATTTCTTCTCAGAGTTTGTTTTTAGTGAAACATTTCTAGAATTAGACTTAACGTCAAACTTTTTTTTTCTCCTGGTTTCATTACAACACAAATACTTCTTTCAGTCACATGATCTGGAGACACGCTGCTGGAGTCTAACCCCTGACCTTTGGGTTGGAGGTTGAACGCCACCTCCACCCACTGATAAACACACATCCGTCAAGGTCTCTTCATTCCTCTTCTTCTACTCTCACGACCCTGACAGAACTTCATCTTGATCTCATCTGAAGGAGGAGAAATGACTCCAAAAACATTTGTCAGAAAAATTCATCTCTTTCTTCTTCTTCATGAACAAATGAAGTAAGAAATGTGTCAGCGGTGAACAACTGCCTCCCTCGGCTCAACTATCACACAGTTCCCTCCCTTCAAGCCTTCAAGGAAACAGTTAGGAAAACACGACCAGAACGAGGCTCCAAGTCCCAGGGCTCAACTGTTAACATAGCGCCACACAATGGTGGATTAGCATAAGAAAATGAAGAGCCGCACGGTTTTGTTCTGACAGTTATTGCTGCGGGGAGAACCTCGGGCCGGCAGCTGCGGGCTCCATTCACCGCCACGCTCAGTCATTTCAAGACCGACACAAAGGGGGGAATAGATGGTAGATAGAGGGTAGATAGGGGCATTGAGAGGAAGAGAGTAGAAATTGGTAGATAGAGGGTAGATGGGGCATTGAGAGGAAGAGAGTAGAAATAAAAAGATCCAAACACAATTTTCACGGGAAAAAGAGCTGTAAAAAAAACTCATTAGTTTAATGAGTTTTTTTTTCTTCTTCTCCAACGCCGGTAAATTATTGGATTTAATTAAATAAAGAAACAACTTTTGGAGCTGGGTGCACATGTGTGTGTGGGGGGGGGGGGGGGGGGGGGTAATTACAGGCAAGTCGTTGAAACAGGAGGTCTCTTAATCCCAAATGCAGTTACAGTTATTAAAGAGGGGGCAGGTGGGTGGGGGCTGCAAACAACAGGAGTCCAATACACTGTTACTGCTGTTACTGTTACTGTTGCTGTTACTGTTACTGCTACTGTTACTGCTGCTGTTACTGTTACTGCTGCTGTTACTGTTACTGCTACTGTTACTGCTGCTGTTACTGTTACTGCTGCTGTTACTGCTGCTGCTGCTGTTACTGCTGCTGCTGCTACTGTTACTGCTGCTGCTGTTACTGCTGCTGCTGTTACTGCTGCTGCTGTTACTGCTGCTGCTGTTACTGCTGCTGCTAAATGACTAATGGCTGCAGCTGTGATGGGCTAACACTTAGATCCTTTTTTGCTAACATTTAGTTCAAGTTGGGCAGAGTTTGGTTAGCCTCACTTTGGCTAGCATCAAAGCTTTACTGGACAATCTTGGGCTAACATTTGGCTATTTGTGGGCTAACTTGTACTTCTAATCAGGCTACTTTCGAGCCATGATATTGTTCTTTTTTTTAATTTCTAACTGTTCTAACACTTGGCTTCTGCTGTGCTAGTGTCCAGCTCTCAGTGGTCTCATGTTCAGATCTTATTGGACGGACTGATGGTTGGATTATTTTGGTGAAGAATGTTCGATCTCTAACATACGATCCGTGCTTTCTTCCCTGGTGGAACAATCACTCTGCAAACTGCCCCAGAACTGATACAAATGCCCCGGTCTGGGATAAATACAGCGCCACCTGTGAGTCTGGGGAAGTAAGTGTTGTCTCTTTTATTTGTCTGCCCCTAGTGTTGTGTCTGTGAAACAACCCCCCCAACCCCCTACCCTCAAGGCTGCTGGGCCAACAATCTCCCACTGGAGCTGAAATGTAATGGAGTGGATTCAATAATAGCAGCAGCGACTGCTGAGGAAAACACAGGGAATCAAATCACAACAGGTCCCTGCGAGACTTCCCAGCATCCTCTGCTGCTCTGTAGGAGTGAAGAGGAGGAGGGTGGGGGGAGCAGGCGGTAGGAGGGGTGAAACAACTGAGGCCTGTACTACACCATACTATGATGTACTACATTATACTAGACCACACACACACAAAGCATAGGAAACAGACTCTGGGTAAGCTAACTCTTAGCTGTTATCGGGCTAACTTTTAGCTCCCATTTGGACATCACAGTTAATGTATCATGTCCATACCTTGTCTAACTTGTTTTTGTTCTTACAATAAAATAAAAATATCTTTAATATTTGTCTTCCTACAAATTATCTTTTCCCTCAATCTATTACTCCTTTTTGATACGCTCTTTTTAAGATTTGTATTCTTATATTAGAGTCTTTACGGTACAGTTTTCCCGGCAGACAAACTTTGCTTGATGGAAAACTTTCAAAACCACAGAGACCTTCACTTCCTGTGTGGTTGTAAAAGTCCATAAATATTTTTTTGTGGGAATTTTCATGAAGGATTTGAGGGAAGAAAAACTAATAGAAACAAGTGTTTCCAGATGACAGTCATTGAATCACTACAGCCTCCCTCAGAGTTTACTTATAAACACCATGATGGGAACATGCTGTGTGGAGGGGGGGATTGGGGGGGGGGCGGTTGTCATCTAACTCTGAATAATATTTAGTTTGGCTGGAGGTCAGAAAACCCAGCAGTGTCCCAGCAGCACAGTTACACAAACCCTTCAGAGGAGAAAGTCTAATAATACTACACTGTACGAGAACCAAGATACACCACTACATGGAGCAGTGGAGCTAATGCTGCTAACGCTGCTAACACTAAAAGTTTTGGGATCTTGCCGACTCATGGTTAACTCTTAGATACTTCAGGGTTTTTGTTTTTATTGACTCATAATTAACCTGTCCTGTAGAGTTATCAAATACAGTCTCGGTTTTTACTGCTTTCATTTATATAATAAAGGTTAGCATTAGCTTGGCTAATTTTGAGTAATATTGCACAATTCTCAGCAACAATGTTTTGGCTCATTGAGTTAAAAACTAAAACCCTTTCCTTGCAGCTCGTGTGCCTTTTTTAAAGTCTCCGTGGAACCATTCCAGGAGAACAGTACTAATAAAAGCAGTTGTTGGTTTTACGACATGTTTGGTGTGTGAATGTGTTTTCTTCTGTCGACGCTGGACAAAGTACCAGGAAGTGACTGTGTCAGCGTTGAAGCTGGGGTAGGATGGTTCTCCTGAGGAACAGTATGAAGTCGTGTTGTATTCCATGATGTGTTTGGATATTTAAGCACCCACTTCAGGACTTTCTACTGGTACCGATGCCTTCACAGTTCAACCCATCTGTTGAAAATGATCACTTTTCTTTTTTTGTTGCTCCACTGAGCAGACTGTTAAGACAGTTAAAGTTGTTACTCTCTCACCTCTTGTTGTCCTTCTCATGGCTAACTGCTTTTTTTGCTAACATTTAGGTATCAATGAATTTATTTAATTTAAGCTTTAATTTAGAACATTTCAAGCAGCGTTTGGCAATGGTTTTTAAAATTATACTAACTCTAAAGGTTTATTAGCAACATAGCGTTACTCGGTTTTTAGCTACTTATTGCTATCCATTAGTATAAAACAATTAAGCCCTTCTTTAACTATTGTAGCTCTATGCTAGGTTTGGACAGTGTTTTTCTACTTGGTATAAAAATATATCTATGCTAGTACTACCACAACAACCACTAATACTACTTCTGCTGCTATCACTACTACAATAAACTATTTCCACCACCATCACCAATACCAGTACTACATCTTTAACAATACAGCGGAGCGCCTGTACACAGTCAAACAACAGTGAAAATCAACAGCAGTTCCTGGAGAACACAGCAGCTGCTGAGACCATCTGTGGATGACGTGGACCAAAGACCACTGATAAATAAATAAATGAACCTTCAGTGGTCTGTGGATGCTCTGGCCTGAGCTTCTGCTCCCCCCACTGGTTTGATCCAGTTTCCCAAATCCACGAGTGGAAGGCCAGGAATCTTAACACCCACCGATCCAAAGCAGGATCTGGGAGAAGATGCTGCTTTTTTTATTTTTTTTTATTTGACATAATTGACAGCTGTCAGTCATGGCCTCAGGGTTGTACTCGAGAAAAAATGTTGTGAATTTGCCTTTAAAGTTCTTAGGATCTTGGCTGTGTACATGTGTAAAGGTATTTTAGCTCATTGAAAAATGTCCTTCTGGGCTTCCGTAGATCAAAGTAACCTCATCTCACTTTTCAACAACGAAAGCAGCTGTAAATGTGGACATGGATTCATGACCACACATTAACTGGTACCTGCTAATATGTAGGTACCAGCACCGGTTCTGAGAGTCCAGAGTCACTCTTACTGTCAAAGGAAACCAGACCTACCTGTCTGCAGACGGAGGACGGTCATGGCGGGTGTAGAGAGAGTCCGAGTGTTGGTGCTGGTGGTGGGGGTGTGTGTGGTGGTAACCCTCTCCAGGACTGTGGGGGCGACTGTGACCATCACTGATTCCACTGTAAGCATACTCCTCCTCGGACAACCTCTCTGGCGATCGGCTGACGTCCAGAATCTCAGCGTAGTCACGTTCCCGAGCCTGACGTTCCCTCAGTTCCCTGGTTTTGGCCTGGATTCTGATGAGGAAGAAGAAAAACGTTGAAGTGAGATTCAAAGTTTGTTCTAGAATGGCCATAGAAGCTAAAGGTTGAACTTATTTTATTTAGTTATTTTTAGCCAAGGCTTTACTTTGTGGCTAATTCTGGCTGTTTTATTTAAGTGCTCAACTTTGTCTACGCAGTTAGAAAGACTGAAGACCAACACCAAAAAAAGCTTCATTTAATTCATGTTGTTGTTTAATATTGTTATTTATTTATTTATTTGTTATTTATATTCATTTCGAAGTTTCAATTTTTTAACATATACCCGTACCCAGTAGAGGGGAATACTGGCAAGAATCACTTTAACTGTCGTCCCAGTGTGATCCTAGTCTGAACATCAGTTCCTGACACTGGAACAGAGGGATCTACATTCAGAATCACCAGAGAAGAACCATGAAGTCAAAGTTTGTTGAACTGAGTGAACGAGGCCTCAAACTAAAACCCTGATCATCTTTGATTCACATCATTGATCACAACAGATATTTTTACAGTCAGAGACATTGATCAGAGACAGTGAAAAGAAAATGACTGATACAAAGACACTTTAAAGTCCCGGTCTTTTCTGTCTTTTGTCCATAAAGGTTGAAGACAGAGTTTGTTTGCTCCTGGATTTGGTCTCGTGTCTCCTACCATGATGTCACGGTGCAGCCACACTGTGATCCATCCACTAGGCCTCAGTGGGGGAGGTTCACACCTTACCCCCATATTGTCAGTGTCTCAGATGGACATGTGTTTGAAGCAGGGAGTGGAGGAGGAGACAGTCTTCAGCATCAGGCCATCACCTCACTGTTATTATTCCAGGTCAGACAAAGTCCACGGAGAAGAGCCTTTTTTTTTTCCAGAGCAAATGAAACGTGATCTGTGTGAAGTCTGTATTAATGTCACAAAACAAAGACAATTGACAAAAAAAAGACAGACTAGTATTTTCAACTGGAAAAACCAGTGACACAGTCAAGTTTATAACCACTGATTATCAACAACATGATGATTTATAACCAATCATCACACACCCTACAAAGGTATTTACTGTGTTCTACTGTGGCTTTAAATCAAACCTTTATCTTGAACAAAACAGAGGAAATGTATCTTTGATTTGATTTAAATAATTCATTTGATTTCAGTTCAGGTGAAGAAACAAATGACCAGACAATGAGAAAATTCAAAGATTTAAAGTTGAAAAAAAAACTCAAGTCTATTTGAGTTTACAGAACTTTGCTGTGGAACCAGAATAATATTTCAGATTAACTCCAGCATAGAGAGGCTGAGTGAATGTGGTCTGGACTCTGTGGAGGAGAGTCATGGAGTCAGAGACTCTGTAGAAGGACAGAAGACCTGCTCTGTGGTCCAGGTACACTCCTACTCTGGAGGAGGAACCAGGAGCTGAGACTTCAGTCCTGATTTTGTTATGACGGGAATAAGAACTGTTTTTGTTACAATGTAAAGACCAAGATTTGTCATTGAATCCAAACAAACATTTTTCTGATTCTCCTTCTCTGCTGATATCCTTGTATGTCACTGCTACACTAACTCCT
>NC_024326.1:14005187-14007563 GCF_000523025.1 Cynoglossus semilaevis
CCACCCTTGATGATGGATAAATTAATAACGAAGAAGCTCACATTGCCCAGATTGGCGTTGCCGGGCTCCCACCCTGGAACCAGGCCCAGGGTTGGGCCCAGCCCCAAAAAAGCCCGCCTTCCAGTCGGCCCACCACCCCAGAACGGTCCACAAGGGTAAGGTGCCATCTGATTTGGGTGGCGGTTGTGGGTGGGGACCCTGACGCCCCAAATCCCTGGACAACCACTCTGGCTATGGGACATGGAATGTCACCTTGCTGGGGGAGTAGAGCTTGAGCTTGTGCGGTAGGTTGAGCGATACCGACTACATATAGTCAGGCTCACCTCCACGCACAGCCTGGGCTCTGGGACCCAACTCCTTGAGAGAAGCTGGATTCTCTTATATTCTATATGTTATTTTACCTATGAATATCTAGTCACTCGCTTCAATAAAGAAATCCAAACTTTGTTGTTTGTTGTCCTTCAACATAAGAACACTTGAACGTTAGAGCTAACAGCTCTTTGAACCAGACCACGGTCATCAATAAGATCTGTTGCTCGATAGTTGACGATGAGGAACTCATTTGTTCGTCACCTCACTGGGAAATTTGTTAAGAGAAAGAAAAGAATAAATAATGAGGAGTAAGAAGAAGAAGTTGCTGGAACAGGCTAGCACTGTGAAGCAGCATCTAAAGATGCTAATGCTAACAACACGTCATGTTGACATTCCAACTGCAGGAAGTGAGATATCCAAGTCTATGTCATCTACCTTCATGAACAAGAAGACTGACTGTGGTCTGTGATGACGGTCCACTGACAGAACAACATTGTCCAGCTGTAAATCAACAAACTAAGACTGAATCTGGACTTTGGACCAAACTCTGCCCTGAGCACTGACACAGTGAATCAGTCTCTGTCATAGTTTCAACAACAGCCAATGGTCAATGTTTAAACCTGTGCTATAAAGTGCATTGAATGGTTATCAAGATAAGGCCCACACTATCAAACGGTGGAAAACTGTGGCCAAAAGTCAAAGTGTCCCCACATTGAATGGACTTTTACAAAATATGTCCTCACAATCACTAGCTCACCAGGAACAAAAACAAGTTTGAGAACCACCACTCTAAAGCCCTAGCATCTTAGGTCCACGCAGCAGAAGGCTTACCTCTCTTGCTCCATCCTCATCTTCATTGTCTCCTCCTCGGAAACCTGCGTCTCCTCCGACCTCCATTTGCTGGATCCTTTTCGATCCATCTTTTCCCCCAGGCGTTCATCTTTCCGGTGTTTCCCAAATCTGCGTTGGAAAGACATCAGTTCTTCATTAGCACATTTAGTGTCAGTGGATGTATGAGAGAAGAAGTGAAGAGTTGTTGTAGCTATGGAACCGAAGTACTTCTGACCTGTCGGAAATAAATACACACACACACACACATATATATATATATTAAATTTACACAGTCAACCAGCCCTGTTGATGGCAGAAAATGTAGAAATGTGTCAGTAAACTTAAGGACCTCCGTTTAATTAGGTAGACATGTATCCAAGTCAACAAAGAAAAGAAGTGTCTGGGGTCAGTGACGTGACGTGAGGTTCATGGCTGCTGAGACACTGACTCGTCCGCCGGCCGATTTTCAAATGTAAAAACCAAAAAGAGCTTATTTCACTATTAATCCAACAGCACTACCTGGTAATGGTTTATATCTATCAGAATTCCTCTTTCAATGACACTGACACCAACACAAACATATACACAGGAACATAATTGTCCTTGAAAGAACGTTTCTTTATACAAATGGATAGAGCACCTTCGTGTGTCTAAGAAATTCATATTTACTATAAACAAATTAAAGTATAGAGATGAGTGCAGCACAAATTTAATTTTGAAAAAAAAAGTCAGTTAGTTTTTAAACTTTAAATTCTGGCGCTTTAATCAAAGGTTGTCTATCAAAATGATAAGAATCTCTCGTTTTTTCCTCACCTTAGCACTGTGGATGCTAATGTTTAGTGTCCGTTGCTCATCCAATGACAAATGTCCTGTAAGAAACCGCCATCTTACAGGACAGACACACAGGCTCCATTTGAAAAGAACGACTCTTCTGCCCCGTAGTTTGAAGCTAACATTTTAGCTCCCGCGTTAGCCTCCGTCACTTATCACCTTCTGTTTAGACAGGAAGTCCAGTTTTGAGAAATGTTTCCGTCTTGAAATACTATCCATAGTCAGTCGAATTAGGCAGAGCATAAAAACCGCTGTTCTTCACCGACTACTGGCTCCAGTTTGGCGCCGACTTTCAATTGCCTGTTGACGCTGGCTGGAGAGCAACTGTCAGTTCACGTACGACCCCCTTGAGGTAAAGCAGAGTACTGCCTGCCACCCCTGCTGACTTTTCTCTGCACTTTC
>NC_024326.1:14007616-14010242 GCF_000523025.1 Cynoglossus semilaevis
AGGAACAATTCTCTCCCACAGATATTAAAGACATGACATAGACTGTAGAGAGTCATGATGTAGAACAAATATTTCTGTAAAGTTCATAATGATGATATGCTGAGGAACAGAAACGCGTCATGTGACCCAGTTAGTACTGGATCGTCAGTCAGATACGAGTCGCATTTCTGCCCTGTATTTGACCGCGAAATACTCAATTTCGGCAATTTTAACTTAATAAAATGTAAACAAAAATGTGTAGGGTCATACTGAAAATGCATCTTTAACACAGTGGAATATTTATATTTATTTATTTTGTGTACTCTCCCGACCGCACGTCACTGCCTCGGGGGCTTATCGAAAGCTAACAGGAAGTTAGCTTTCCAAATCAGGGTTCTATTTCCTGCCCCGCGTTTTTCTCATTTTCATGTAGAAATCGTTCAGTCGATCGTCGTCCTTCGGTTCAGTCAACAATTTCCAGTCATTGTCATAATTTTAAAATGTGTGTTTTGCCTTAAATGGTAAGGTTAGTGATCTAAAGGTTGGAGGGTTGAATCCCTGTTTGCTCCGGGATGGTGGTGTGTTGACCAAACAAATAAACAACCCTCTGGCTCCCCCTGGTTGTATTACCAGTGTGTCGTGTCGCTGTGGTGTTTGACAGTTAAGGGTTAATGTAGAGTTTTGTTTTCATCACAGGATCAGTAGAAACTGCAACAAATAAATGAGGGATAAAAAGTGACTGTGAAGCTGTGAGGCGTTGAAGGACAGACTGATGAGAAGGGAGAGATGGGTGGGGGTGTTGTGGAGGGGAGAAAGAGATGTTGGCACAGGCTGGGGTCCATTACCTGATTAATCTGACTGAGAGCGTCTGACAGACTGACGGCTCTCTGTTAATGTGAGGAGCAGCAGCCATCTATCATGTCAGGAGGAGCTCGACGCCTCCTCTCTCCACACCAGTTACTCCCATTAACACCACCGTAGGAGAGAAAGACTCTCCTTCTCCACAACTCTCCGCAAGATTTATGAGTCAGTGACGGAGGAACTCTGAGGAGGAGACTGAGCCTTGACTGAGCCTCTGGAGATGTTCCATCATGTCCTGGTCCAGAGCCGTCTGTGGTGACAGCTGCTGTCCATGAACTGGTTTGACAGACCACATCCAAATGTCTGATGGTCAAGTCCAGAGGACCAACCCACGGTGTGACCACACACACACACACACACCTTGTAAAGTGTAAACTGCTCTTCAGTCCTGATTTACAGGTTTATATTAAGGAGCTACAGTAACTGCTAGTTCCAGAAACTTCATCATCTCCAGTTCACAGACTGATCAGATCCAACATCAAGGCCTGTACCATCTGGATCTGACCGTTCACGGTGTCCAGCCTCGTCTCTAACAGTCTGTCTCTGTTTGAGATCAACATGTTAGAAGAACGGACGAATCAGGGTGAAGGTTTCGCTCTCTCTCTCTCAGAGGAGGAGGAGGAGGAACAAACCCTGACTCACCGCAGCTGCTCACTGTGACAAATCCAGAGTCGTTTGTCTGGTTGTTAGTTAGTGTCCGACTGATTTTATTTTCTCGTCCCCACCGTCGTACTTCTGTCTCTCACACCATCTCTGAGGGTCTCGTTATCCTCTCCTCCCAGACAACAGTTGATACAGAACACCGACGTAGAACCAGGCACCACAGAACTCTGGCACACCAATTTGGACAGAATTAGCAACGCAGGAGTCTGACCTGGGGGGTTCTGTTTGACAGGTGTTGGATGGAGGGTCCAGGGTCCTGGGTCTAATTGGACCGCAGATGAAATCAAACCTTTTACTACATCTGCTCCCACCACAGGTCGAAGGATTTAATGAACAGAAATCACTTTGATGAAATAAAAACAAAGGATTTTCAAACACTTGTTACAGTATATGTAGTTGTTGTACACATTTTGGCCACTGGGGCTCCCAATGTACTCAACACAAAAATAAATAATGTCTATCATTGATAGGGATCTGTGTTGTGTTTACATTTGTACATTTGGGTCGGTCGGGTGTGTGTGTGTGTGTGTGTGTGTGTGAAATAACCAGCAGTTGATCAGAAGACATCTATAAAGAGTCTAAGTTAGCACACATGTTAGCCTAGCCGTAGCTTCGGCCACTTGTAGACCAGGGTAAAGTGGAGGTTTTTACCTGAACATGTCGCCCAGTCCCTTCAGCATCCCCTTCTTGGCCTTGCCCTTGTCTTTCTCCTTCCCTCCTTCCTTGTCCTTTCTCCTCTCCTTCACCGCCTTGTCCTTGTCCTTGTCCTTCTCCTTCCCAGTCTCCTCTTTGGCTTGACCTGTTCCGTTGACCAGGGGTTTTTCTGGGCCGGTCAGGGGAGTGTGGTCGGCCACGGTGGACACAGAGTCTCTGCCTGATCGGGAGCTTTCCTCTGTGTCCTCCTCCACTGCACAGAAGACACGTACAAGGAAGAATGACGAAGGAGAAGAAACTTCCAAACAGTTCAGGAGGAAAGTTAAAACTTTAAGGTTGTTGAGGAAAGAACGTTTTCATTTTTCAGTGTATCCTCATTCCTCTGAACACGCACCAGCACAGTTCTGTAGGTTCTATGTTCTATATGTGAAATAATGATGTTTTGATCTGTTCAGTTCCAACAGATTGA
>NC_024326.1:14010326-14010744 GCF_000523025.1 Cynoglossus semilaevis
AGTCCAGTCCAGTCCAGTCCAGTCCAGAACAGGACCAGTCGCCTTCTCTCAGCCAGACTGATCCTGATCCAGCACTGAAGCAACACGAGCTGCTGGAGACCAAGCTTTATCAGCGAGCACGTCTTCACTCTCATGCTTTGTAAGAGACGCAGGACCAGGCCTGAAATCCTGATTCTCTGTCCCAGCAAAGCTACGGTGTTAGCGTGTTAGCATCAGTTCACTCAATCACCATGCTGGAACATTTTAGACACTTTACAAACACATTTTCACAGCGTGTGATCTTACGTGTCTCCATGCCCTCATCGTCCTCCTCTGGTGGCGCAGGACGGTCGTACGACTTGTCGATGGCTGCCCTGAAGCTCTCGTTGCAGCCCCGCCCCCCTGTGGTACGGGGGCGGGGGCGGTGGGAGGGGCGGCG
>NC_024326.1:14011208-14011994 GCF_000523025.1 Cynoglossus semilaevis
GGCTGCCCTGAAGCTCTCGTTGCAGCCCCGCCCCCTGATGATACGGGGGCGGGGCCTATGGAAGGGCACATCACCGTTGAGGGTGACCTCAGCGACAGCCGTCTGCAGACTCTCGAGGGAGCTGGACTTCTTCAGACCCAGTGATGGTCCAACGTCTCTGGTGGAGGAACCTGTCAGGAGGACCAGAAGGTTGACCACCATTTTATCACGTCTCATCGTAGGTCTTATATCAAATGTCTGATCGTGAACTTGTGTTTTATCACCGACAGGGATTTATCCAGATTTGGAGCATTGAGGTTTTAAGGTATTTTCTATTTACACTGACAATATAGATACCTCCCCCAACAGGGGGCAGTAGGACACATAGAAAAGGGATAAAATGCTGTCTCTGTTGTTCTCTGCTCTTGCTGCGGTGGAGCAGCCTGGTCTCTGACGATAACAAGGAGCTGTGACAACACCAGAGCGTATTTAAAGCTGGATATAGTGACGATCGATTGTGTGTATCTGATGCGACGTTGGTCCTGACTGACGATGACACGCTCCACCACCAGATCTGACTCAGAATCCAAATAAATAAATAACCCTGGCTGACAGTGGAGAAACATGACAGTTTAATTAAAGTCAGACTAGTCGTAGTGGCGCGCTGCATCATTTCTGTTCCACTTTGACATCTGTCAGCGGCTGAGGAGGAGTGAGCTGGATGATAAATGCTGAGAGATAAGGTGAGGATGAACGGAGGTGAAGGGGAGAGACACATTCTCCTGGGTGGTGTTAACTCAGAGAGAT
>NC_024326.1:14012176-14019242 GCF_000523025.1 Cynoglossus semilaevis
CGTCAGGATCATTGTTCACACTGAGCCTGAACAGAAACCACAAACGGAGGAGAAATAAAAAGAACAGGAGTCTGTGATTCATTCTCCTCAGCCTGTCTCCTCCTGTTAGCATCTCACTGAGGGTGAGGTTGATGGCTTTTCACACCACACTGGGACTTCATGTACGGCTTCAGACGGACGTGTTCACTGTCGGCACACATCAGCAAGAAGGCTGGAAGAAAAAAGTAGTCCTGGTACAGACCCCAGAGCTAACGTTAGCTACAACAGTCCTGGTACAGACACCAGATCTAACGTTAGCTACGACAGTCCTGGTACAGACACCAGAGCTAACGTTAGCTACAACAGTCCTGGAACAGACACCAGAGCTAACGTTAGCTACGACAGTCCTGGTACAGACACCAGAGCTAACACTAGCTACAACAGGCCTGGTACAGACACCAGAGCTAACGTTAGATACAACAGTCCTGGTACAGACACAAGAGCTAACGTTAGCTACAACAGTCCTGGAACAGACACCAGAGCTAACGTTAGCTACGACAGTCCTGGTACAGACACCAGAGCTAACACTAGCTACAACAGTCCTGGTACAGACACCAAAACTAACGTTAGCTACAACAGTCCTGGAACAGACACCAGAGCTAACGTTAGCTACAACATTCCTGGTACAGACACCAGAGCTAACACTAGCTACAACAGTCCTGGTACAGACACCAGAGCTAATGTTAGCTACAACAGTCCTACAACAGGATGGGTTCGGTCTTTTTCGTTGCTATAGCATCAACCGTTAGCTGTTGTTGGGCAAAACTTCGACCTTTTCCAGCTCTCTTTAATGCTATCTTTTAGCTATTAATCGTTGTTTTTAGCTACACCTTAGCCTCCTTCCGTGGTCCAGAGATGAAGGATTCTTACCTGTGGTGACGTCAGGACGGGGGGTGAGGTTAATCTCGTCGGCTACTGTTAAAGGAAGGAAGGGAGGGGGAGGAAAGAAGAGAGAAGGGCCGGGTGGAGCAGGGCAGGGCGGGGTGGGGGCGGAGGAGGAGGATACAAATATTATGGGTTTTAGTTAGTGCTCACGACATTCCACATGCATCATGAACAAGTGCTGCAAACAAAAAAAAATGTTGCATCCAAGTAGGACGAGGATCAGGTCATGCCAGGATCAGGGGAAGAGCAGAAGGTGAGGATGTGGAAAGAAGAGGACAGAATCCAGACTGGTTAGAAGTTTAGAGCAGCAGCAGCAGCAGCAGCAGCAGCAGCAGACTGGTCAGACATGAGACAGAGCTGAGAGCCAATCAGCAGCTGCTCCAGGAGGTTTGAAGGTGAAGCATCAGACAGAAGTTGTGTTTGGTCGACACTGAGCCTGAGGTGTTTGGAGGTGACTGACTGTTGTGTTGTTGTTGTTGTTGTTGTTGTTTTTAGGAATTCATCAGTGTGAGTGTGGTCAGGTGACGGTGCTCTAACCCTTGTGTTTTCTACATCAGGTCGTCTTTACTCTTTGATGAATGAACACGGAGAGAACCAAATGTTTCCATAAAGACTCCAACAAACACGTCTCGCTAAGTTCTGTCTGAATACTAGCAAATTGGGCTAGCTGTATTTAGCATCACTTTGATAAACTGAAACTGACTTTCAGCCATAACACAGTGAACTTTCAGATAAGTTTTAGCTATGAGTGGCTAACCATTAGCTCTATTCTTGTCCCATTGTTATTATTCTACTTCTAGATTAATGTCATAACTAACTAACCAGTAACTCGGCCTCATTTCTGTTTGCTAATCTAAAGCTAGTCAAGTGTCAACAGCATGGTATTTTTTGCACATTTCCAAACACAACTGTGTTTAGTTAGCCTTGTGCTAATAGTTAAATTCCCTGCTTCGATGAATTCTACAAATCTGTGTGATCAACATCTGTCCTGTTGTTGCTCAGTTTCAGTTAGCTTCAGTGCTAAACCTTAACGTCCACAGGAAAAATCAACGGACGATGAAGGGAAGGATCTTCGTCACCGAAGCAAACAATAAAAATCAACTTCCTGTCAGTTTGGAATCATCAGCCTACCTAGATCCATGCTCTTGGACTTCCGCGTCTTGATGATCTCCAGCTGCCCCGCGTCTCCAAACTGTTTGGTGCGTTTCTCTGACATGCTCTGTCGCCCGAAGCCCTCCCTCTGAAAAGCCAAGTCGGGGTGATTTTCATCCGGAGCCCGAGGGCTGGGGGCAGCGAGGAGAAGACGCAGGGCATTAAATTAGAGAAGAAGAAGAGGAAACTGAGATTTGTTCTGACGTTCGCATCATGTGACCTCCATCAGACCGCAGTGTCAACAGTCGTTCAACTAACATACGGTCTGGGTCTTTCTATGAACCCCCTCCATCAGGGGTGTCGGCCATGTTTGTGAACAGCCGAGGTCTTTGGAGGTCACATGAATAGATGAGGACAAATGAATAGATAAAGATTCCTGACGTCACCTGTCGGGCTGATCTGGCGGCTCTTGAGCCCAGGAAGGTGTGGGGTCAGGGGGGAAGCCCACGTCATCGTGGGAGCTGGAGGAGGACTGGTCGGAGAGGTGTGGGGGCAGCAGGGGGGGGCGGTCGTCTTCAATGATCACCGTGTCGTTCTGAGGCATGTTGACGGTGGGAGACAGTTGGTAGTTACCTAAAAAACAAGGATCAACAAGGTTCGACCACAGACACGACCACAGACACGACAGCAGTAAAACCCTGAGCTGCTCCTGTCTGTTCTGTCACCTATGGTCCGGGGCATCACCCCCTGCCGGGGCATCAGGTTGTCGTCCAGACCCTCCAGGCCACCGTACAGCGAGTGTGAGATCCGTCGCTCGTGGTCGTCCAGAGTGGTGTCCATGGTCTGCGTGGTCACTGCGGGACTCCCCGCTGTCTCCTGGGGAAAACAAAGATTTCAAATAAACAACACAATCCTGAAACGGGGGTTGACTTGTTCTAGACCACCCTGGTTTCCTGGCACATTAATGGAGGGGTGAGAGGAGGGGTCTTGTCTTTTTGAAGACATTAGCTTCACTAGATCTTCATATAGATATAGACAGACTAGAATCTAAAGCAGCAGTCCACCACCACCTAACCTACAAATATAGTATATATTAAGTACATTCAGTTCATAGGAGTAAATATATATATGTCATGTTTTCAATGCAGGTAGACACTCTGGCCCCCTGGTGGACACCTCTGATGTAAACATTAGAGGACAGATGTCAGCTCCTGAAGAGGCGTCAAACGTCTCACTCCATGAAAATGTTGGACGTTTTCTCCCCACTGGTTCTTCATAAACAGTCGGACACTCGGAGACGCCCGGGGCCACGCCTCCAGCTCTGAGTGTGAAGCAGAGACTGACGAGACTCCAGGCGCTCCAGTCAGTGGCACGGCACGTCCACCGGGGGAGGACGTGCTCACACAACGAGGGCCTTGAATTTAAATGTGTATACATGCATAAAAGCTGCACACAGACAGACAGACAGTCACAGACAGACAGTCACAGACAGACAGTCACAGACAGACAGTCACAGACAGACAGTCACAGAGAGTCACAGACAGAGACAGACAGACAGTCACAGAGAGTCACAGACAGAGACAGACAGACAGGCACAGACAGACAGGCACAGACAGACAGGCACAGACAGACAGGCACAGACAGACAGCCAGTCACAGACAGACAGTCACAGACAGTCAGTCACAGACAGTCACAGACAGACGGTCACAGACAGACAGTCACAGAGAGTCACAGACAGAGACAGACAGACAGTCACAGAGAGTCACAGACAGAGACAGACAGACAGGCACAGACAGACAGGCACAGACAGACAGCCAGTCACAGACAGACAGACACAGAGAGACAGACAGACACAGACAGTCACAGACAGACGGTCACAGACAGACAGACAGACAGACAGTCACAGAGAGTCACAGACAGAGACAGACAGACAGTCACAGAAAGACAGTCACAGACAGACACACACAGACAGACAGACAGTTACAGACAAACAGTCACAGACAGTCAGTCACAGACAGTCACAGACAGACGGTCACAGACAGACAGTCACAGAGAGTCACAGACAGACAGCCAGTCACAGACAGACAGACACAGAGAGACAGACAGACACAGACAGACACAGACAGACACAGACAGACACAGACAGACACAGACAGACAGTCACAGAAAGACAGACAGACACAGACAGCCAGTCACAGACAGACAGACAGGCACAGACAGACAGCCAGTCACAGACAGACAGTCACAGACAATCACAGACAGACAGACACAGGCAGACAGACAGACAGACAGTCACAGAGAGTCACAGACAGACAGCCAGTCACAGACAGACAGACACAGGCAGACAGACAGACACAGACCGACAGTCACAGACAGACAGCTCCAGGCTCTCTTCAGCTTCTGCTTTCAATTACCACAGGCCGAGGGGAAATCAAAACTCTGACACACCAGGTTGGAAAAAGAGGAACAGAGCAGGAGAGTCAGGCGATGCCAGAGGCGTACACACACACACACACACACACACACACACACAACTCCCCCCACCCCCCCCCCCCACCGCCTCAGCCTTCAAACAGGCGACAGGCCACAGTGTAGAGAGAACATAAAAACATGACAGTGAAGAGGAGGAGGAGGAGGAGGAGGAAGGGGGGGGGAGGGGTTCAGCTCAGTTCAGTTCCTGTTCAGAGTTTATTTTTGTCATTATTGGCCTGTGGTGTGTGTGTGTGTGTGTGTGTGTGTGTGTGTGTGTTGACAGGTCTGTTCTTCAATCTCCTTCCAGCTGTGGTTCTTTAATCAAAATGTCTGACGGCTAATTTAGCAGGCTAACATTTAGCTTTGCCCTCTTTACACTAATGTGAACTGACTTTGGCTAATGTTGCTATAATCCTGACCTGTGAGCAAAGAGGATTCTGGGAGATGTGAGTTTTTTTATGGACGACGTAGACACAAACCTGTTAGCAAACGACATTTATAGCTAGCTATTGTTTTACGATAATAATGTTTGTGGGTTGTCAGTCTGGTTTCACCTGTGAGACATTTATCTTCTTTCATTATATATATATTTTTTTAACACTTTAGTCTAAGAAACCTCAAACTTTTTTAACGTTCTGGCAAACACTTTAGTCTAAGAAACCTCAAACTATTTTTCGGCTAAATCACAGGAAGTAGAAAGGCAGACTTCCTCTTCCTCTGGGCTTCATTTTCTGGTTGATAACTTGGAGTATTACTACAGTACTACCCTCAGATGGAATACTGCAGGTATTTGTGCCCACCTCGGTTCTTTTGGCCACTCGTCTGGCCACGATCAGCTGGATCATCCCTCGTTTGTTGCCCTCTGTTGACATGGACTTGCGCAGCGTCTCCATGGCGTCCTGGTTGGTTTTGCCCAACAGCGACTCTCCATTGACAGCGATCAGCTGGTCGTTGATCCGCAGCCGTCCATCCTGTCAGAGTCAGCCGGAATTTTCATTAGACATGGAAAAAAAAACCAAACCCAAACAGTGCTGATGGTTAGAGTTCCCCGTCATCTCTGTCTGATCTGTCTGATGGTCTCAGCTCTGAGTGTATCCTGTTTCTAATCTCCAACAGACAGGAGTGCTTTTATGTCCATTATCATGGCAGCTGTCAACACAAACTGACCAAGAAGAAACCATCGAGTGAGGATGGAAACGGGGGAAAAGGTTTCGCCCAAAGATTTTTATCCAACACCAACATTTATTGATTATAGTAAGATCTGGAAAACAACAGTTCTGACATCATTAGAATTTGGCTGCACTGTGGACACATCATCATCATCTTCATCATCTTCATCATCACCATCTTCATCATCATCATCATCTTCATCATCATCACCATCTTCATCATCCTCATCATCATCATCATCATCATCACCATCATCATCATCTTCATCATCAACAACATCATCATCATCCTCTTCATCATCATCATCAACATCATCCTCTTCATCATCACCATCATCCTCTTCATCATCATCTTCATCATCTTCATCATCACCATCATCATCATCTTCATCACCATCTTCATCATCATCATCATCTTCATCATCATCATCATCACCATCATCATCTTCATCATCATCACCATCATCATCTTCATCATCATCAACAACATCATCATCCTCATCATCACCACCATCATCATCATCATCAACATCACCATCATCATCACCATCTTCATCATCAACAACATCATCATCCTCATCATCACCATCTTCATCATCTTCCTCCTACCTTACAGGCCGCAGGCCGCTCCTCCGTGGATGATGGATTTGACAAATATTCCCAGGTCAGCGTGGTTCTCTTTGGAGCGGTTTCCCTTGACGCTGACCCCCAGTCCTGCTGACCCCGAGTCACTGAGGGGGATCTCAAAGGTCAGGAACTCCCTGGTCCCATCTGGAGTCAGCACCAACTCGTCATCCTCTGATTTCTAGGAGGAAAAGAGAGAAACTCCGTCAGACGTGTCCACTTTCCAAACCCCGACTCCAGTGAAGTGGCTATGAAGGTCAAAGGTCACGCAGCTCAACACTGGACTAAGATGTGTGATTGACACCAGGCTCTGTTCAGACGTCGTCTGACGCACAGGAAGTGAACTTTCTCTCTGACCATGTACGTAGACATCAGTCTGACTGAAGCGGTCCTTTAACAACAGGTGTCCCCTCCTCCTCCCCCACCTCCTCCCTCACCTCCTCCCTCACCTCCTCCCTCACCTCCTCCTCCCCCACCTCCTCCCTCACCTCCTCCCTCACCTCCTCCCTCACCTCCTCCCTCACCTCCTCCCTCACCTCCTCCTCCCCTACCCCCCCCCCTCCTCCACTCAGTTCCAGCACAACACCAAAAATCTGTTCTCTCTCCTTGTTATCTGACAGCTGTCCTGTGAATAGACGGCTGCGTGCACGCTGCTGCTGCTGCTGCTGCTGCCGCCTGTGGCTGCGGCTGCTGTTGCAGCCCGGCAATTACTGTGCACGCCTAATGAATTCAGTCATTGAGCTCAGTGTCAGCATGTCATTAGTTCCCTTTGTTTGCCATGAGAG
>NC_024326.1:14019513-14019809 GCF_000523025.1 Cynoglossus semilaevis
AGAGGAGGAGGGGGAGGAGGAGGAGGAGGAGGGGGAGGAGGAGGGGGAGGAGATCCAAACCTGGATAAACCACAGAATCATTTAGGAACTCGGAGCGATTCCCATTCTCCACCCAAACCTGGAACTTATTTTAAGACTCGTTCATGGAGTCATTATGAAGTTGTAAATATCTCTGCTCCACTTAGTTACTGAGACATTTCAGAATAAAACGCTGATATTAAAACCTAAAATCTAAAGGTCGTGGAGGTCAAACTCACTCTCATTTCATGGAACTGTTCTTTAGGTAGTACAGTGAA
>NC_024326.1:14022787-14026497 GCF_000523025.1 Cynoglossus semilaevis
TTTTCTTAAATAACTGACAATAAGATCCAAAAGAAGGCGATGTCTGTGAGTCAGTCGGGAGACACTGATGTCCTCATGGACGTGTGAGACATGGACAGTTTGACAATAACATCCCTCTTTCCAAGGGTTTGTTTTCAACTCTTGATTTTACAACTGGTGACTGTTGTCTGACTGCTGTCTGACTGTTGTCTGGCTGGTGTCTGGCTGCTGTCTGACTGCTGTCTGGCTGTTGGCTGGCTGTTGTCTGACTGTTGTCCGGCTGTTGTCCGACTGTTGTCTGCCTCCTGTCTGACTGTTGTCTGACTCTTGTCCGACTGTTGTCTGCCTCCTGTCTGACTGTTGTCTGGCTGGTGTCTGACTGTTGTCTGACTCCTGTCCGACTGTTGTCTGACTCCTGTCTGACTGTTGTCTGACTGTTGTCTGACTGTTGTCTGGCTGCTGTCTGGCTGCTGTCTGACTGTTGTCTGACTGTTGTCTGACTCCTCATCTCACGACGGTGTGGACAGCAGACTCTCCTGAGGTTCCATGAAGACTGGCCTGAAGTCTGTGTTTGTTCAACAAAGACTAAAACTCTGGAGCAGTTTGACTTCTGGCTACAGCAGGAAGAACTCACCACTTCCTGGGACAGGAAAGCCTCTTCCTGACGTAAAATGAGCAGTCCAACAGCCCCACCCATGGGCGTGGCCCGCAGCAGGGACACCACCTCCTCCTGTGTCCTACCATGCAGATCCACACCGTTCACCTGAGGAGGACCAGAAGAAAACACAGAACTTTAATCCACAACAACAGTGTTGACGGTGAGGTGTTCACTAGCTGCTGAACAAACTCAGCTGTTCCTGGGTAACGTTGAGCTAACGTTGAGCTAACGTTGAGCTAACGTTGAGCTAACGTTGAGCTAACCCGTCGTTGTCTTCTCTTGTTAACAGTCAGACTAAACGCTGCAGAAAAGTGAATCTTTCTCTCACCTCCAACAACCTGTCTCCTGCTTTAAGGCGGCCATCTTGGATCGCAGCTCCCCGGGGCAGAATGTTCTTGACATAGATGGGAGCTGAGCCTCCAATGGGAACGTCCCGCGATGTGATGCTGAACCCGAGTCCCTCCGGACCTGGGGGCGAGGAGTTGAGGCGTGAATTTTAAATGAAGCCAAAGATCAAAGCAGTTTGATTTCATTTCCAGCAAACACGTTAACTGGAAAACTTTCCAGTTGCTTCTACGCCCCCTAGAGTCAGAGTTAGTTCAACGTTTGTTCTGTTGCCGAACTGAGTGAAGAGACAAACAAACAAATCTTCCTCAGAGGTTTAAACTCGGTGGTTCACCTCCACATCCTTCACCTAATCCCCGTCATTGATGAGCCAATCAGCTTCCCACAGCCTGACAGGATGCAGTATTATCCTCAGCGTTAAACGCCTGCAGCGTGGCTGGCTCTGAGCAGTGAGGAGGAGGAGAAGCGAGGTCGTTAAAAGTCCCATTAGCTTGATTAGGACATACTGAAGCTATTTCCTGTGCAGAACGAGATCCTTTGATTGATCCTGATACTCCAGGAGGATTCACAAGTCGACCGGCGTTTGATTGGAACAACATCAACACTGCAGGTGTTTAATCTGCACTCAAAGCCGCAGGCTTACGTCGGGACTAGAAACAACAACACGGCAGCCAAACAGCCTCGTGGGAATCGGAATTAATCCCCACCGGTGTCTGCTCCGACAACAGCAAACCAAAGGTGGAAGGAGGGGAAAGACGAGCTCTCAGATGGAGAAGGTCACAGGTCGCCTGGAGAACCAGGCACAGCAGGGTCAGCGGAGAGAACAGGGGGAAAAACGTCAGAGTGAGCGAGGAACCAGAGGGAGAAACGTGACACGGGCGGAGCTCACATCAAGCAGATGGGTGGTGGGTTTTTGTTTTTTTTTTATTTCTGTGTTCTGGCTCCACTCCAGCCACGAGAGAGGAGAGGAGAGGGTGGTGCAGACTTCAGCAGACATATGGTGCAGCTCCGTCAGGCCGTCTTTGACAGAGCGCAGGGAGCAGAAAGTTCTTCAGTAACAAGCTCTCCGGCCCTCAGACATGGAACCGGCACCTGTTCTGCTGCTGGCACCGCTCCGGCACCACCTGCGCCGGCCGTCACTCACAGACTCTGAGAGGTTGTAAGGCTGGTAATAAAAGGCAGTTTTTCATGAAACTGTTCCCACATGACTCTGAGAAAACCCAGGAACTCCTGTGGTGTCACAGAGAGCTGGAGGAACGTGAAGCAGGAAACGAGGATTTCTGACAGAGAAGAGCAGGAAATTAAACCGATGCCCTGGCGTTCTCGGAGATGCTGCGTCAGTCTGGACACACGCCTCGCAATAACAAGTTCTGACCACAAGGGGCCGGGCCTGACGGAATGGGTTTCACATCCTGGGAGGTGTCCTGGTTACAAAGACCGGGGATGAAAGGAGCATCCGTCAAAGGCTCGGTGTAACTGGTCCACGGGTGGACACTGCTGCTGAATGTGCATGAGCCTTGGACAGAAACAGACAGAGAGGGAGGGAGAGAAGGGAGAGAGAAAGTGGGGGAGTGACCGACCGTTGTTCAGCTCACCTTTCCTCAGCTGGATGTTCAGTCTCCTCCCCACCTTCTTGGCGTAGCCTCCCGTTGGCGTGGAGCTCATGGCCCTCTGGGGTGAGTTGATGTGCCCGGTCGGAGGCTTGGCGGCAGAGACCGTCGGGTGGTTCAGCGGCGTGTAGCCGTTGTTCTGCTCGGGGTGAGCGTGCGAATGCGGGTGGGGATGGGGGCCGTGTCGGGACATTCTCTGTGGGGTGTGGTCGATGTGGGAGTCCGGGCTGAAGCGGCCCGAGGCGTAGGCTGGGTTCCTCTCCACGTGGGACAGCTGCTCGTACTGGACCTTCATGGACGAGGGCACCACGTGAAACATGATGATCGGAGAACGCATGGCCTGGCGGAACATGTTCTGAGCTCTGTCAGGAGACAGACAAGGGAGTGGACGTGAGTGAAGACACAACAACACAACAGAACAGAGTGTTAGAGGAGGGGTCTGCTCAGGGTCAGCTGATGAAGGTGGAGAGAGAACCACAAGGCCTGGTTAGCATCACACATCAGCAGCAGGGGGCAGCATTCAGGGGAAAAAAAAGGACTTAAGAAGGCAGTTAAGCAGAGGAATTAAGGAGGTCAGAAGGTCACACACAGGATGTCCAGAGGGGCTCAGCAGCCCCTCCTGCTGGGCCGTGGCCTCTTACTGTTCAAAGCGGATGTTGCGCAGGTCTCCGTTGTTGATTCGGACGATGCAGTCGTTCTCCTGAAAGAGGCCGTGCTGCTCAGCCTTTCCTCCCCGCTCCAGACGCTTGACCAACAAGCCAAGAGTCCTGAAAGGTCAAAGGGTCAAAGGTCTTTGTCAACCACACGATAGTGAAGACTAAAACTCTGGTGCGCAGCCTGGACTGGACCGAGGTGGAGACGACAGGATCTGTCGACCCGATTGGTGCCGGTTTAGATCCCAGAACTGACTATGTGGAGTGGGGCTATATATACATATAGTTATATGTATATGTTTATATGTCTATATAAATATATATAAACATATATATGTTTATATATATAGTTGTATATATATGTTTTTTATTTATAGTTATATGTATATATAACTATATATAAACATATATAAATATATATATAAACATATATATAAACATTTATATATGCTTATATATTTATAT
>NC_024326.1:14026924-14029407 GCF_000523025.1 Cynoglossus semilaevis
GGGGGGTGGAGGAGCGGGGGGGTGAAGAGTGTTGATTTAAAAGGTTTAACATCAGCTTTGATAATCCAGTGTGAAGATTCAGTGTGAGTTGAGGGAGAACGTTCACAGACGACTCTGCTGATGAAACCTCAGCCTCAACAATCAGATCAGCAGAGGGAGGCCGTCTGGATGATGGACGGCTGACCCTCGTCGTCCTCCTGCTCTGAAGCCCAACCTGACGTTTCCTCCAGTAAAAGGAGCGTGAGGTGGAAAAGGGCTTTTAAACTGATGAAGTCTGGCAGACAGAGAAGTCTGTCAATCACCTCCGACTGTGGCTGGAGGAGAACACCACACCTCCATTCTTACTGCGTCAAATCCCTGAGGGAAACGAGTCCGACATCTGATTGGCTAACATTGAACTTTTTCATATTTTGATTGTTTTACGTTTTACTCCTTTATATGAACCTCCGTGTTGTGTGTCTGTGTGACACGCTGGGCTGTGGGACAGTGGGCGGGGTCAAAGGTCAGTCATGTCTTATCTTAGAATATTCTGGTAACTCTTAATCACACATGACAACCTGAACAAACTCATACTGGTCCACTTCCTGTTGGGTTTGAGTCCTGGCAGAGACTAGATGTGAATCATGAGTTTAAGGACCTCTCGGGTGCAGGGGGGGTGAGGGGTGGGGAGAGGGGGGCCACTGAGGGGGGGGTTAAGTATGCTGTGTTACCCAGAATAATTCTTAAAAATTTTAAACAACAAAATATTATTTAAAAATGTGTGCTGAAGAGAAATCAACCGGCAGCTGTGTTGTTGGGGGGCGCCACCGCCCCCCCCCCCCCGTCATGGTGGTGATTAAGAACTAATTATTAGAAGGTGATTAAACAGTGCCGTGTGTAAATCAGCGTCTGGTTGTGGCCGTTCTGTCCACGGCCGTAGGGTGACTGGACTCACACCTCATGGTTCAGAACTTCACTGTTTCCCTTTGATGAATATTTTATGAGGCAATTAAAGTTTATACTGTGGTAAATTTCAGTGTCACGTGTTTTAATGTGTCTGTGGGCGAGGATCAGGGTTCAGGCTGCTGCTGCTGCTGCTGCTGCTGCTGCTGCTGCTGCTCCTTCCAGTGACAGTGACCGTCCTGTACAGGCCTCTCCGCCATTTTGTTAATTTCCAATTACATACAAGTCCTGGTCCAACGGCCGCAGCTGTTTCAACCCCGACCGTCCTCAGACGATGGTCCACTGACAGAGTACCACACTCCACTTTAACAAGGACTACACATCTGTCTTTAAGTTGACCTTCTCCCCTGATGCCAAAGGACTGTGGAGTTCCTCAAGGCGCCGTAGTCGGTCGGACGGTTGTTATTTTACAGAGACTTCAGAGCTAATGTCAAGTCCAGTTTTCAGCTTCAACCCTGAGGATTTGTGGAATATTCTATTGGAATCCTTCGTCTAAAAAGTTTACCTGCGGTCCCTGCCGCTGAAGGGCACCACGTGGATTCCCAGCGGACCACCGTCGTTTGACACCTCCACCACTTTGACTATGTCTCTGACAGATGGAGGACGGAGAAGAAGGGGGTGGAGGGGAGGAGAGGGGAGGAGTGACACCATGTGGGCAAAAGATATAAAAAATAAAATCAGATGATGACGTTTAAAGGTCAGGAAAGAAAATAACTTGATGTAAATGACGTGGAGACAGAATCGTGACGTAAAGAGGAGAAAATTAAAACTAACACAAAACTTAGAACTTTAGAAATGACGACAAAGAAGATCAGGTTTGGGGGATAAATGACCTCTGACCTCTGAGGGTCAAGGGTTTAAAGATTTGCTGAAATATTTACAGATTTCTTTCATTTCATTAGTGAATACGTTTCTTCTGACTCCGACTGTTTTTTACTGACTGTAACTGAGCTCAGTGATGAAGAGGAGACGGAGGTCAGAGAGAAAAGAACAGCCCACACTGTAACAACACTGTAACAACACTGTAACAACACTGTAACAACCATCAGCTACTGTACCTGCAGATTAAACTGGAGACAGGCCGCAGAGGAAACACACAACAACGATAAACAACAACAACAACAGTGAACGGTGATGAAGGTTCACTCAGAGCATCAACACCAGCACATCTACACACAGACAAAACCTGACAGACCGTGTTGGACCAATGAGTGTCAGACTTACTCCAGTGACCTGACGGGGGTGTGGTCAGCTCCACCAATCGGCTCGATCCTGCTGTGTTCTCCGTCTCCGGCCTCGTCCTCCTGTAAACACACACACACACACACCCCGTCACCTCCAAACCAGAGTGGAGACCGGACACAAAACAGGTCCAAACTAAAACATGAACTTATGACCAAGTGTTAGCAAAAATACACCGATGTCCAGTTGAAGTTTTGCTAACAGTTAGCCGCCAAAACCTAGCGGTGTCCAGACGGCTCCACCACACTCCTTTCCCGTCGGTGGGACTGACGATAGATGAACACATTAATAATTCAGAG
>NC_024326.1:14029644-14033395 GCF_000523025.1 Cynoglossus semilaevis
AGACCTGGGGGGGGCGGTGGGGGGGCATTAAAGATTAACAGGAGAAAATAGTGGGACTGAACAGCCCCAACTCTCCGACCAATCAAGCGGTCTGCCCTTCCTGAGTGAGGACAGAAGGAGACGAAGAGAAGCCAGAGGGAGGAGACCAGGACGACCAGGACCAGTTAGCCCAAACCGCACCAAGATAGTCTAAAAGTTCAGACAAAAATGAAACCAAGACTAGCTAAGGACAGAGTTGAGTAGACCACCATTGGCTCAACGTCTGCACCACAACTGTCCGTACCATTAGCTTGAGTTTCTTTAGCTATTTATAGTTTTTTTTTTACACCTTTTATCTGACGTCCAGCTAAGCGATAGCTGTAGCCCTGAGCTACACTTGAACTGCTGATAGAACGGCACGGTGCATCAGTCTGACGCGTGTTGGCCTCGTCAACGCAACAAAGTTCGTTTCCAGGCACCGTGTGCTGAGAAATGGAATCCATAATTGGTCTGGATTCCTGAGGTTTCAGCTTCATTAAATATTGATCCTGTTTATGCCTTTGGTAGACGAGCCGAGCAGAAGGAGAAGATCGGAGCGGACGTTGGCGTCGTTGGACTCGTGGGTTACACTAAAAGTACGTTGGCCAGTCACGCTACTGCTGCCCCCATCAGGAAGTACTGCTCAGTTACTGCGAAAGTGAGAGTGTCGTCAGTGCACGCGGACAAAAAACTGACCACAGGGGGCAGTAATTGTGTTCTGACCGTGTTCGAGTGTATGTATCTGTCTTTGTTAAAACGTTGACTCTTTATGTGACAGACGTCGTACTGACAACCCGTCTGTCGTATGTTTCCTGCTGGGTGGTGTGAAAAAAAACAGTGAAGCAACGCACACGCGAAAAATATACGGGTAGCGATTGGTTGTGTGTGTGTGTGTCCTGTGTGATTAGGCAGCTCACTGGCCAGGTTATATTTCATAGTGAGACACCGGCTTCACACAATTCACTGGGGATGTTGTTACACAGACGTGTGGAGAAACAGGAGCATTCACGCATGATTGGCCCATGGCATCTAGCAACCTGATTGGTTGAGCCGAGTCATTGTCCGAGTGAGTCCTCTGTCCTACCTGCTCCTGTCTGTCCAGCCAGCGGTCCACCATGGGATGGTTGGCGCTGAGCGACGATCTCGTCTTCTCCCTGTGAAACTCCCTCTGATTGGACCACGTCCCTGCATCGCGGGGCAAACTGCGGTACGTGTCCATACTTTTACCCTGTGCAGAAAAAACATGGAGCCATTTCCTGACCGGAAGGTTCCGCTAACCAACCCACCAATGACCGCTAACCCTACCTTCCTCTCAAGGCTGTTGGTGCCAGAAGTGTGGCGTGCTTTTAAGAATCCCGCGGTGGTGGACCAGCGGGTTGGGTTTTTTCTCGATGGCTGTTCTTCCGTTTGGACTCTGGCGTCTCCACAGCTGAACGGACCGTTGACGGTGAGCAGCGCAGGGTCGCTGCTGCGCCGGACGTGGAGCGGCATGTCTGATTCATAGAGAAACTTACATTAGTTTAGGGTTTTATCAAATGAACTTTGACCAATCACAGCTAACCTTTAGGTAAACTTTTTGGCTACATGTCAAGATCAGTGTGAATCCCTGTGGTTTTCTGGAACAAAGTTGGAACCGAGAGAACTAGATTTTCTTAAATATTCTTTTTCAAACACTCAGATAGACTTGAGTTTTTTCAACTTTAAATCTTTGAACTTTCTCATTGCTGTCATCAGCTGTCAATCAAAACAAAGATGGTGGGCGGGCTCTTTGAGGTATGCTCCTTTCCTGTAGTCCTGATGTGTTGACTTTGTGGAGGTGGAGCTGCAGTGTCAAACTTGACTACGTCACAACAAGTTTGATTCTTGTCCAGGAAGACAGGGGCCCTGGTGGACCTCCTTCATACCCAAAGGTGTCTCCGTTTAACCTGGTCTCAGGCTCCACCTGAGGGTTTCTTAGGCATTTGTTTGTTAATAAATAAGGTTGAAGTTGTTGATGAATAAATCTGCCATTAAACACATTAAATGTTAAATTAAACACTATGATTTAACTGATGACTTTACTGACTTTCTAAAAGACTTGATGTCATATTTTATATATATAACTTCTGTTCATTCAAAGAAAAACCAGAGCCAATCAGAGCACCTCCTCCTTCTCTTACTCCTGCTCCTCCTTCGCCTGGAATGAATCTCATGTAATGACCCTCCATGTTGAATCACAGTCAGACCAGTCTGACCTCATACTTCCTGGTCTGCAGTATGAGGGGAGGAGGAGCAATAGGAGGAGGAGCAGCTGTTCACTACACACACCCTGGTTCTGTTTATGAGGAAGTGAAACTCAGACAGTCGTTGTTTCTGAGAGCTGAAATGGAGGAGCAGAGAAATCAGCTGAACCCAGAAAAATTCTGCTGTTCTATCTGTCTGGATCTACTGAATGATCCTGTGACCATTCCCTGTGGACACAGCTACTGTAAAGTCTGCATTGAAGGACACTGGAAGACAGAAGATGAGAAGTACATCTACAGCTGTCCTCAGTGTAGAAAGACCTTCAGACGGAGGCCTGACCTGGAGAAGAACATTATGCTGGCAGATCTAGTGGAGGAGCTGAAGAAGACCAGACTCCAAGCTGCTCCTGCTGATCACTGCTATGCTGGAGCTGAAGACGTGGCCTGTGATGTCTGCACTGGGAGGAAACTGAAATCTGTCAAGTCCTGTTTGGTTTGTTTGGCCTCTTACTGTGAAGAACACCTCCAGCCTCATTATCAATCACCTCCATTAAAGAAACACAAGCTGGTGGAGCCCTCCAAGAACCTCCAGGAGAACATCTGCTCTGTTCATGATGAGGTGATGAAGATGTTCTGTCGCACCGATCAGCAGTGTATCTGTTATCTCTGCTCTGTGGATCAACATAAGGGTCACGACACAGTGACAGCTGCAGCAGAGAGGACACAGAGACAGAGAGAGGTGGAGCTGAGTCTACAAGAAATCCAGCAGAGAGTCCAGGACAGAGAGAAAGATCTGAAGGAGCTTCAACAGGAGGTGGAGGCTGTCAATGTCTCTGCTGATAAAGCAGTGGAGGACAGTGGGAAGATCTTCACTGAGATGATCCGTCTCCTGGAGAAAAGATCTTCTGATGTGAAGCAGCAGATCAGATCCACGCAGGAAAGAGAAGTCCGTGAGGTCAGAGATGTTGAGGTGAAGCTGCAGCAGGAGATCACTGAGCTGAAGCGGAAAGAGGCTGAACTGAAGCAGCTCTCACACACACAGGATCACAACCAGTTTCTCCTCAACTGTCCCTCACTGTCAGCACTCAGACCATCTCCACACTCATCCAGCATCAACGTCCGTCCTCTGAGACACTTTGAGGACGTGACAGAGGCCGTGTCAAAGGTCAGAGGTCGACTACAGGACCTTCTGACTGACACCTGGACTGAGATCTCAAAGGCACCAGGACCAGAACCACAGACCAGAGCTGAGTTCTTACAATATTCTCAGGAAATCAAACTGGATCCAAACACAGCACAGAGACGTCTGTTATTATCTGAGGGAAACAGAAAAGTAACAGTGATGAATGAAGATCAGATTTATCCTCCTCATCCAGACAGATTCACTTTTTATCCTCAGGTCCTGAGTAGAGAGAGTCTGACTGGACGTTGTTACTGGGAGGTGGAGTGGAGAGAAGGAGGAGTGTTTGGAGGAGTTATTGTAGCAGTGACATACAAGGATATCAACAGAG